>NC_134268.1:155120721-155474055 GCF_031893055.1 Leptodactylus fuscus
AAAGCCCCATAAGGAAGGATTTAGTTTGGTTTTATGTTTGTGCTGTTCTTAAAGCAAAGCAGGCAGGAGTTGCATGCATGTAGTAGGTGTAGGTAGTTAGACACCTCTGTACAGTAATATAATTGCTATTTTTGCTGAAGTTAAGCAGTTTCGGACCACTCATTGACAATATAAATCCAGAAAGTCCACTGTTAACCCTGCAAGAACCTTTATACGCACCTATATATCCTTGCAGTGCTAACCAGTTGCACAAAATCATGCATGCAGAACTGTGGACCATCTGTTAGCACTAAGACAGGCAAGTGGACCTAGATCAGCTCTACAATTCAGATTAGGAGACTACATTCCTGACTTTTTTTCTGTAGATATAAAAAAAATGCTAACATTATTTGAATAACCAAAATAAAAAAATATGTTATAGCCCTCAAAGCCACATGTACAAAAACAAACCTGAAAAAGTG
Source organism: Leptodactylus fuscus (assembly GCF_031893055.1). Classification (NCBI taxonomy): domain Eukaryota; kingdom Metazoa; phylum Chordata; class Amphibia; order Anura; family Leptodactylidae; genus Leptodactylus; species Leptodactylus fuscus. Next base: position 155,121,183 of record NC_134268.1, read on the forward strand.
TCTGGTCCTGAACTAGGTCAATTGTCCCAGTCCTGAACTGGTTAATCTCCATTCTATGCCCTGCCCCTGTTTGTTTCAGTTGATGAATAACTAGTGTGTTGGCCATATTTGTATTTGGTCTAGACATAACAGTGTTTTCTTGTTTTGTTACAAAGTTTACTACAACATTAGCCACTGTAATACAATTATTAAGCATGCATAAGTATATCTAAAACTTCATGTACATATATCCCTGCATGTTTTACAGTATAGGCACCTTATACTGTAAATACTACATTTATTGCATTGTCTTGGCTTTGTGTTATTTAGCACCATTCTGTAAAAGTCAAGGTCACTTGTCAGAGGAGAACAGGACAACCAATTTTAAAATCATTATTTAGAAGTATAAGAGCTGTTGAACAGGAAACCAAAGATAACTGTCATACTCGAATCTAGTGGTAAATACATGGAAGCATGCAATGACAGTAAGGTAAGATTTCACTTGTGTATTGCAAAAGACAGATGCCACGAGTAGCACATACGGTGTGCAAGACACAGTGGCTGGAAGAGTCTGTTTGCACCACATTTACCTGAAAGACAGCAGATGGTCGAGTTAAAGACATGAAAAACTTGCAAGAAATAAGTGGATAATGGTTGTTATGGGATAATAAAGGTATATATGTTATGTACTTTTATATAGAAAATGAGTAAAAAATTTGTATAATCTTAGTGTGTTAATTCAAAAAAATGCAGGTTAGTTGAACCAAAGAAAGGGTCAAATTTAGCATTTCTGTGAATCCAAAAGGTATGGCTAGAATTTCCCCTAATAATTTTTTTTTTTTTTCCAGCTATGCCGACTCTTCCTGTGCCACACCTATGGCCACATCTGCCATGAGGAGAGATGAGCCTTTTGACTCAGGCAGCAGATTTCAGTTTCCCAGAGAGGGTGGCAGTGTCGTCACTGTGTACGGCTGCTGCTAGATTTGCAGCAGAATATGGAATTTGAATGGCCATCTATGTTCTGTCTCTCTTGTGCCTATAATAAAAGTAGCAGGGGCTGTATCATTTATGACTTTTCACCGACTCTCACTACAGAAATCCATTCTGCTTCTGTCATTTTATTTGTTCATACACATGACAGAGGCAAAGTAGATATGACCACCTTCCACCACACAATCCTATTCAGTTTATGACAGACTCAGCTCTCAAGGAGTGCTACTATGTGTGCTACTGTTCAATGCTGAGAGCACCTACTAAGTTTGGTCATGCTCCTGCATTGTCCCTTTGGTTTATGCCACTTTAGGTTTCCCACCCAAATTGCCTTCATAGAGCTCCACCACCTTGTGCCATCCCAATTCCTGAGAATTCTTCTAAATAATGTTTTCCACATTCACTGTCCCCCCCCCCCCACAGGTAGTATGACTTCCATAAAAGCATTTATCTTGTAAAGCGTACTGCATTGCAAAAAAAACCACAATGGTGACCAAATTGTCAGCCAGCCCCTGCCCTTTCAAAAATGGAATAATTGGGAAAAATTATTAATAATTGTATTCACCATATAATGGTCGAAATATAATGACAGCTTACCTTGAAAAAAAAAAACCTTACATGGGTCCGTAGACAAAAATATACAAAAGATATGAGTGTGGTTATGGTGAGTATTTTTAACCCCTTGAGGACACAGCAAAAAATTACCTTAAGGACCAGGCCCCATTTTTCAAAACGCACATGTGCGACTTTAAATGGCAGTGTCTTTGAGACACTTAAACTTACCCAAGTGATTCATGACATATTGTACTTCATGATAGTGGTAAACATTGATCAATATTTTTTGCATTTATTTCTAAAAAAAAATAAAATAGAAAATGAAATTTCTATTTAGTTTTTGTACATTAATTTCTGGGAAGCACTCGGGCTCAAAAATATACTCCTTGATAAATTCTATGAGGGGTGTAGTTCACAAAATGGGGGTCACTCTTGGGGGGCTTCCATTGTACTGGCTTTTTAGAGACTCAGGAAATGCAACATGGCACCTGAAAAAATTAATGTACAAAAACTAAATTGAATTTTTAAACAAATATGCCATGCTGAGTGGGCACCCGCCAGGGTTCATAAGGGAAGAAGCACTGTACTTTTAGCTTTTAGAATATAGATTTAGAGGGACTGGTTTCTGGACACCATTATTTTTGCAGAGCCACAGAACTGCCAGTAAATTGAAATTCCCCAAGAAGTGACCCCATTTTGTAGAGGCCATTTTAAAATTTTATTTTATTCTGATATGAAGAACAATAAAAGACCTGTAGATTTCTATTGTCTAATATGGGTCATCTGATATGGAGGAAGGCCCTTGATGAGGAAGCCTATGACGCCATACTTGTATGCTTTTGTGAATAAATCACTTGGTTGCTATGGAAACCCAGACTAAAACAGAAATGGCTTAATTGTCATTGAAACCTGGTCTAAAACTGTGTGTATGTCAGTGAATGAATGTCCTATAAGTAACCTCATGTGGTATGGAGAAAGACACTTGATGTGGAAGCCAGTGGTGAACATGCCAAGACAATAGGTCCTAAATAGCTTAAAGATGGTCTAAATCTTTCTGAAGTGCCTGATTTATCTATGTGCCAGATTGAAAGATTGCAACTCACAACACAACCAATGGATGGCAAGACAGAAACATATACAGGATAGATATCTCATGACAGAGTATCTGAAAAGCATGTTTTTGTCTTGTTTTTTTAATGCAAGTCATCTCTGAGACCACACATCTTGGGATGAGCTGAGTTGAAAGGAGGGATAAGGAAGGAGAGGTCAGTATGGTGTTTTATGAAATCCTGTCTTGCAAATGATATTCTGATAAATAAGACACCTATGTGAATGGATCCCTAGCTGCTTATTCATGCAGTTCTCTGTCAAGGTAGCTTTACTACAGGCAAACTGAGGTCATTATTTTTAGATAGAAACTGAATAAACAAAAACCTTCCCATCTTTAATTATGCGTATGATGAGCTAATATATTAGGCACAAGGATGACAATTGTGACATTGCTTAAAATGCTAAGATCAAATATTTGAAAAATATCACCTCAATTAAAATCTACGGCTCTGGTGTGGAAATGCACCCTGCTCTGAAAAGCAAAAGACAAGTGAGGTGAATTTTTTTTTATGGACTTCTTCAATTAGGGAAATGAAAGACAGTAATAGTCCTTTTTTATTACAGTGCCAACAGTAATATCTAAATGGGGCTACTAATCAAAAAGGAAATACTTGGAAGTCAGGAGCGGAATTGTTTAAATTTTAATGAAAGAACTGTGAAATTTTACTATATTTAGTATTTGTGCAGTAAAGATATCTAATTACATTTGTCAGGCCAACATTTGAATTGACAAAAGCGACAAAAAACATTTGGGAATAAGAAATACTCTCTTTACATCGGCACAGTAAATGCCATTTCTTTATACAAGCAAGTTTAAAAGAGTAAAGATAGGTTCATATAGACTATAAAGGGGTCCGCTGAGTTTCCACCCACTTTCCAACAGTTTTATACTAAATTTAAGTGGAATCTGTGTCGGAGACTCAAATGCAGATGTGAATCCAGCCTTAGGTTCTATGTACACAACTGAGTGTTTTGTCATTATGCTAACCATATTTTTTCATGGATTTTTATTATTATTATTATTATTATTATTATTATTAATTTATTTATCACCATTAATTTAATGGTACTTTAAATTTCAGGGTTTATATACAGTACAAAAAATATACAAGCAGATATAATACTAACAATGACCGACTGGCACAGTGGGATAGAGGGCCCTGCCCACGAGAGCTTACAATCTATGAGGGAAGAGGGATAGAGACAGAAGGAGAGGGGGAGACTGTACAGATGGTGGTGTGGTGATAGTGTTATTGGAGGTTGTAGGCCTTACTGAATAGGTGAGTCTTCTGGGCCTTCTTGAAGCCTGTGATTGTGGGGGTCAGTCTTATGTGTCTTGGTAAGGAGTTCCAGAGTATGGGGATGCACAATGACCCATTTGTCTCTATGACCCTATACACATGCCTATGTATGCAACAGTAGGCCCAGTGCAAAACTCAAAAAAAGTCATGTACTTGTTTGTTTTGTGGTTTGGGCTCACTAAAAGAAGACAATGGGTTAGTGGCTAAAAATACAGCACATGAATATAATCAGCTCCAAAAAAAACCTCTGTGTAAAGATACCCTAATACGTTTTCCCCCACCCCAAGCAAAAATGCAGAATGCTGCCCTAGCCTAGTGCTTAAGGATTTGGTAAGTAAGGGTTGCTTGTCAGGACCCTTCTCTGTACCAAGCAAACCAGTTATCATCTTCCACAACCCTCCCCAGTAACGTCCCTATCTTCCAATACGAACTTACGGACTTTATGAAGGGCCACTCATATAGAGTCACATACTCTGGTCAACCAGACCTTTACATGTGTTTGAATCTTGGGTTATACTACACTTTCTCTGCAACTGCTTTACAGCTTTGTCCCAGGGTGTGAGAGTCTATTCCTGAGCTTACAGCAATCAAATGCTAACCAGGTTGCCTTTATTTCAGAGAAAAGTTGTCATTTTTCTCTTCTTCTTCATGAAAACAATTATATATTGAAATAGATCAAATCTAGCATAAAATATAATGAGTAATAGATTAGAAAATAAGAGATAAAAAAGGGAAAACACATAGAAATAAGGAAAAACAAGGAGAATACCAGTTACAATACAACCCTTTTGCTTTCTATAACTCAAAAGAAATAACAGTATTACATACAATGTTTATTCGAGGAAGGAAAGATGTAACAGACATTACATTGGACAACAAATTTTTACAAAAATTTTGTTTTCTTGAAAATTTCCGGTAATTTCCGGTAATTTCCGCACGTATCACATTGAAAGAAATAGGGAAAAAAGCAGCCCATTCATTTCTATGGGGAGCGCACGTATGTCGGCTCCCATAGAAAGCAATGGGAACTGTATAATGCCGCTGATTCGGAACAAGCTTACACGTTCAGAATCGGTGAGTGTATACTGAGTGTGAATGCACCCTTAGTGTCCAGCAACAGTGAGATAACACTGATGGATTCCAGTAGCCTTGATATCACTTTTTCCATCATGGCAATATCCTGGTGAAACCATTCACCATGTTCGTCACTGACTGCACCAAGATTTGCAGGGAAAAAATCCAAATGAGAAAGTAGAAAATGAATTTTCAATAACATATGGCACTTCATCACATTTGTAAGCTTCAAGAAGGTTGTCAGCCAATTTGATGTAGTTTGGTGCTCAATAGTTGCCAAGGAAATTCTCTGAAACATCCTTGAAAGATTTCCAAGCAATTTTCTCAGGCCCCACCAGCATCTCTTTGAAGTGCTTGTCATTCATGATGTGTCGGATTTGTGGACCAACAAAAATGCCTTCCTTAATCTTGGCATCGGTTATTCCTGGGAACATTTGTCTCAAATAATGAAAACCTTCTGCTTCCCTGTTCATTGCTTTCACAATATTTTTCATCAGTTTTATGTGAAGTGTAGGCAGAAATATCATTGTTGGGTCCACAAGTGCTTTAAGTGCAACATTTTTCTGCCTAGGAGTCAACTGGTTACACCTTGGCCATTTCCTTCTACTGTAATGTGACTGCTTAGCATAGTATAGTATATCCAAGCTGCAATCCAAGCAGCAGTGCCACTACTTTTACATCTCTGCAGATGTTCAGTTGTAGTTGCTGCACTTGATGTGTTTCAACAACAGTTCCATGTTCTTGTATGTTTCTTTCATGTGTACACCATAGCCAACAGGTATTGAAGGATGAACATTACCATTGTGTAACAAGACAGCCTTGAGACTTAACACTGATGAGTCAATAAAGAGACACCACTGATTTGGCTGATGCGCACAACCCAAAGCAGCGAACAACCCATCAATGTCAATGTCAATGTCTATGCAGAAACACAAGTTGTCAACATGTTCAAAACACTATGTTAAGTCATCTTGGCAGTTTCAAAAGACAGAAACTTCCATACCAGGTGACAGCAAATGCCATCCTTGAAATAAGTAACTCTGAATTTGGTTTTGACAATATAATTCCTGGACCAAGTCATTCTGCTCTGGTTGTGTTATAAGTAGAGATGAGCGAACACTAAAATGTTCGAGGTTCGAAATTCGATTCGAACAGCCGCTCAATGTTCGTGTGTTCGAACGGGTTTCGAACCCCATTATAGTCTATGGGGAACAGATACTCGTTAAGGGGGAAACCCAAATCCGTGTCTGGAGGGTCACCAAGTCCACTATGACACCCCAGGAAATGATGCCAACACCTCTGGAATGACACTGGGACAGCAGGGGAAGCATGTCTGGGGGCATCTAACACACCAAAGACCCTCTATTACCCCAACATCACAGCCTAACAACTACACACTTTACACACTCAATACCACCTCTCTGACAGTAGGAAAACACCTTGAAACATGTGTATTTGGCACTTGCAGTGAGGAGAGCTTGTCACCAGCAGTGAATTTGGCCCTTGTAGTAAGTTGAGGTTGGCACCAACATTTGTTTTGAAAATCAGGGTGGATTGAGCCTCTAACCAGCAGAGTTTGGGCAAATTCATGGTGGAGGGAGCCTCTAAACACCCCGGTTTGGGCAAATTCATGGTGGAGGGAGCCTCTAAAAACCCCAGTTTGGACCAATTCATGGTGGAGGGAGCCTCTAACCAGCCCAGTTTGGACCAATTAATGGTGGAGGGAGCCTCTAACCAGCCCAGTTTGGACCAATTCATGGTGGAGGGAGCCTCTAAACAGCCAAGTTTTGGGAAATTCATGGTGGAGGGAGCCTCTAACCAGCCCAGTTTGGACCAATTCATGGTGGAGGGAGCCTCTAAACAGCCAAGTTTTGGGAAATTCATGGTGGAGGGAGCCTCTAACCAGCCCAGTTTGGACCAATTCATGGTGGAGGGAGCCTCTAAAAAACCCAGTTTGGACCAATTCATGGTGGAGGGAGCCTCTAAACAGCCCAGTTTGGGCAAATTCATGGTGGAGGGAGCCTCTAACCAGCCCAGTTTGGACCAATTAATGGTGGAGGGAGCCTCTAAACAGCCCAGTTTGGGCAAATTCATGGTGGAGGGAGCCTCTAACCAGCCCAGTTTGGACCAATTCATGGTGGAGGGAGCCTCTAACCAGCCCAGTTTGGACCAATTAATGGTGGAGGGAGCCTCTAAAAAACCCAGTTTGGACCAATTCATGGTGGAGGGAGCCTCTAAACAGCCCAGTTTGGGCAAATTCATGGTGGAGGGAGCCTCTAACCAGCCCAGTTTGGACCAATTAATGGTGGAGGGAGCCTCTAAACAGCCCAGTTTGGGCAAATTCATGGTGGAGGGAGCCTCTAACCAGCCCAGTTTGGACCAATTCATGGTGGAGGGAGCCTCTAACCAGCCCAGTTTGGACCAATTAATGGTGGAGGGAGCCTCTAACCAGCCCAGTTTGGACCAATTCATGGTGGAGGGAGCCTCTAAACAGCCCAGTTTGGGCAAATTCATGGTGGAGGGAGCCTCTAAAAAACCCAGTTTGGACCAATTCATGGTGGAGGGAGCCTCTAACCAGCCCAGTTTGGACCAATTAATGGTGGAGGGAGCCTCTAACCAGCCCAGTTTGGACCAATTCATGGTGGAGGGAGCCTCTAACCAGCCCAGTTTGGACCAATTCATGGTGGAGGGAGCCTCTAAACAGCCCAGTTTGGGCAAATTCATGGTGGAGGGAGCCTCTAAAAAACCCAGTTTGGACCAATTCATGGTGGAGGGAGCCTCTAAACAGCCCAGTTTGGGCAAATTCATGGTGGAGGAAGCCTCTAACCAGCCCAGTTTGGACCAATTAATGGTGGAGGGAGCCTCTAAACAGCCCAGTTTGGGCAAATTCATGGTGGAGGGAGCCTCTAACCAGCCCAGTTTGGACCAATTCATGGTGGAGGGAGCCTCTAACCAGCCCAGTTTGGGCAAATTCATGGTGGAGGGAGCCTCTAAAAAACCCAGCTTGGACCAATTCATGGTGGAGGGAGCCTCTAACCAGCCCAGTTTGGGCAAATTCATGGTGGAGGGAGCCTCTAAAAAACCCAGCTTGGACCAATTCATGGTGGAGGGAGCCTCTAACCAGCCCAGTTTGGGCAAATTCATGGTGGAGGGAGCCTCTAAAAAACCCAGTTTGGACCAATTCATGGTGGAGGGAGCCTCTAAACAGCCCAGTTTGGGCAAATTCATGGTGGAGGGAGCCTCTAACCAGCCCAGTTTGGACCAATTAATGGTGGAGGGAGCCTCTAAACAGCCCAGTTTGGACCAATTAATGGTGGAGGGAGCCTCTAACCAGCCCAGTTTGGACCAATTAATGGTGGAGGGAGCCTCTAACCAGCCCAGTTTGGACCAATTAATGGTGGAGGGAGCCTCTAACCACCCCAGTTTGGACCAATTAATGGTGGAGGGAGCCTCTAACCAGCCCAGTTTGGACCAATTCATGGTGGAGGGAGCCTCTAAAAAACCCAGTTTGGACCAATTCATGGTGGAGGGAGCCTCTAAACAGCCCAGTTTGGGCAAATTCATGGTGGAGGGAGCCTCTAAACAGCCCAGTTTGGGCAAATTCATGGTGGAGGGAGCCTCTAACCAGCCCAGTTTGGACCAATTAATGGTGGAGGGAGCCTCTAACCAGCCCAGTTTGGACCAATTCATGGTGGAGGGAGCCTCTAAACAGCCAAGTTTGGACCAATTCATGGTGGAGGGAGCCTCTAAAAAACCCAGTTTGGACCAATTCATGGTGGAGGGAGCCTCTAACCAGCCCAGTTTGGACCAATTAATGGTGGAGGGAGCCTCTAACCACCCCAGTTTGGACCAATTAATGGTGGAGGGAGCCTCTAACCAGCCCAGTTTGGACCAATTCATGGTGGAGGGAGCCTCTAAACAGCCCAGTTTGGGCAAATTCATGGTGGAGGGAGCCTCTAACCAGCCCAGTTTGGACCAATTCATGGTGGAGGGAGCCTCTAAAAAACCCAGTTTGGACCAATTCATGGTGGAGGGAGCCTCTAAACAGCCCAGTTTGGGCAAATTCATGGTGGAGGGAGCCTCTAAACAGCCCAGTTTGGGCAAATTCATGGTGGAGGGAGCCTCTAACCAGCAGAGTTGGTGGAAATCAGGGTGGAGGGAGCCTCTAACCAGCAGAGTTGGGGGAAATCAGGGTGGAGGGAGCCTAGTATTAGCAGAATTGTGCAACGCTTATGGTGGATGAGTATGAGGATGCGGAGGAATTGGAGAGGTTGAGTACAGACATGGAGTTTCATGTTGGGGTGCTTTACACAGGTGGGCACAAAAATGACGGCTCTACCCAGTGGTGGTTCATTTTTATCAAAGTGAGCCGGTCGGCACTCTCAGCTGACAGACGGGTGCGCTTGTCAGTGATGATGCCACCGGCTGCACTGAACACCCTCTCAGATAGGACGCTGGCGGCAGGACAGGACAGCACCTCCAAGGCATATAGGGCAAGTTCAAGCCACAGGTCCAACTTCGACACCCAATACGTGTAGGGCGCAGAGGGGTTGGAGAGGACAGGGCTGTGGTCGGAAAGGTATTCCCGCAACATGCGCCTATACTTCTCACGCCTGGTGACACTAGGACCCTCCGTGGCGGCACTTTGGCGAGGGGGTGCCATCAAGGTGTCCCAGACCTTAGACAGTGTGCCCCTCGTTTGTGTGGACCGGTGAGAACTTGGTTGCATACTGGAGGAACTGCCCTCCCTGCCGCCAACGTCACATGCTGGAAACATCTCCATCATATTCTGCACCAATTGCCTGTGGCAAGCATTGATGCGATTGGCCCTCCCCTCTACCGGAATAAAAGACGAGATGTTGTTTTTATACCGGGGGTCAAGGATAGCAAAGATCCAGTACTGGTTGTCCTCCATGATTTTGACAATACGCTTGTCGGTTGTAAAGCACCCCAACATGAACTCAGCCATGTCTGCCACAGTGTTAGTTGGCATGACTCCTCTGGCCCCACCGGAAAGTTCAATCTCCATTTCCTCCTCATCCTCCATGTCTACCCATCCGCGCTGCAACAATGGGACGATTCGAAGTTGCCCGGAAGCCTCCTGTATCACCATCACATCATCGGACAACTCTTCTTCCTCCTCCTCCTCCTCCTCCTCCTCCATTAAACGCAGTGAAGCGGACAGATGTGTGGACCTACTCTCCAGCTGTGACGGATCGGATGCTAACCCTAACTCCTCTGTGTGATCTGAGTTATCCCTGATGTCAATCAGGGATTCTCTCAGAACACACAAGAGCGGGATTGTAAGGCTCACCATCGCATCCTCAGAGCTCACCCTCCTTGTGGACTCCTCAAAGACCCGTAGGATGTCACAAAGGTCTCTCATCCATGGCCACTCATGGATGTGAAACTGAGGCAGCTGACTTTGTGGCACCCTAGGGTTTTGTAGCTGGTATTCCATCAAAGGTCTCTGCTGCTCAACCACTCTATTCAACATCTGAAACGTTGAGTTCCAGCGTGTGGGGACGTCGCACAAAAGCCGGTGTTGTGGCACATGCAGGCGTTGCTGGAGAGATTTTAAGCTAGCAGCGGCTACTGTCGACTTGCGAAAGTGGGCGCACATGCGCCGCACTTTCACCAGTAGCTCTGGAACATTGGGGTAGCTCTTTAGGAAACGTTGCACCACTAGGTTGAAGACGTGGGCCAGGCATGGAACATGTTGGAGTCCGGCAAGCTCCAGAGCTGCTACCAGGTTCCGGCCGTTATCACAAACGACCATGCCTGGGCCCAGGTGCAGCGGCTCAAACCATATTGCCGTCTCATCGAGGAGGGCATCCCTCACCTCGGAGGCAGTGTGCTGTCTGTCCCCCAAGCTGATCAGCTTCAGCACAGCCTGCTGACGTCTACCAACGCCAGTGCTACAACGTTTCCAACTCGTAGCTGGGGTCAATCTAACAGCGGAGGAGGAGGCGGTGGCGGAGGAGGAGGCGGTGGCGGAGGAGGAGGCGGTAGAGGAGGAGGAGGAGGGGGGTGTTCTTCTCGTGTCCCTGCCAGGAATGTTAGGCGGGGAGACGAGGTACACCGGGCCAGTTTGGGAAGCAGTCCCAGCCTCAACTACATTCACCCAGTGTGCCGTCAGTGAAATGTAGCGTCCCTGTCCGCATGCACTTGTCCACGCGTCGGTGGTCAAGTGGACCTTTGTGCAAAGCGCGGAACTAAGGGCCCGCCTGATGTTGAGTGACACGTGCTGGTGCAAGGCGGGGACGGCACACCGGGAGAAGTAGTGACGGCTAGGGACGGCATAGCGAGGTGCCGCAGTTGCCATCAGGTCCAGGAAGGCGGGAGTTTCAACAAGCCGGAACGCCAACATCTCCTGGGCCAGCAGTTTAGCGATGTTGGCGTTCAAGGCTTGCGCGTGTGGGTGGTTAGCAGTGTATTTCTGCCGCCGCTCCAATGTCTGAGAGATGGTGGGTTGTTGTAAAGAAACGCCTGATGGTGCCTTTGATGGTGCAGGAGAAGGAGATAAGACAGGACCAGGGGAGGATGAGGTAGAAGTCAACAAAGTGGCGGAGGCAGATGAAGTGGTGTCCTGGCTCGTCCTCTGGAGTGCATCGCCAGCACAGTCAGCAGTGGCAGTGGCAGAGGCAGTGGCAGAGGCAGTGGCAGTGGCGTGAACGGCAGGCGGCCTTTGTCCTGCCGTTGCTGCCTGCCACTGATTCCAGTGCTTGGATTCCAAATGACGGCGCATTGAAGTGGTGGACAGGTTGCTCTTCTCAGAGCCCCTAATCAATTTCGAGAGGCAAATTGTGCAGACAACACTATATCTGTCCTCGGCGCATTCCTTGAAAAAACTCCACACCTTCGAGAAACGTGCCCTCGAGGTGGGAGTTTTTCGGGGCTGGGTACGAACTGGAACATCTTGGGAGATTCCGGGTGTGGCCTGGCTTCGCCTAAGCTGCTGACCTCTGCCTCTGCCTCTAGCTACCCTTTTTGGTGCTGCACCTGCCTCAACATCCACACTACTTTCCCCGCTTGACATCCCCCCTGTCCAGGTCGGGTCAGTGTCCTCATCATCCACCACTTCCTCTTCCAACTCCTGTCTCATCTCCTCCTCCCGCACAATGCGCCGGTCAACTGGATGCCCTGACGGCAACTGCGTCACATCATCGTCGATGAGGGTGGGTTGCTGGTCATCCACCACCAAATCGAACGGAGATGGAGGAGACTCTAGTGTTTGAGCATCTGGACACAGATGCTCCTCTGTTAGGTTCGTGGAATCGTGACGTGGAGAGGCAGGTTGAGGGACAATGAAAGGAGCGGAGAACAGCTCTGGGGAGCAGGGACAGTTTGGGTTATTGTTCTGTAAAGCTTCGGAATTTTGGGAGGAAGGAAGACAAGACTGTTGGGTAATAGGAGGAGAGGAGGCAGAGTCTGACTGGCTGCTGGACAATGTGCTGTAAGCGTTCTCTGACAGCCATTGCAAGACCTGTTCCTGGTTCTCGGGCCTACTAAGGTTTGTACCCTGCAGTTTAGTTAATGTGGCAAGCAACCCTGGCACTGTGGAGTGGCGCAATGCTTGCTGCCCCACAGGAGTAGGCACGGGACGCCCTGTGGCTTCACTGCTACCTTGCTCCCCAGAACCATTCCCCCGACCTCGCCCACGGCCTCGTCCACGTCCCTTTCCGGGAGCCTTGCGCATTTTGAATTCCTAGTTAGAAATTGGCACTGTATACCAGTAGTAAAAATTGTGGGTGCACGTAACCCCAATATATTCTTTGAATTCCCAGTCAGACACTGGAACTATATGGCAGTAGCAAGAAATGAGGGTATTTGTATTCCCAATATACTCTTTGAATTCCCAGTCAGACAATGGCACTGTATACCAGTAGTAAAAATTGTGGGTGCACGTAACCCCAATATATTCTTTGAATTCCCAGTCAGAAACTGGCACTATATGGCAGTAGCAAGAAATGAGGGTATTTGTATTCCCAATATACTCTTTGAATTCCCAGTCAGACAATGGCACTGTATACCAGTAGTAAAAATTGTGGGTGCACGTAACCCCAATATATTCTTTGAATTCCCAGTCAGAAACTGGCACTATATGGCAGTAGCAAGAAATGAGGGTATTTGTATTCCCAATATACTCTTTGAATTCCCAGTCAGACAATGGCACTGTATACCAGTAGTAAAAATTGTGGGTGCACGTAACCCCAATATATTCTTTGAATTACCAGTCAGAAACTGGCACTATATGGCAGTAGCAAGAAATGAGGGTATTTATAACCCCAATATATTCTTTGAATTCCCAGTCAGACAATGGCACTGTATACCAGTAGTAAAAATTGTGGGTGCACGTAACCCCAATATATTCTTTGAATTCCCAGTCAGACAATGGCACTGTATACCAGTAGTAAAAATTGTGGGTGCACGTAACCCCAATATATTCTTTGAATTACCAGTCAGAAACTGGCACAATATGGCAGTAGCAAGAAATGAGGGTATTTATAACCCCAATATATTCTTTGAATTCCCAGTCAGACAATGGCACTGTATACCAGTAGTAAAAATTGTGGGTGCACGTAACCCCAATATATTCTTTGAATTACCAGTCAGAAACTGGCACTATATGGCAGTAGCAAGAAATGAGGGTATTTATAACCCCAATATATTCTTTGAATTCCCAGTCAGACAATGGCACTGTATACCAGTAGTAAAAATTGTGGGTGCACGTAACCCCAATATATTCTTTGAATTCCCAGTCAGACAATGGCACTATATGGCAGTAGCAAGAAATGAGGGTATTTGTATTCCCAATATACTCTTTGAATTCCCAGTCAGACAATGGCACTGTATACCAGTAGTAAAAATTGTGGGTGCACGTAACCCCAATATATTCTTTGAATTCCCAGTCAGACAATGGCACTGTATACCAGTAGTAAAAATTGTGGGTGCACGTAACCCCAATATATTCTTTGAATTCCCAGTCAGAAACTGGCACTATATGGCAGTAGCAAGAAATGAGGGTATTTGTATTCCCAATATACTCTTTGAATTACCAGTCAGACACTGGCACTATATGGCAGTAGCAAGAAATGAGGGTATTTGTATTCCCAATATACTCTTTGAATTCCCAGTCAGACAATGGCACTGTATACCAGTAGTAAAAATTGTGGGTGCACGTAACCCCAATATATTCTTTGAATTCCCAGTCAGACAATGGCACTGTATACCAGTAGTAAAAATTGTGGGTGCACGTAACCCCAATATATTCTTTGAATTCCCAGTCAAAAACTGGCACTATATGGCAGTAGCAAGAAATGAGGGTATTTGTATTCCCAATATACTCTTTGAATTCCCAGTCAGACAATGGCACTGTATACCAGTAGTAAAAATTGTGGGTGCACGTAACCCCAATATATTCTTTGAATTCCCAGTCAGAAACTGGCACTATATGGCAGTAGCAAGAAATGAGGATATTTGTATTCCCAATATACTCTTTGAATTCCCAGTCAGACAATGGCACTGTATACCAGTAGTAAAAATTGTGGGTGCACGTAACCCCAATATATTCTTTGAATTACCAGTCAGAAACTGGCACTATATGGCAGTAGCAAGAAATGAGGGTATTTATAACCCCAATATATTCTTTGAATTCCCAGTCAGACAATGGCACTGTATACCAGTAGTAAAAATTGTGGGTGCACGTAACCCCAATATATTCTTTGAATTACCAGTCAGACAATGGCACTGTATACCAGTAGTAAAAATTGTGGGTGCACGTAACCCCAATATATTCTTTGAATTACCAGTCAGAAACTGGCACTATATGGCAGTAGCAAGAAATGAGGGTATTTGTATTCCCAATATACTCTTTGAATTCCCAGTCAGACAATGGCACTGTATACCAGTAGTAAAAATTGTGGGTGCACGTAACCCCAATATATTCTTTGAATTACCAGTCAGACACTGGCACTATATGGCAGTAGCAAGAAATGAGGGTATTTGTATTCCCAATATACTCTTTGAATTCCCAGTCAGACAATGGCACTGTATACCAGTAGTAAAAATTGTGGGTGCACGTAACCCCAATATATTCTTTGAATTCCCAGTCAGACAATGGCACTATATGGCAGTAGCAAGAAATGAGGGTATTTATAACCCCAATATATTCTTTGAATTCCCAGTCAGACAATGGCACTGTATACCAGTAGTAAAAATTGTGGGTGCACGTAACCCCAATATATTCTTTGAATTACCAGTCAGAAACTGGCACTATATGGCAGTAGCAAGAAATGAGGGTATTTATAACCCCAATATATTCTTTGAATTCCCAGTCAGACAATGGCACTGTATACCAGTAGTAAAAATTGTGGGTGCACGTAACCCCAATATATTCTTTGAATTACCAGTCAGAAACTGGCACTATATGGCAGTAGCAAGAAATGAGGGTATTTATAACCCCAATATATTCTTTGAATTCCCAGTCAGACAATGGCACTGTATACCAGTAGTAAAAATTGTGGGTGCACGTAACCCCAATATATTCTTTGAATTCCCAGTCAGACACTGGCACTATATGGCAGTAGCAAGAAATGAGGGTATTTGTATTCCCAATATATTCTTTGAATTCCCAGTCAGACAATGGCACTGTATACCAGTAGTAAAAATTGTGGGTGCACGTAACCCCAATATATTCTTTGAATTCCCAGTCAGACACTGGCACTATATGGCAGTAGCAAGAAATGAGGGTATTTGTATTCCCAATATATTCTTTGAATTCCCAGTCAGACAATGGCACTGTATACCAGTAGTAAAAATTGTGGGTGTATATAGCCCCAATTCTATTGCTAGGGGACTTGCAGGGTATTTCTGGGGTGAAGGTGGGGGGGCACACCGTTGGAACGGGTATCGGGGTATATATCGGGTATACGGGAATACACTGACAGTGTATTCCATTCAGGATCCTGGGAAAGCTGGGTTGCGGCGATTGAGCCCGTCAGTGCCACGTTACACTGACAAGCTTCTCCCTGGAATTTAGCTCTTACAAGAGCTGTTGGTTGTCTTCTCCTTCCTATCCTAGCCTGTCCCTGCCTACCCAGAATCTAAGCCCTAGCTAGCTGGACGGAAACCTCCGTCCTCGGTGAATTGCAAGCTCAGAATGACGCGAAGCTGGGCGTCGCTGTTCTTTTAAATTAGAGGTCACATGTTTTCGGCAGCCAATGGGTTTTGCCTACTTTTTTCAACGTCACCGGTGTCGTAGTTCCTGTCCCACCTACCCTGCGCTGTTATTGGAGCAAAAAAGGCGCCAGGGAAGGTGGGAGGGGAATCGAGTAATGGCGCACTTTACCACGCGGTGTTCGATTCGATTCGAACATGCCGAACAGCCTAATATCCGATCGAACATGAGTTCGATAGAACACTGTTCGCTCATCTCTAGTTATAAGTTGAGGCTCACCAGTCTGAATCAGCTCCTCATCTCTGACCTATGGACTGCAACTTCTTCATCGGATGCCTCCTCTAGGCTCCATGTCTGTGGTGGCTTTGGTATTAGAAGAGGGTCATCATGTGGCATTGGTCTCATAGCTGAAGTTTGGGATATTCAATGCATTTTTTATTTTTAACAGAGAAGCTAGAGACATTGGTGAGACAGAAGCAACTGTCGATCCCATTGATCCCTCAGTTCTTGCCATATCATTGCACAGAAAATGTGAGGAGCCCAGGATTTTTCTTGATCACGAATCTTGCATCATTAAGATAAGAGCTATCATTTTGCGTCTTTGAGGCTTAAGCTTTCACTTACCACAAACAGACCAGAAAGTACTGTGACTGTTCTGACACTGACAAGACATTTTAACTATATCAGATCGTACTGTAGTAGTTTATAGCTGCTTATATTTGAAATAACTTGCAGAATCTTTGCAAGCAGATATTATCACCTCTGCAGGCAGCGACTAGTAGGTGTGTGTAGTCTGTAACAGTTTCACTGAAGTTTTGCAACTGCAATGACATGCAAGGAATTCATGTCTTTGCTTGCCTGTAAATTATATAACAGCACAGCACATATATTGTGCATAATACTTAAACAGACTGAAAATATGAAAAAAAAAATAGCTAGTATAGAAGAATTCTAAAAAACGGTATGTGACAGGAAAATTCCGATGATATTTTCATGATCAGCAGCTCATTTTACATAAGAAATACTCAAAAGGGTCCAGGAAACAAAATCTTTGTTGCCCAGTGTTATAGGCGAATACACAGATGGTGTCTCAGCCGCCTAATCCAGATGGTGTTGAAATCAAAGCAGCCCCAAATATCTGAATATTTCAGAGTCCTTTTATAGCTGTATGTAGAATTGATGGCTTATATTAACTCACGTTTGGAGGTAACTGAAATGCTTTTCCTTGAGCATATTTTTTTGCTGTGCTAAGGAGTATGCAAATAAGATATTTAGGATATTTAGAGGGACAGGGATTCAAGGCATCCTTAAATAGAGCAATGCTGTGCTGGAAGAAGCATCCAGTCGCATATTACTAATTTTAAACAAAAGTTGGAGCAATAGGGATAAGTCATAATAAAATCATTGCCTTTGGGCAGTAAGTAAGCAATGACATATACAAATGTGTCAAAAAAATTTAATCTAAAGAGATGTAATTCCCCACATTGTTGGAAATATTGCACTTGTACTTCTGCTAATGTGCTTAGGATGTCACTCATATATAGTTGATGCACATTTGTATCTCCTCCAATGATCAAAGAGGTAAGGAATTCATGCAAATCTAAGGTTACATTTAGATAAATGATGTATAAAACTGCTGTCAAAAATGCTAATTTTTCATGTCTGCCTTGTACTCTAGGGTCACCATTTTCATGAATCCCTCATATATTTTTGTGTACAGAGGGATCCATTAAAACAAACAAAAATATAACATGTCCTATATTTTGATGGTCCAATACAAAAGACCACCAAAACATTAGTCTTGTTACCAGCCCCAATTAATTTGATTTAATGCAGCCAAACCCAAGAATAAAACATAGAGCAAAGATAAGTAGAAAATATATGCTTAAAAGTTTTAAAATAACTATTTGTTAACTGATCTAGAACTGCATATGTAGTTGATGAGTGGTCTAAGAGTCTAATCTGTGACCAGGGAATTCAAGGAGGCCAAATGCTCTTCCATAAGTTTAGGTAACTGGATGGACTGAAGAAAATATCTCTTGTGAGAGATGGAGACTAGCAGTAGTTTTTATAAGGAAGCATAAAAGTCTTTCAATCTGTTTGCAATATCATAGGGGGTATAAAGGTTTCTGCCATTATGTAGCGTGAGAAGGTAACAGGCAGAGTGCTGGAGTCCCGCTATATCAGCCCCAGATTCCTGATTTATGTGTGGTCCAGGGCAGGTCTTGAGTAGGAATCAGCCGCAGGTGTGGGCCATAAGCTGGTTACTGGGCTATAATAGACTTCTGAGCCTGCATGCACTTCAGGAAGATCCTGAGAGGAGAGGAAGTGGCTGGGCATGTCCTGACACTGAGAGCCTTGTGTATGGTACAGTGTTTTTTTGGTTGATTTTGTGTGCCTGGTAGTAAGTGTTACGGTTCTGTATATATATATATATATATATATATATATATATATATTTTATTTTTATTTTTTTTTTCTTTTGAACAACAGAACTTCTTAGCTGTAGAACACTACAGCGAGGTCCACAGGCCCAATGGTGGACGGCTGTATGTCTGAACTCAAATGTGAACTACTGCAAGACACTGCATCCTGGACTAAATGTGAACTACTGCAAGACACTGCACCCTGAACTAAATGTGAACTACTGCAAGACACTGCAGCCTGAACTCAATGTGAACAGTGTGTACTGTGCGACACTCCATGTGAACAAGGTGCAACTAAAATCCTGCCAGTTTAGCTCACTTGCCAGGTGCACCAGTACAAGTGAAACACACACGGCTGCCAAGGGTTAACACTCACCCCAGGCCAGCAAACACACACACTTACCCCTGCGATAGCTAGGGGCCACCACGGAAGTTTTAGAACATTCTGCTGCACACAGCTTGGAGCCCCCAGGGGGATTTGCATGCTCCGGCACACAGCTTGGAGACATCACACACCCATGCTCCCACACACAGCTGAGAGCCATACATGAAATCAGGCAGTACACATAGGCTATGTCAGAGACCATACCTGCTGCAGATCTACAAGCTGGAAAGGTGTCTACCACTCCTAGCCCTGGTGTAGATCTAGCAGTTCAGGGTTTACAGGTCCTAACTAACAGCACCCAGATTGAAGCAGAGAAACCACACACAGAGGCCTAGTCTGACAACCTGCCTGAATACTGGAGCCTATCCCTGACTACTGTCATTCACTCCGTGGACTTTGAGGAAAGTTTAGACAAAGTGTGAGCACCCGGCAGGCGTCGGCTCACACTATTTAAAGGGAAGTCCCCGCCCAATAGGGGCGGTGGCCATGACCTCACCGCTCATGCTCAGTAGGGGAGAATGGCACTTAGCTTGTGAGAGGCTCCAATAGGTCTGAGCATGCTCAGTATGGTGAAAGCTGGATAGTTAGACTGACCCGCAGGTGGCACTGTGTGCTATGATGACAACCTGCGGGACCTAATCCTAACAGTAAGACACACATAGAGTTAGTATTTTCTGTTTACTTAGCGCTCAGACGAGCAGGATTTTTGTTTCACATAAATAAAGAATTGCATGTAGGTGTAGATGATCAATCTATAGATGGGTTAGGTGTGATATTAAAATCTCCATTTAAATTCCCCATGAATAACTAGTTTCCCCTGTTTGTTTCTGAAAAAGTTGCATAATCCTTTTGATGAAGTGGATTTGATGCTTATTTTAGGCAAAAACCAAAACCATGATATATAGTTTATTCTTCACTATGCAGGCAGCCAAAACATATCAGCATCTGAGTTTGTATTATATTTGTATTATATATAGTGACCAATATATAGTGACCCAGTGATAAAGAATATATGACCACCAGTCGCAGTGGTGAGCATCCATTGATGGTCATATATTCTTTAACACTGGGTCACTATATATTGGTCTGTATCTTACCAGCATCACAGGTATGAATTATATGAGCTTCTTTGATTTACATGTCTCAACTGTGGTATCAATGTGACAGCTTCTTCTTGCATATGAATGTTAGATACATTAATATTTGATACCTATTTACTTTTACTGGTTGTCACTATATCAGATTATATTTTTGTGTCTCAAGTGGGCCCTTGATTGGCCCATTTTGATTGTATATTGCATTTTGACCACTGTATATGGCAATTAGTATATTATAGTATAATTATAGTGAATATGCGCGGACCTATGTTCATAATGTTGTGATGCCACACTGTGACCTCCACTCTACTAGTTGTTTGTATGTTTTTTAAATGATTTTAATATGTTTTACTTTTTCTCTTTATTTATATGGTAGGAAATAAAAGTTATATTTTCTGATAATATTTGATATGTAGTTTTGTGAGCCATTTGGAGTACTGATACCAGATAGGAATTTTGCTAGAGACAGCCATTATGATAGCTCTTGTGGAACAAAAATATGGAACAATATAAGTGAATACACAGAGCGATTATTCCACCATCATCCTTATATCCATCCATGGTGTATATCTGAGCCGAATTCCACCTGAATTTTCAAAAACAAATTTGGTAGAATGGCTGCATTGCACAAGTAAATTATAGAGGAAAAGAATAATATCTGTGAATTTCTGTAATGTTGGTTTTCTTCTGAATAATAAGGGGTAGGTGGACACCTTACAGGTACAGGCACTGTATAAGATTTTAGCAGACAAAAACACAGCCATTTCGGCATATAAAGCTGAAAGAAACTTGTTCTATGACCATCAGTGCATGATCCAAAGCCATAGCTTCAATTCGTTTTGTTACTATCTGTTTTAGAGTGTTTGAGAGTTAAAAATTGTCTAGTGATAGTAGCTGTGACAGTGTTATATAGTAGGTTTTAAGCCAATTTAAGCTCTAGTTCATGACAAACTTATTGGATCCAAAACAAATATTTGGACCAAACCACTCCAACCAGAAACAAAATGAGTCTTCAGCCATCTCTATCACTGTAGAGTTATTCCTTCCCTTTTTACACATTGACTAACATGTGGGGTAGATCTCATTGAATAATATAACATTTTAAAACCTGCGCGATGATTGGTTATTTAGCTAATATTATTTTAATGTTGACAGTTGTGCAGGAGTATCTTCCTGAAATGTGGAGGGAAGTCATGTGACCAGACCCTCATGTTCAGACATTTGTAGCATGCAGATAGTAACCCTGCAATAAATAGCAAGTCCACCAGAAACACACAATAGTGATCTTTGTAAGACCATCAAAAAGAAAACAATTCCAATAGCCAAGGAGGTTTTGTTTGTATAACAAACCTGGAAACTCAATTTATATATCATCTACACATCAAATAGAACTTGGAAAGTGTAAAAAAAAAAATATATATATATAGAAAATACATTATTTCTTCATTTAGCACACTTATTTTTTGCTATGGGGCCCCATTATTTCTATGTACATCACTGTACAAGACTACTACACCTTTTAGTACAATAAAGAAACTGAAATAATGTATACCGTATATTAATTCAGTGGTTCAAAACCAAAGGTTATAGGGTCACATATGGCTTATGACCTACAACAGTGTGGCACTACATAGAAGCACTGAGTTATGTCCATAGAGAACATTCTGGCTATGATATGCCCTTCACAATATCATAGAATTAATATATCAATTGTTTCTCCAAATATACGAAAATAGATGGTTGAGTTGAATGTGGCTATAGACATAAAAAGGCTAGTGAGCGAATCCTTTTGTGTTAACTTATCAGGAGATCATATTACCCATAGAAAAGCTGCTTAACTTGTGATACACTTATCTGGACATATCCAGTCAAGGAAAGGAAGAACACGTGATCAATATCGGACCGGGATGCCTAGGGCTTTTGGGTTATATGATCAACATTCTGCCTTGAACTTGCCTCCTGTTGCGACGCCAACAACATCAACTTTTTTGGGGGAAGGGGTAACTACTACCTTAATCTTGTCTCTAAAATTATAACTGAATGAAGAAGAATATAGCCATTTCTCAGACCCCACCTTATTAAAATACTAAGATTTTTTTTTTTATAAAAAAAACCCTGCTCTATTGATACTTAGAGACATAAAGGTTAGAGATGAGCGAACACTAAAATGTTCGAGGTTCGAAATTCGATTCGAACAGCCGCTCACTGTTCGAGTGTTCAAATGGGTTTCGAACCCCATTATAGTCTATGGGGAACATAAACTCGTTAAGGGGGAAACCCAAATTCGTGTCTGGAGGGTCACCAAGTCCACTATGACAACCCAGGAAATGATACCAACACCCTGGAATGACACTGGGACAGCAGGGGAAGCATGTCTGGGGGCATAAAAGTCACTTTATTTCATGGAAATCCCTGTCAGTTTGCGATTTTCGCAAGCTAACTTTTCCCCATAGAAATGCATTGGCCAGTGCTGATTGGCCAGAGTACGGAACTCGACCAATCAGCGCTGGCTCTGCTGGAGGAGGCGGAGTCTAAGATCGCTCCACACCAGTCTCCATTCAGGTCCGACCTTAGACTCCGCCTCCTCCAGCAGAGCCAGCGCTGATTGGCCGAATTCCGTACTCTGGCCAATCAGCGCTGGCCAATGCATTCTATTAGCCCGATGAAGTAGAGCTGAATGTGTGTGCTAAGCACACACATTCAGCACTGCTTCATCACGCCAATACAATGCATTAGCCAGTGCTGATTGGCCAGAGTACGGAATTCGGCCAATCAGCGCTGGCCAATGCATTCTATTAGCCCAATGAAGTAGAGCTGAATGTGTGTGCTAAGCACACACATTCAGCACTGCTTCATCGGGCTAATAGAATGCATTGGCCAGCGCTGATTGGCCGAATTCCGTACTCTGGCCAATCAGCACTGGCCAATGCATTCTATTAGCCCGATGAAGTAGAGCTGAATGTGTGTGCTAAGCACACACATTCAGCACTGCTTCATCACGCCAATACAATGCATTAGCCAGTGCTGATTGGCCAGAGTACGGAACTCGACCAATCAGCGCTGGCTCTGCTGGAGGAGGCGGAGTCTAAGATCGCTCCACACCAGTCTCCATTCAGGTCCGACCTTAGACTCCGCCTCCTCCGGCAGAGCCAGCGCTGATTGGCCGAAGGCTGGCCAATGCATTCCTATGCGAATGCAGAGACTTAGCAGTGCTGAGTCAGTTTTGCTCAACTACACATCTGATGCACACTCGGCACTGCTACATCAGATGTAGCAATCTGATGTAGCAGAGCCGAGGGTGCACTAGAACCCCTGTGCAAACTCAGTTCACGCTAATAGAATGCATTGGCCAGCGCTGATTGGCCAATGCATTCTATTAGCCCGATGAAGTAGAGCTGAATGTGTGTGCTAAGCACACACATTCAGCACTGCTTCATCACGCCAATACAATGCATTAGCCAGTGCTGATTGGCCAGAGTACGGAATTCGGCCAATCAGCGCTGGCCAATGCATTCTATTAGCCCGATGAAGTAGAGCTGAATGTGTGTGCTAAGCACACACATTCAGCACTGCTTCATCACGCCAATACAATGCATTAGCCAGTGCTGATTGGCCAGAGTACGGAATTCGGCCAATCAGCGCTGGCTCTGCTGGAGGAGGCGGAGTCTAAGGTCGGACCTGAATGGAGACTGGTGTGGAGCGATCTTAGACTCCGCCTCCTCCAGCAGAGCCAGCGCTGATTGGCCGAATTCCGTACTCTGGCCAATCAGCACTGGCTAATGCATTGTATTGGCGTGATGAAGCAGTGCTGAATGTGTGTGCTTAGCACACACATTCAGCTCTACTTCATCGGGCTAATAGAATGCATTGGCCAGTGCTGATTGGCCAGAGTACGGAATTCGGCCAATCAGCGCTGGCCAATGCATTCTATTAGCCCGATGAAGCAGTGCTGAATGAGTGTGCTTAGCACACACATTCAGCTCTACTTCATCGGGCTAATAGAATGCATTGGCCAATCAGCGCTGGCCAATGCATTCTATTAGCGTGAACTGAGTTTGCACAGGGGTTCTAGTGCACCCTCGGGTCTGCTACATCAGATTGCTACATCTGATGTAGCAGTGCCGAGTGTGCATCAGATGTGTAGTTGAGCAAAACTGACTCAGCACTGCTAAGTCTCTGCATTCGCATAGGAATGCATTGGCCAGCCTTCGGCCAATCAGCGCTGGCTCTGCCGGAGGAGGCGGAGTCTAAGGTCGGACCTGAATGGAGACTGGTGTGGAGCGATCTTAGACTCCGCCTCCTCCAGCAGAGCCAGCGCTGATTGGTCGAGTTCCGTACTCTGGCCAATCAGCACTGGCTAATGCATTGTATTGGCGTGATGAAGCAGTGCTGAATGTGTGTGCTTAGCACACACATTCAGCTCTACTTCATCAGGCTAATAGAATACATTGGCCAATCAGCGCTGGCCAATGCATTCTATTAGCTTGATGAAGCAGAGTGTGCACAAGGGTTCAAGCGCACCCTCGGCTCTGATGTAGCAGAGCTGAGGGTGCACAAGGGTTCAAGTGCACCCTCCGCTCTCCTACATCAGAGCCGAGGGTGCGCTTGAACCCTTGTGCAGCTTCGGCTCTCCTACATCAGAGCCGAGGGTGCGCTTGAACCCTTGTGCAGCCTCGGCTCTGCTACATCAGAGCCGAGGGTGCGCTTGAACCCTTGTGCACACTCTGCTTCATCAAGCTAATAGAATGCATTGGCCAGCGCTGATTGGCCAGAGTACGGAATTCGGCCAATCAGCGCTGGCCAATGCATCCCTATGGGAAAAAGTTTATCTCACAAAAATCACAATTACACACCCGATAGAGCCCCAAAAAGTTATTTTTAATAACATTCCCCCCTAAATATATCCCTAGCTATCCCTGCCTGTACAGCTATCCCTGTCTCATAGTCACAAAGTTCACATTCTCATATGACCCGGATTTGAAATCCACTATTCGTCTAAAATGGAGGTCACCTGATTTCGGCAGCCAATGACTTTTTCCAATTTTTTTCAATGCCCCCGGTGTCGTAGTTCCTGTCCCACCTCCCCTGCGCTGTTATTGGTGCAAAAAAGGCGCCAGGGAAGGTGGGAGGGGAATCGAATTTTGGCGCACTTTACCACGCGGTGTTCGATTCGATTCGAACATGGCGAACACCCTGATATCCGATCGAACATGTGTTCGATAGAACACTGTTCGCTCATCTCTAATAAAGGTGCTTTAGATTGCCAGATATTAGAGCATAAAATCTATATAACATAACAATAACATTTTATTTATTGATTGTAAGCCAGGGCCCTCTATCCCACTGTGCCAGTCGGTCATTGTTAGTATTATATTTGTCTGTGTATTTTGTGTACTGTATGTAAACCCCAAATGTAAAGCACCATGGAATTAATATAATAATGTACAGCACCATGGAATTAATTGTGCTATATAAATAATAATAATAATAATAATAATAATAATAATAATAACTTATATAGTGCCAACATATTCCACAGCTCTTCACAAATCAGAGGGTAAATGAACAGACAATGTTAGATATTACAATGTAATAAAATAATTCATTTATTAAACAATAGGAGTGAGGTCCCTTCTTGCAATAGCTTACAATGTATGAATAAACTGGGGTGACACAATAGCTAATTGGGCTTATTTGATACCAAGGTACAGCAATCCTTTAATAAATAAAGTCATATAACTGAAGTTATATGAGCCCATCGCCAGCTGGTATACAGATACAAACTCCATAGAGTGCAGGGTAATTTCTGAATGGAAGGGTCCGTTTCGGAGGAATGGAGTAGAAAGGATAGTTTAGGATAAGAAACGTTAGATTAGTGTGAGGATATGTAGAACAATGTGATCATGTCATGTGATAAGCCTGTCTAGAAGATGAGTTTTTAGGCCTTGCTCGAAGCTGCCTTAGATGGGTATTAATCTGATTGTCCAGGGTAGAGCACTCCAATGCACTGCTACAGCTCCAGAAAAGTCCTGGAGATGGGAGTCGCATGTTTGGATGACAGACAAAGTCTAAGGCCATTGGCAGAATGGAAAAGACGGTTAGGGGATTGGACAATGATGAGGGAGGAGATGTAGGGAGGTGCAGTATTATGGAGGGATTAATTGGGAGATAAGTTTATAATGTATTCTATAGTATATGGGCAACAGGTACAAGGTTGATGCATGTGTGGAGCAGAAAGATAAGACTGATGGCTGCATTCAGGGCAGATTGTAGAGGGGAGAGATTAGTAAGTAGAAGACCAATCAATAGAGAATTGCAATAGTCAAGATGAGAGTGAATCAGAGTGACAATGTGGGTTTTATATATTTCCACAGAGAGAAAAAAGCAGATTCTGGAGATGTTTTTGAGATGCAGGTGATATGAGCAAGTGACTGAGTATGTGGGATGAAGAAAAGGTCTGAGTCAAATATAACCCTGAGACAGTGAGCATTCTGCGAGAGGAGATATCATGAGTATGTCAGTTAGTAGAGGAGGGAACACAAGAATATCAGTTTTTGAAAGATTCAGTTTCAGATAAAGGGAAGACATGATGTTAGAGACAGCAAAAAGACAGTCACTGGTGTTCTATAGTAATGCAGGAGTGATATCTCTGGATGTGGTGAATATTTGGGTCTCATCAGCATAAAAATGGTACTGAAAGCGAAGTCTGGTGATGGTTTGTCCAGTAGGAGCTATGTAGAGAGAGAAGAGGACTGAGTGCTAAAGAACCCAAATAGCATGGGGAAGACAAGAAGAAAACACGTCAGCAAATGATACACTAAATGAGTGGTCAGAATAATAGGATAATAATAGAGTATGAAGTATACTGAGGAGAAGCTGGTGGTCTGCAATGTCATATGCTGCTAAAAGATGCAGAAGAATAAGAATAGTTGTTTTTAGATTTAGATGCCAAGAGATTAGAGACTTGTGTCAGGCACATTTCTGTAGAGTGCAGTGTATGAAAACCAGATTGTAAGGAGTCCCAAAGAAAGTTAGCAGATAGATTATGAATTAGGCAAGAATAGACCAAGAATTCCAAATTCATTGTGAAATTTACAAAAAAAAAATTGTTTTATTTTGTTTTGACCTGTCCCATGCCCTGTCTATGTCTCATGCCATGTGTATCTCTATTATTGATACTTGTTGATTGACGGCCTCATTCCTAACCCCCCGTTTGTAGGAAGAGTAGGTTTAGACCTCTTTCACATCTACGTCTGTAATCTGTTCAGGGGAATCCGCATGAGGATCCCCTGAACGGATTATCGAATGTATTGGCAAGCATTGTACAGGGAAAGCACAAGGACCCCATAGACTATAATGGGGTCTGTGTGTTTTTCACACGGTCTCCACATGGAACATGCGGAGAGTATTTCACTATCTACTTTCCTGTCTGCATGACTCGTGCAGAGACCATGCGAAAAGCACACAGACCCCATTATAGTCTATGGGGTCTGTGTGCTTTCACTGTACACCACTTGCCAATGTGGTTGGTAGTCTGTTCAGGAGGGTACTGACAGAGATATGAACAAGGCCTAGTATCTGCACTAAATTAGTTAATGAAATAATCAGTTACTCCAAACATATAGGAGCTCGTTCACATCTGCGCCTAGGGTCTCCATATTGCAGGTTTCCATTTCTTGCCCGAAACTGGGCAGGAGACGGAAACCTGCAGTCATTTTTCAAACCCATTCATTTGAATTGGTTTGAAAAGTGTCCTGCCGTGAGTGCTTTGTACTCTATGCGGCGAAACCTTTTTTTTTTTTTTTTAAACTGGGCACAAAGTTGGACATGCAGGACTTTGTGTCCGGTTTAAAAAAAAAAAACTGTTTTGCCGTGGAGAGCACAAAACGCTCACTGACGCTCACGGCCGGAAAGGTTTCCGTCTTCTGTCAGCAGAAGACGGAAACCTGAAAACGTAGATCAGGCGCTGGTGTGAACCTAGCATCAGCTAAGAAAACTATGCAAAGAAAAAGCAGACATGCAGGCTTAGATTCAAGAATTACAACCACAAACAAAGACAACTTAGATATCAGTTAATGATTAAGGATGACTGGAAAAGCTACCGTATATACCAAGAAAAAACTAGCACAGATGTGAGTGATGTTTCAGCATAAAGAGAGTTAAGGTGAAGTATGGAATTGGTCATATACCATTTAAAATAAATGCACAGATGAGAATCACTGTATAAATAATAACTCACATTACTCCAGAACAACTCTAGGGGCCAACTTGGTGCACCAGTAGTCTTTATCTGTCATATCTTCTTTCTAAGTATATCCCGCACAGAAGTCATACCTGGTTTAGATAGCACTTTGTTAAACTGCTGGAGAGAGAGATAAAGAAAGAGAGGGAAGGATCCAGCAGGTTGGACACTTGTACCACCCACAGAAACGTATTACATATTTAATGAATAGCAATCCCATTAACAGCTACTACACTTAAACTTTTTCAAATGTGCTCAGTTTCAGAGCTTCTTGCTGTTTCTTCTTTAAGACCTGTTGAGGTAGCAGATGCCAAAGTCGTTTGACAAACCTGCTTTGACTGTTAGATTCAAAACATTTCTTATCATTCATATATGCCCATACGAGGGGAAAGTAGACGCAAGACTTTTCCATGGCTGGGAGAGAAACTTCCATGACACAGAGTTGGCAATTAATGATTAGCTATTGATTAATTACACTGCGCAACAATGATTTTGCTACTGAGAGAAAATCATGTGATTTACACTAAAATGTGCACCCCTGCATGACGACACATTTGGAACAAAACTCAACCCTCTGGACCTTGTAGCTTGGGATGCCCAATGTCATTGTAAACGCATTTCTTACATTCCCATCTTGACTTTTTCCCAACCAATTTGGGACACACAAGTCACGAACCGGGAGAGCGGTTCCATAAAGATATTTCTACAATGAAGAATAGATCTAGGCCGCAGGAATCCTAACGTGATGGGGGACTATTGCTGGTTTTTGCAATGGGAAAACATGACCGTTCACAAACGCAAAAGCAGATGCCTAAAGCACTTTTAACAGTCCTGGGCCTTGCTCAAGAGAGGGCGGGTTCACATCTGCGCCCGAACTCTGTTTTCAGGTTTCCGTCTTCTGCCGACAGAAGACGGAAACCTGGCAGACAGTGTCCGGCCGTAAGTGTCTGTGAGCATTTTGTGCTCTGTGTGGCAAAACCATTTTTTTTTTAACCGGACACAAAGTCCTGCATGTCTGACTTTGTGTCCGGTTAAAAAAAACCAGTTTCGCCATGGAGAGGACAAAATGCTCACAAGCGCTGACGGTTGGACACTTTACATACCTATTCAAATGAATGGGTTTGAAAAATGACTGCAGGTTTCCGTCTCCTGTCCAGTTTCGGGCATGAAATGGAAACCTGCAATACAGAGACTGGGGCGCAGTTGTGAACCTGCCCTAAGACTTTTAAACTGAAAAATTATACTTTTTGAAATTTTGCTATTCCATTCCATTTTCATACACTGTTTACTACGAAATCTGTGATGTAGATCAGATGATTGTTAGACTAAAACTTGTTCTGTTCAAAATTATTCAATGCTTTCCAAGTTCTTAATTCATCTAGGCATACTTATGCATAGCATAATTTAAACAATTATGACTTCGGATTTGGAATCCGCACACTCGATTTAGTATAGGACAACTGGATTTTGCCCAGTAACAGACGAAAAGTGTTTTTTTGTTGTGTAATGTTACCAGTGAAAGGTGGAAAGAGATATATCTTATGATTGTGCACAGTACTGTACATGGTTTTTCCCTCCATGCCAACCTGCTGAGACCAGATTACATGTTAGCTTGTCCAAAGAGTAGTCTGCGGGACTGGATCTATCACAAGTTATAATGTCTTTACTCAAGTTTATTTGACAGATATAACAGACCTGATTTATCTTAACTCTCCTACGTACCACCACCCGCCACCCCTAGTTGTTCACTTTTCATGCCCAGGTTGACACAATAAAATTCATTTGAACTTGAAACTAGGTTCACATTAGTGTCACTTCTCCATTGTTCTGGTCTGTCGGAGGCAGCAGATGTGAATATAGCCTGATGCTGAGTTCACACCAGCGTTCGATCTCCATTCTCAGGTTTCTGTCTTCTGCATGCAGAAGATGGAAACCTGTCATGCCGTGTCTGGCTGTGTGCGCCGGTGAGCGTTTTATGCGCTCCGTGGCATAACCCTTTTTTTAAACCGGACACAGAGTACTGTATGTCCGACTCTGTGTCCAGTTTTAAAAAAATGGTTTCGCCGCGGAGCGCATAAAACGCTCACCAGCGCACACGGCCGGACACTTTTCTAGCCTATTCAAATTGTTTTGTGCAGGAAACGGAAACCTGCAGAACGGAGTACGGGCACAGATGTGAACGAGCCCGGACTTTGTTATTATGCACAATAAACTAACTTAGTGACAAACTGGTACAGTGGCATAGACTACTCTGCCCACAAGGGCTTACAATCTATGAAGGAAGGAGAATAGAGACAATAGGTGAGGGTTAAAAGGTGGTGTGTGGAGGGAGCTGGGTCAAAGGCAGAGCGAAGGTCTTGGCATTGCTTTCTCTTACCTCTGAGGTTGTATTTCAAATAAAGCATGTTATGTTTATGGGGCGACTATTAGCCAAAGAGGGCCAGAGAGATGTGTGCAAACAATTTTTTCAAGAAATTGATTCCCTTTATTGTTAGATTTTTGAGTGATGAAGAGATTAAAGAAACAATTATCCCCTTTAGCTGCACCACGTTATGCCTGACACGAAATATTGCTGGTGACCTGGGAAGGCTGAAAATCTGCACTGAATAGTGTGGATAGACATATGATAGGACCACATAAGTGTGGATTAGGTAAGAGAGACAGACAACATGACCCTCATGCTAATGTAGTTTTTGTGAGTTTCAGTGGGATTAGGGGTGGGAGGGTAAGGGGTTTTTGAGCTTTAATATTCCTATGTAAGTTTATATTATGGATGGCAGCTTTCTGTTTTATGTAAAGTTTTACCAATATCATAATTTAATTTGAGACAACCCAGCATGTATAACAGCACCTTAGTACATTGTAACGCCCTCTAATGACAGGTCTCTTGTTCTACTGAATTTATGCAGCATGATGGCTCTGTGGTTAGTGCTGCAGCCTTGCAGTGTTGGAGTCTTGGGGTCAAATCCTGCCAAGGACTAAATCTGCAAGAAGTTTGCATGTTCTCCCTGTGTTTGTGTGGGTTTCCTCCCACATTCCAAAGACATATTGATAGGGAATGTGGATTATGAGAACAGTGATTGTCAATGTCTGTAACGCGCTGCGGAGTATGATGGCGCTATATATGTAAACAAAGTAAATGCTAGATGTATCATTGTGTAAAACAGTGCCATCCTCAGTGCTGTTATACAGCATTGCAAAAATTTAGTAAAAGTGTGTCAAATTATTGTAAAGGTCAAGTCCATTATTTATGTATGAAGTATAATAATGTGGAATGTTACATGTCATTAAGGAACATTACAGAGCAGACAGACAGCTGAGCTCTCTACATTCACACTTAATGAAAGGAAAGTAGTAATGGATCACTTAAGTGCAACCTGATCACTATGAATACAATATATAATAAAATGGAAAGTGCATGGCTTGTGGTGTGCAGCTATTTCTCAGACATCCCCTCCCCCCATCCTCTGTGAATTTTTAATTTCCCAGTTGGAGTTTGAATATGTATTTCTTTCTCTATTGCACAAAATAATCAGATATTTCAGATTGCTTGTATGACCTACATCTCATCTCTCTTGAGCAGATCGTGGGTGGGAACATAAACTACAATTTAGTTGCCATTTAAAAGTTCAAATGAAAGCATATGTTGTATTCAATGTAAGTGCTCCTTGAATATAAGGAATACGTAAAGACACAAAATGACTCAGGGGCACATTGCTTAACTCCGCATATGGTCAACCAAAACATTCCCTTAGCACATACAGATAATATAGCTACATTTACATGCAATTTGCTTTCTGCATGCACAGACCAGCTGTTAGGAATCAATTACTGGAGGTAGGAGACCTAACACGTGACATGTATTTCATTGGCATTAAATCATATTAATAAAATATTCTACACCTTAAGATTCAACATATATTCTACAGTCCATAAGAAGACTCTAGATGTATTATGCTAATCTTACCTTGATAAATTCAAAAATGGGGAATAAAACGTTAAACATAAAAAAATCATAGAATTACCCAAATGTGAACATCATCACAATAAATGGTTAAAAGGGTGATGTTAGCAGGCAGTGCTGCTCTAGTCTTCATGCGCTATCATTTGTACAGGGCTTTTCTTTTACAATGACGGATTAAGCAGCACCTAGACCCTGGGCTGTTCCACGGATTTGGAACCTCCTCGCTCCTCGCTAGCTGCCCTGGATGTCTATAGTCAATATCACCTTTCTCTGCTACCAGGTTCTGGACTAAGCGCCTACTTGGATGAAATTATTGCAGTCTGTTTAGCAGAAGCAGAAGGATGCACAAACTGTCTGCATCTGTTATACACTGGAATAAAATGGACAGCGACAGACAGCTGTCCCAACTGAGGCAAGAGAGAGGGGTTTTTTTTTAAAAAAAAAACCTTTTTATACTCTATAACAGGGGTAGGGAACCTTCAGCTCTCCAGCTGCTGTGAAACTACAACTCCCAACATGCTCCATTCACTTCCATGGGAGTTCCAAGAACAACAATGCAAGTATGCATGCTGGGAGTTGTAGTTTTGCAACGGCTGGAGAGCCATACGTTCCCTACTCCTGCTCTATAAGGTTATGCTCACACAGAGTTTTTTGCAGGCGGACTTTGACGTGGAATCTGCCTCAAAATCCGGCTGCAAAAATGGCTCCCATTGACTTCAATGGGAGCCTTTCGCTTCTTTTTTCCGCTAGCTAGTAGCGGAAAAAAGAAGCGACATAACTTATCTTGCCATGGATTCCAAGCTCCCGGGCTCGAGACATGCTCCTGTTTAGGCCCATTCATTCGAGCCTAATCAGGAGCGGGATGCCGCAACGGGAATGCTGATACTACGGAATGTTCATAAGGTGGAAAAGGTTTTTGCCACCTTTTTCTCCGTGTGAATATAGCTTAAGTTTGCTGAAACTTTTTTTTTATAGCTGTTTTGTTTATTAAAATAGACAGGCAATAACTTGATCTGAATACAGACCTGGGTAAAGGCTCCATGTGCAAAAAAGCACTGCAAGAAAAACCGTGGTGGCGTTGCATCGTGGTTTTTCCCGCACCACTTTTCCTCTGTGGACTTTCTGCTTCCATTATATCTAATGGGAAACTGCCGGCATTTCATAGGTATAATTGACATGCTGCGATTTCCAAAACCACAAATGTCCACTTCACATATTTCGCTAGAATCCTATCCATCTTGCAGTGACTGTAAAACAGTGCTGTGCTTTTTCCGTGGCATTCTTTTTTCTTTTCTTTTTTTTTAATTCAAACTGTTTTATTAGAATTTTTTTTGATTTTTACAGCAAATATAACACACAGATATGCTTTGGGAAGCCAACATAGATAAGGCCTACATTGATAACACTAAAAGAGCAATAACATATGGTGGTACTATAAACCTAAATGGTCATGTCACCGAGTCTAATCAACAGGTATGTATGATTAGAAACATTGGAAATAAACAGACA
Organism: Leptodactylus fuscus; assembly: GCF_031893055.1. Classification (NCBI taxonomy): domain Eukaryota; kingdom Metazoa; phylum Chordata; class Amphibia; order Anura; family Leptodactylidae; genus Leptodactylus; species Leptodactylus fuscus. Next base: position 155,154,994 of record NC_134268.1, read on the forward strand.
TAAGTCATTAAGATGAGAAAATCAGTGGGTATAGAAGAACCAGTAGACTCAGACTAAGGGATTCTCTCCAGAGTCAGTTGTTTAAATATTCTCGACTGTCTTTGGAGTACGGCTCCTTCTACATGAGAGAGAGATGTGAGAGAAGGGGTTGCGTAAGGGGAAGCGACAATAGTGTAACCCAAAAAAAGTAGCCACAACTATAATATGGGTGGAATGAAGAAACAGGGGGGGGGAGAGGAAAGGAAGGAAGGAGAAGGCGTATGGAAGAGAGGGGGGGAGGTGTAGGAGTGGGGGGGATGGGGAGCGGGGGAAGAGAGAGAGGTGAAGCAGAAAATCTAGGGGAAGCAAAGTGGTGGGATGAGGGAAGAAAGCAAAAAGACGAGGGGGTACATTAGTAAAGGAAAGATAATCAGGGACATGGGGAGAAGAGCTGAGTGGGGTTGCAAAGAGGCAGAGCAGCAAACCGCCATCTGCAGATCCAGGCAAGGGGTGTAGGGATGAGGTGATAAGGGAGCCAGAAGCGACTACTGAGAGTCTAGATACTTAAGCAAAGGTGTCCAAGTCTTCAGGTAGGAGTCGTAGTTCCTTCGTGATTTGTGCAGCAGCGCTTCAAAACCTTGAAGATTTCTCGTACTTTTTCCCACCAGAGTGATATGGGAGGGGAGGATACCTGTAGCCAGAATCTAGGTATTAGGGATTTAGCAGCCAAGAGAAGGAAGTTGGCCAAGATGTCTTTATGCGGTTTGAAAGAGGGGGAGGGGAGTGAGAGAAAGATTGTTGTGGGCGACAGAGTAATCTGCCATTTGAGAATATTTCTCATGTGGTTTTGGATGGATATCCAATAGTCTTTGATCAGGGGGCAAGTCCACCAGATGTGAAGATATGTGCCAGATTCTGATTTGCATCGCCAGCATATATCAGAGGGGGACAGTTTTTTCTGGAACAGCCAATCAGGCGTACGGTACCATTGTGACAAGAGTTTAAAATGGCACTCTTGAAGACGGATACATGGTGAGGGGCCATGGGATTGTCTAAGGGTACACTGTACTTCCTCCTCGGTGAGAGAGATGCCCAGGTCACTCTCCCAGCTGGTGAGGAAGGTCGGTTTAGAGGAGCTAGGTGGGGTGACGTAACGATGCAGGAGAATCGAGGTTTTCCTCAGCATTTTCGTTTTGGAGAGAAGGGCCTTTTCAAACAGGGTGGGAGATGTACGAACTCTCATGACGGAGTTAAATTTATTAATGAGAGAACGAACGCGCTCTAGTAGCAAGAAGGAGAGTTTCTTTTCAGAAAAGGTGAGATGCGCATTTTTCCCAGGATAAGGTTTGTTCGTTCGAGACAATATCCGCCAACGTTATGTCCATCAGGAGCGTCCAGAGACTGTCATCTTCTGTAATATCCAACTTCAGGAGGTTGGGTAGCAGACCTACAGGAAGTAATGGAGAAGGGGATGGTGCTAGCGACTGAGACAGAGTCCTCCACGTTTCGATCGCGCCGCGCAAGATGAGGGAACTATGCGCAGCAGTCCGGGGCCTAGTCGGTGGGATCCATAAAGTGGCTAAGGTGGTTCTGTTCGACTCTAGGGTCGTGGGTTGTAGTGGGAAGAGGAGGTTAGACCACCATCCTAGTTGGATGGCGGCATAATAACGAGAAAGGTCAGGAAGACCGATGCCTCCCGCAGATTTAGGTTTCGTGAGAAGGGACCAGGATAGCCTTGGTGTCTTCCCTCTCCAAATGAATCTAGTAAAAAGGCGCCGAAGAGTCGCCTCTCAAGGCGCTCAGATTTCTTGCACCTCTTTTAACGTTAAGGGGCTCAATTCCCCTCAAAAAAGACATCACATCTTCCAACTGTTAAAGAAATTGAAGGCTTCCATTGTCTTCTTGCAGGAGACTCACTTTAAGACCGATAAAGTACCTAAACTCCCTACCAAATTTTTCAATCAATCTTTTCATTCCACTAGCCCACAAAATTCCTCTAAAGGTGTGTCCATCTTGATACATCGTGATGTCTCTTTCCGACCATCTGCCGTCTACTCTGACCCAGAGGGGAGAGCTATTTTTATTAAAGGACTTCTAGCTTCCGATACTTTCACATTCGCGTCCATTTACGCTCCCAATAAGAAACAAGCTTCCTGGCTTATAGATACTTTGGAGACCCTCTCCACGTTCCGAGAGGGCCATCTGATAGTAGGTGGCGATTTTAACATTGCCATTAACCCCCTCCTTGACTCCACCTCCAATGTCTCTCCTTTATCGCAACGTCTTCTCAGGCGATTGTCCCAAGCACTGCAAAGTGTTAATTTGATTGATGTTTGGCGCTCTCTGCACCCAGCAACAGGATTATACTTTTTACTCCCATCCCAAAGCATCTTATCATCGCCTTGACTACATTTTTGTTTCAACGGACCTCCTTCCCCATGTTACCTCTTCCTCCATTGGGCAGACTTCTATCTCAGACTATGCCCCAGTATCAGTCTCTGTTGCCTTCCGTGATATTCCCCACAAACAGTGGACTTGGATCCTGAACGAGTCCCTTCTTGAAGATGCACCCCTCCTCGAGGAGCTAACTCAAATGCTCTCTGAGTATTTTGAGCTGAACTCGATGCCAGACATTTTCCCCACGATTGTGTGGGAGGTGCATAAAGCTTATATTAGCGGCACATTTATCAAACTAGTGTCGACTCGGAAGAGAGAGAGACAAAGAGAGTTAGACTCTATCCTTACCCAGATTGCAGAGTTAGAAAGGGCTCACAAACGAACGCTAGCAGCACAATCTCTTCAACCCTTAGTAGCCCTGAGAGAGAAACTTAAAGATCTACTAAACGTTAGAAACTCAAAACAGTTCCTTAATTTTCGTTCGCTTCTTTATGCCCACAGAGATAGGGGTAGTAAACTCATGTCTTCCTTAATCAAAAAGTCTAAGTCCAAATCGTTCATCTCGGCGGTCAAATCCCCGACTGGATCACGTGTGACCTCGACCCCAGATATAGCGTCGTCTTTTGTCCATTTCTATTCAGCTCTTTACAATTTACGTGACTCCCCATCCACAGTATCTGACTCGACTAAAAACACACTGACTAATGCCTTTCTAACTTCCCCGTGGCATTCTTTTCCTGGCCACGGCCTAAGGCTGCTTTCATGCCACTTTTTTGTTTCAGAAATCAATTGTTTTGCTGGACCCACCAAAAGACAGGCTTACACTAGCGTTTAGGTTTCTGTTATTCAGGGCCCCTTGGGAAACCACAAAATGGAAACCTAATCTATAATGGGGTTCACGGGTTTCCGCCTGACAAAATTCAGAGGGAATGCTGAAGCAGAGTGCCATCCTTCCACCGCTGATTAGGCCCAGATGAATGTGCTTACTCTGCGGTTAAATCGAGCAGGACACTTATTTACCCAGTGCCCTGCTTCAATTTCTGCCTCCCATTGTATACAATGAGAAGCAGGATAAGGGCAGAATCTGCCACTGGACCTGTTGTGAACATACCCAGTGCCATACCCATATCAGTACAGAAGCATGAGCACAGGGTGAACTCAATATCACAGATTTTTGTCCCACACTATTAGGATGGAGGCAGTGGCATAACTACCGCCATAGCAGCGGAGGCAGCTGCCACAGGGCCCGGGACATTGGGGGCCCGGTGACAGCCGCTACCGCTGCTATCATTATACTCGGGGGTCTTTGCAGACCCCCGGGTATAATGATCGGCGGACCAGGAGAGGTAAGAAACATAAAAAACATGTTACTTACCTCTGCACGATCCTGCCTGACTTCCTTTCTGACGTCTCTGACGTCACATGAACCCGGCCTGCGTCCTGGGTCATGTGACGTCAGACGTCATTAAACAAGGACGGTAGAGGAGAAGGCAGTGGAGAAGACCGCGTAGGAGCCGGAGACAGGTAAGTAACAGTAGTTTTTTATGTTTTTCTCCCCCCTGGGTTTCCGATTATTATACTCTGGGGTCTGAAAAGACCCCAGAGTATAATAATTGTTTATGGGTGTCCACTATCGGCTATAATACTGTGCAGGGGCCCCTATGGAGGATAATACTGTGTGCAGGGGCCCCTATGGAGGATAATACTGTGTGCAGGGGCCCCTATGGAGGATAATACTGTGTGCAGGGGCCACTATGGGGGATAATACTGTGTGCAGGGGCCACTATGGGGATAATACTGTGTGCAGGGGCCCCTATGGGGGATAATACTGTGTGCAGGAGTCACTATGGGGGATAATACTGTGTGCAGGGGCCACTATGTGGCATAATACTGTGTGCAGGGGCCACTGTGGGGACATAATACTGTGTGCAGCGGCCACTATGGGACAAAATACTGTGTGCAGGGGCCACTATGGGGGATAATGCTGTGTGCAGAGGCCACTATGGGGGATAATCCTGTGTGCAGGGGCCACTATGGGGGATAATACTGTGTGCAGGAGCCACTATGGGACAAAATAGAACGTGCAGAAATGCGTAGGAGGTGGTCGGTCGAGGTCTTCGGCGTCAGTGTCGGTCGGGGGGGGGGGGGGGCATGTCAAAAGTTCGCCATGGGGCCTCGCCATTCCTAGTTACACCACTGGATGGAGGGGCTGTGCTTCCTCTTCTAAGGCTATAGTCACATTGTTGTCAGGTAGAAGGAAGGACAAAGAGAAGAAACTGGCAGAATTCCATCTACAGTAAGTGGTAGTGGCCCCAATCACCCTGATGCCCTTTGTGAAGTTACATTAGGCCCTGACAGTATTGGATCATCAAATTGAATCAACCTCCAGGAGCCTCATGCCCTAAGTAGCTGCCCAAACTGCCTACATGTCCACACTTCTTCTTGCTTTTCATCCAGCCAGGTGTCTTCATAACTGTGATAGCCATAGATAATTATGAAAGCAGCCATTCCATTAGACAGCAGTAAGTCACAGTGCTCTCCCTGCTACAGCTACAATACCACCATATCTTTTATGATAGCCTATTAAATCCAAAGTCTCCAAAACCAATAATAGTTCAATATAGGATTATTTAGTAGAAATAGAAAGATGAGCTTGTGACCATAAGTGTCAAGGCACAGACACATGACATGGGGACAAACCATAGGACATTCCAAATAACACCCCCACAGTTAACACCCCCAGATAGCACCACACAGTTCTATCTTGTAATTAGCACTTGCAAGAAGAAACAATCAACACATTGCTTTATCAACAGCCATATAGCACATCGGCATATTAGCCAACATGCTATGCATCACCGAACATACATTGGTAAACAGAGACTGCTAACTTGTCTTGAGTAGGGTCACTGTATATGGCTATCTATGGTCACTTACCTGAGGTGCATATGCATGTGAATATTGTACTGTAATCACTGTGTATACTCTATGTGTACTGACTTTTGGTGTAATTATTTGGACTATGCCTTGTCTCACTGCTTAATGTATGTTCATATGTGGATGATAATATGACACTGTTTGGTAGTATTTACACATTTATTGGTATTATTTGGGCTCTGTATGGTGATTTAAACTGATACACCTTGGAGTAATATTACTTAAGCTGTATGAGTGCAGGATTATTTCTTGGTAAACTAAATTTTACATGCACACACAAAAATGTTATACCTTAAAAATGCACATAGAAATAAACCTGTGAAAATATAGTCCTCAAATTTTTGACATACTACACACACTTTCTTCTATAAATAAATGACCAAATCTAATATTTTTGATTCAATTTTTGATTTGGTTCCGTTTATGTGAAAATCCCAAGTACCGTAGTTTTAGTTAAAATGTATGCAGAAATATAGAAAATGTCTAAGGGTTCACAAACTTTCAAGCACCATTGTACATGATCTAAAATTCTGTGGTTTAGGATACTTTAGCCGACTGAAAGAATTGACAGCCAATGGCAGCTCATGCACGTTTAAAGAAACCTTTTATGGCTTCCTACTAAAAGAAACCATAAAACAAACATGTGCATAAAGCCTAATAGTACTAAATAAAGTAGCTTGGCATTCAATAAAATAACATTTCGGAATGTCCAGGAATAGTATGTAGAAGAGTGAAAACGCATCCTATACAGTAAAGACATTCCAATGTTGCTAACAAATTGATGAATCCCTATCCATTATTCTTCTACCCCTAGGCGTAATAGTGTGAATGAGGCTCAGGTACAACACTAGACAAAACCCACATACAAAACAGGTCCTGTTGCTGAGATCAAAAAAAAAAATTTGACCAAACATAAATAATATCAAAATGTGCACCAAACTTTCCTGTGTAACCAAGGCCTTAAAGAGGACCTTACATATCTTCGGGCACATGCGGTTTTATATACCGCTAGAAAGCCGACAGTGTATTGAATTCAGCGTACTGTTGGCTTTACTGTTATGTGCCCTGGGGCTGGAGAGATAGGTGCCTTTACTGATCTCTGCCTACTGTGAGAAGGGTAATTCTAACAGTATAGCTGGGCTGTCAGAAACACGCTCCCCCTGAAAGTACTCGTCCATAGCCCTGTACTGTCAGAAGGGGCGTTCCTTAGCGCCCAGCAATGACGCTATGCTGTGAGGAATGCCCCCCTGACTATACTCCATAGAGTAGTACTGGGGGGTGTTCTTCAGAGCTTAACATCATCGCTGGGCGGTAAGGAACGCCCCCTCTGACAGTACAGAGATATGAACGAGTACTGTCAGGAGGGGCGTTCCTCACACCCCAGCTAGACTGTCAAGAACACCCTTCTGACAGTGGGCAGAGATTGGTAACAGCACCGATATCTCTTGCCCCGGGGCACATAACAGGAAAGATGTGCAATGTCGGCTTTCTATCATTATATAAAACCGCATGTGCCGTAGGGCATCAAAAGTCCTCTTTAAGCAAATCTATAGGTGAAGCTTACATTTTTCAAAGTGACATAACTTCTAACATAAATATCTAAACCTGGTGCACTTAGGCATTTATATTCATCAAAATTGATTTTTATGTTAGGAAAAAGTGTTTGATTTCATATGGTGGTATATTCTTTTAATACTGAAAAATTTGTCTACAGACATGTTATCAACATAATTTCAGCCGTAACACTGTAATATCTATCATTTACTTTACTGTTTTCACATTTCTAAAGTAAGCAACAAGCTGTGAGGGGAATAAGAAAGCTGCAATGACATCAGGTTCTATTTTTTTCTATTTCAGTTTTTAATCTATTAATATTCCAATCTTTGTGGATTCATCACCTCCATTATTACACTTTATACTATCTGGGTTAAGTCGATTTGCTTTAGATAAGCCTAACTAATTGTAACATTCAGCCGGTGAGATTATAGCATTGTACTTTGATCCAGGACCTCTGAAAGTGATAACGTAAAATGTGGCTTGTTCTTTTCCTTGCTAAATACCATTTTTCGATTTAGATTTTTTTGTTCCCTGCATTCCAAAAACTATAACTTTTTTTTATATTTCCTTTCACAAACTTGTATGGGAGCTTAATTTCTGCAGGACAAGTTGAACTTTGCAATGGCATCATTTAATATATCATATCATGTACTGGGAAGCTGCAAAAGAATGGGGTGGAATTAGAAAAAACTGCATTTGCGTTCACTGTGTAGGCAAAATGCTACATTAGCTATATCCTGAGGGTCGGTACGGTTACAGAGGGGTGCTCACACTTTTTCAGCGTGTGAGCTACTTTATTAGCTGACCAAAGTCCAAAGATGTACTATCCACTTTTTGTGGGCGGGGCTGGGGCGGGCCTGTGGGCAGGGCCAGTATGGGCCTGTGGACGTGGTGGGGCATGTCTGTGGGTGGGGATGGGCATGTGGGCGGGGTCAGGTGGAGCGTGAGAGAAGGAGACAGCGGCGTTCTGTTGCCGCCCAGGGATCCCCGGTGTCTGCTTGTTCACAGCGCAGGCTGAGAGTTATCTCTGGACACTGGCAGGCTGGGGCTGCGGCAGCCCCGCCTGCCAGTGTCCGGAGATGACTCTCAGCCTGCGCTGTGAACAAGCAGCACCCCGGCTCCCTCCATCCCTAAGAGCGGGGAGTGTGTCATCCCCTGGAACTGCTGCTGCCCGGCCTGCAAGTGTCCAGAGTGCTTGTTCACAGTGCAGGGTGAGAGTCGACTCTCAGCCTGCACTGTGAACAAGCAGACACCGGGGATCCCTGGCTGCATCCCGCGATCGACCCATACGTTCTTTGCAATTGACCAGTAGATCGGGATCGATGTATTGGGCACCGCTGGGTTACAGCAATACCAAATTTAAATAGTTTTTATGTTTTAATTCTATATACAGGGCTGCAATTTTTTAATTTTTTTTTTTTTTGCAGGGCCAGATGTACTTTTTATTTAAACCATTTTTATAAACAGCTGTTATTTTTATTTCTTTTTATTGAACTGTTTTTGGGAGACGAAACGGCAAAACAATTTGGCTATTCTGATTTTATCTCTTGGTACGGCATTCACCGTATTGAAAAAAATATTGTAGTATATTGGAAAATTCATAGAGTTCTATTACAGACTACTCACACGCAGTGAAAGCCATATTTAATGACCCCACACATCCTGTAATAGTACAGCTGATGATATGAAAGGTGTAAAAAGTTATTAAGCAGGCTACTTGTCACTACCGGATAACATCCTGTCATCTTGACATTACTAAGGCCGGTCGTACACAACCGAGTGCTGCCAGCCAGTTGTGAATTAAAGGAACATGCAGTGCACATGGAACACGCAGATGTCCCCCAAGTGCAGTCCTTTCACGGGTCGTGCTTCTGCGGCCCATTTCATTAAATGAATAGGACCCACGAAAGCAAGGGTCACCAAACTGCACAGGAATAGGACCTCTTCTATATTTTACGGCCCAGACTGTCAGTCCCCACACGGGACCGTGTAATTCATGATCATGTGTACGATCCATAGAAGTGAATGGGTCAGTGTGCTATCAGTGAAATACATGGATAGCACACTGAACATGCTCATGGTTGTCTCTAATCGGTCTAAGACTGCATTTGCAATATAGGGCTAGAAAGGGATTAGAGTCCTATGAGCCCTGAGAATGTCATACAAGACTTGTTAAAACTATTTATTTCCACTTTAATTTATGTAAACCAACTTTGGGTACAAACATGAATCCAAATTGAACCTTTTCGTTTCTCTTGCCACATCCACTAACTAATCATACATAGTAGTTTAATGTATTGTATATGCAAATTCTTATTAAAAAACACATTGCACATTGCTATAACAGATAATAGTTGGGACATGGGGTAAAGAATTGCAACATAGGATCCCATTTACAGAAAGGCCTCTGGCACACAACAGTAATTTTTATCTGCAACCTTAAATCTCAAGTAATAAATCACTGTCACATCTGAGGTCACATGATGCTGGATGTGTCATTTGAAAGCTCACTCCCCATTGTGAGCAGCAAACACACAAGGAGCCAGGGATTTGCATCATGGGAAATGTAGTTTCGCTGCATGTAAATAACAGTGATACATGGAGTCTCAAGTCAAATAAAGCCAACAAACGGCTGCACAAGGGAACTGAGTATTTAGCACTGTTGTGGATGTATTTGCAGATAATTTTTAGAAGCTGGATAACCTCTTTAACAAACAAAAAATTGTTCAAATTTTTTTAATAGAAGGCAGAAAGAGGACTTGTTCCTTGCTCTTTATGGACATTAAAAATACAATAAGATCACAGAAACGAGGAGAAGTATGAGAAGTATGGGAAGTCAGTGATGGGGTCTCTATATGGTGGACTAGTGATAGGGCCATTATATTTTGAGGGAGCAGTAATGGGGTACACTGTTATATGTGGGCAATTAAGGGGCCTTAAAGTTTATGGGACATTGTGGGGAATACATATACTCACCTGTCCCCGGTGCTCCATTGTCTTCAATCATCAATATTACCTCTGCAGGGTTTCTGACAGCCAGGGCCCTCGCAGATCAGGGACAATATGGCTACTGGTAATGTTTACATCTTGAGAGCAGTGTACATGTCCCTCATGCACTGTGTAGTAGTCGGTTTAGGTACTGCAGCAGTGCACTGTACTGTTTCTGTACTGCTGATCTTCTGGGGTCCTGTCTGACAAACCTCGCAGATGTAATATTGATGGCCTATCCTGAGGTTTCTTGGTAAAGGGGTATGGCTTTAACATTTTATGGCATGCTCCATTTACCACCCCTGCTTCCCCATTAAAATATTTGTCTAAATAAATCTCATGAGGTTCACCTATCTCTTCATATGAGTGTTTAAAATGTATTGATTTACTGAAGCATTAAGATTTCCTTTCACTGGAATGGCAAAGTGAATGAGATTTTGTTTAATCACCTCCCCACATTGAAAAAAAAACACCAAAAACTGCTGTGGAATAGCTGCATTTTAAAAACCGCAAGTATTTTCGCTATAGGGTTAATAAGGGAAAAAACACAAAGAAAAATAAAATCACAGTGACAACCACTGTAGGAAAAAATGTGATGCGATTGCTACGTGGGGCCTTAGGCTTACAGATACAGGTTACAACCTATAGTAGAGTACAGAACTGCAATTTTCAGATCTGATATCCCTCCGTATGGCTTGCTGGCTCAATGTCGGTATATAACTTGCTGTAGTGATTTACGGTATGGGAAGTGTCATCTTTGCAGCACCAGGCAGCGTACAGTAATCTTGTCTGTTCCAATGTCTTATACAGTATCATTCAGGTGAACAGTTATATGGCTGTCTGACAACTGTTTCCAATAACAACCAGCAGAATTGCGGATGCAGATCTGAATGCTACGAGCTATAACTCACAACTTGTGCCTAGATTACAGTTGTTTTTTTTTTCATAAAATGCTTTTTGTGTTGCTAAAAAGTGTACAATAACATGCCGTGTAGCACATTCTCAGGCTAAATGTGAAAAGATCCCTCGTAAATGCTTTTCTCTTGGTATCTTGGATTTTGCAAAGTGAACGAAAGTGCTTTTTAAAAGTCTGGAAAAAAGAACTAAAGGTAAAAAGTGAATGTAACAACCAAAGTGATATCAAAAGATGAAAGATTTTTTTTTAACAACAAGAAATAAATAATAAAACTTTGATGACCAACCTCTTACCCTATATGCATCTATGTGCAGTCTCTTAGTGCAGGGAGGGCTGTATTGCCTTTCAAGGCTTTTATTAGCATATTCTGATACTGTCTTAAACTGGCGTCATAGAAAATGGGGTCCTTATCCGAATTAGAGTTAAATTATGGCTGGGCATGTGTTTTTAGCACTTTAAGGATCACATGATATGTATAGCCACTAGAGATGAGTGAACACTGTTCGGATCAGCCGATCCGAACAGCACGCACCCATAGAAATGAATGGAAGCACCTGGCACGGCGACCGGATTCATTTCTATGGGTGCGTGCTGTTCGGATCGGCTGATCCGAACAGTGTTCGCTCATCTCTAATAGCCACCCCACTTTCAAACTTTTTCTCAGTAAATTTTACATTAACCATTCAATTGACCAGCTGGTCAGATTTTTTAAAATGCCCTTGCTAAAACAGGGATTGTACCGCTGAAGGAGAGTCGGTGACAGACTCCTCATGGAGAAAGCAGAGATAGCTTATGAATGTTTTGTATAAAATGCCCACTTTTCGATAAAAACCGTGCTGCAGACACACCTCACATGTTTTAATTTTCCACTGATACTCATGTATCACCGATGCATCACACCAATGAAACTATATGGGTCCATGAAAAAAAATCATGATTACATATGCGTGTCATCTGTTTTTCAGGGACCCAGAGACATATATACAAAATGGAAAAATTAAAAGTGAATCCTCTTTTCGCAGACGAGAAAAACAAATTACCCATGGACAACACACCACCTGCAAATGCATAAATGAGAAGGGTAAGGGTTGGTTCACACTAGCGCTTGTATTCTATCCGCATGGAGACCCCCCGGACAGAATACCAATGCTAATGCAAGCGCTGTGCAGTTAAGCACACGGAGCCCATAGACTATAATGGGCTCCGTGTGCTTGCCGCGCACTTCCCGCACAGTTCATTTGTGCGGGCATTACGCGGCAAGCACACGGAGTCCATTATAATCTATGGGCTCCATGTGCTTTGCAAGCACATCACTTGCAATTGCGATTGCATTCCGTCCGGGGGGGTCTCCATGTGGACTCCTTGCGGACGGAATACAAGCGCTAGTGTGAACCAACCCTAAGGAGGATATGTGAATAAGGCCTAAAGGTGGTGATACATGGTAGACCTAGATGAAGCTATAGCTGCATCCAGTTCCCGGCTGCTGTGGCTTACACTTTTGTGTAACTGAAACAGCAATGAATTTCAGCAATTTCAGCTGACTATTATTACGGAGCATGTGGTTCTGTAGCTATGACTGCATTTGGAACACTGTGTGGCAGCATCCTAAAAGATTTAGACAGAAACTACTCCACAATGGAGACCAGAGCCACACAGCAGGTGTTTCTTATACCTATTTAGTAACCAGGATTATTATTTGAGCACTCAATTATTCCTTCCATCTGGCATCTGAAAATATAGAAAGTCTAATAATCTGACACTTGGTTACAGCACAGAATTGCAGTGTGATTTGGAATTGTGCAAACCTAGAAGGCTGAGCAGAGACCCATTTAGGAAATTTCTCCAAAAAGGACAAACCTAAAATAGCTTTTCCATGGACATTTTAATTTGATTTTCTTTCAGATGGTCCTTGACTATGAAAGATAAATATTATATACTTTTATATGACCAATTTGATAATTCAGAAGGTTTTTATTAAAATAATATTACTGTATATACTAGCTACACATACAACTCATAGCCATAAAATCCTTACATAAAATAATGTAACATTTATACATGTTCAGTTTGATTCTCTAGGGGGTTAATATATTAAGCAGCAAAAGTACAGTCAGTTCTTGTAATCTGAAATTGAGGTGGTAGTTGCAGGAAAATGGGCAAATATAAGGATCCGAGTGACTTTAATAAGGGTCAAACTGTGACTGCCGGACAACTGGATCAAAACAGGTCTAAAACAGCAAGTCTTACAAGCGGTCCCTACTATCCAGTGGTTATTACCCATCAAAAGTGGTGCAAGGAAAGAGAATTGGTAAACTGGTAACTGGATCAATGATACAAGTGGTGTGCAAAGACAAGCTCATCTGTTACAATTAGAGATGAGCGAACAGTAAAATGTTCGAGGTTCGATATTCGTTTCGAGTAGCCCCTCAATATTCAACTATTCGAATAGAATATTGAACCCTATTATAGTCTATGGGGGGGAAAATGCTCGTTTCAGGGGTAGGCAATGTTCGATCAAATTATACTTACCAAGTCCACGAGTGAGGGTCGGGCTGGATCCTCCAAGAAGTCTTCTCTGTGCAGCGTCCCTGCGGTGTTTTCCAGCTCTGAATTCACTCTGCCAGGCATCGGTCCTGGGCAGAGCCGACTGCGCATGCCCGCACTACAAGCGGACATGCGCAGTCGGCTCTGCCCAGGCCCGATGCCTGGCAGAGTGAATTCAGAGCTGGAAGACGCTGCGGGGAAGCTGCACGGAGAAGACTTCTAATGGTAGGAGAAGAACGAGCGTTGATTGGCCGACTGTATAGCATTCGGCCAATCAATGCTGGTTCTGCATCAAACTTTTACATTCGAATAGTGAGTGGTACTTGATCGAGTATGAGTATTTTGAATACCGTAGTATTCGATCGAATACCTACTCGATCGAGTACTACTCGCTCATCTCTAGTTACAATCATAGAAGATTAAGGGTATGTTCACACAGAGTTTTTTGGACAAGAATATGACGCCTCAAAATCTGGCTACAAAAACAGCTCCCATTGACTTCAATGGGAGCCGCTCGCTTCTTTTTTTTCTGCTAGCTAGTAGCGGAAAAAGAAGCGAACTGCTCTATCTTGCTGACTCAGCCGCAGCATCCGTGGTGCAAGACTCCCTCCAGATTAGGCCCATTCTTCGGGCCTGATCCGAAGGTGAATGCTGCGACTGGATGCCAGTGTACTGCATCGGCATCTCGTCACGGCTATGCGTGTGGAAGTGTTCACACACGGAATGCAAATTCCGCCGAGTGAACATACACTAAACCTGACACAAATTTCAGTTAAAGTCAGTTAAAACCAACTAGAAGAAAAAGATGAATGCAGAGTGCCCATGCTGACTTTTTTCTACTAATGAAAGTACATGCTATGCGCACATTATGATCAGAACTATCTATACAATGGAATGACATGATGTCTAACACATACCACCGTTTCATGCCATAGAAGCCTGCAAGCAAAGAAATGTGTATAGGTACAGCTATATATATAGACACATACAGACATACATATAGATAGATAAACACATATATACATACATAAAACATAGACACACATGCAGCCACACAGTATATAAATACATATATAAAGCATATAGATACATATATAGCCCCACACAATATACATATACAAAAACATATACTGTACAAAATGTATAAAATGTAGCAGATAGATAGATAGATAGATAGATAGATAGATAGATAGATAGGGCAGTAGGACATGTGTCTGTCTCATCAAAGCCAGACCAAACAGAAGTGGATGTAAGATGACACTGGTTCAGGTTTTATTGATAAGGTTGCAAATATGTAGAAAATAAAACAAAATAACCAAAAAAATAAAATAAAATAAAAAAATCCTGGCCTGCCTGGCACTTGCTAAACATTAAACAATTCTAGCTAGCAGCTGGAGAGCTTCCTGCCAGGTCTTAAACTCAACAACATCCAGCAGCCTATTGCTCACATGTTTCTCTCACACAGACTAGCTGTCTTTGTCCCCAGGCATAGAAAGAGTTGATCTCCTAGCCTCTCTTAAATACCCTTCCTTTCTGAATTAAAGAATTATACCTCCCCTTCACAACCAAGCGGATTTGTTGTCAAAGTCACTATGGCCAAAGAAGAAGTAAGTAACCATAATTTTGAGGCTCTTCCAATTGTGGGGGATACCAAGACAAGTGTAGTACAGTATATGCTGGTTGTGAAAATTTCCCTCACTAGCCCTTTAAAGAAGACTTGAAATGTATGCATTACCTTTTTATGAAGCATTTGTCAGTAACAGAGCCCTCAACCAATGAACCATGTGCCATATATAATACAGCTATCTCAGGAACCAGAGACTGGGTGCAACTGTTGCCATTACACCATATCTAGCTATTTGTTCTGACGCTTATTGCTTTGCTATATTTTCAATTTCAGTAGACCTTAGCAAGAGTGAGGAGTGCAGAAGCAACAACACATCTTCAATGAACCTGCTGCAGCATGCAGGACTATCTCATAAATGGGACCCTAAATATATGGCAGAAATGATGCAATAGGAATACTCCTTAAAGTTAAGGCAGAATTTTGTGTGTATGCCTTTAGCGACCATGTCCTTGCATTACCTTGTAATCTTGGAACAAAATTAGAATATTATCCATCATGCAATTCTTCAAATGCCCTTTGCAGGACTCCTATCTTATATTTTGGCATCTTGCAGTGTGTAGTCCTAAACTGGCTTGCAACCTACCCGGGGTTCAGGGCCAGGTTGAGGAAAACTTCTCCCAGGTTCTGAAAAGTTTGCAGAAAAATTGCAGCGCGGACACGCTGTGATTTCCAAAACTGTTGTGGTTTTGAAAATCGCAGCATGTCAATTATATCTACAGAAACGCCATCGGCTTTCCCATAGATATAATTGTAACAGAAAGGCCGCAGAGGAAAACTCTGAACTTTCTGTTCAAAGTGCTGCAGGAAGAACCGCAATGCGTTCACGCTGCGGTTGTTCCCGCAGTGCTTTAGTGCGGCAGTTCTGGCCTGTGGGGCCTTAGCCTTAAACAGCTTTTCCTCTCTGTTATGGTAATTTCTATTTTTGTATGACATTGGTCATCAGGGGTTGAGCTAGAAACTTCAATAAAGCGTGTTATTTACTTACTCATAGTAGACCTCTGGGGACATCTGATCACAATTTTTTTGGGGGGAGGAAGTCTGATTTCCCCTGTAACTGGGGCTGGAACATTTAGCCACAGTTGCAGGAGGAATCCAGCCTCCTGCCTATAACTATCTGGAAAAAAAGAAGGGGCTTGGAACATTGAGGTCAGAAAGTACCTAAGAATGGAGAAATGGAGTCTGTGGAGGAATTGCAATAAAATTTCATGACCAAAAGGGCATATATATTTTGACCACTGCCATAAAAACCCAAAAGAAACAGTGTAAGAACTTTCCTCCTCTGATAAAGCCAGTGTTCATCACAAACTACAATAAATTTATGGTCAATTTATCTGACCAGGCTTTACAGCCATATCTGACGGAAGGGAAATCGCATGCCTAGTATGAAAAGGTGATCATCTACCTTGTAGTATACAATGCTTATGTGTCGTGCAAAAACTAACAAATATTTGAAAATCATTGCTGCCAACCAGTGGCGTAACTAGGAATGACGGGGCCCCGTGGCGAACTTTTGACATGCCCCCCCCCCAACCGACGAAGACCTCGACCGATCCCCTCCTCCGCACTCTATTATGTCCCATAGTGGCCCCTGCACACAGTATTATGTCCCTTACTGGCCCTTGCACACGGTATTATCCTCCATAGTGGCCCCTGCACACAGTATTATCCCCCATAGTGTCCCCTGCACACAGTATTATCCCCCATATTGGGCCCTGCACACAGTATTATCCCCATAGTGGCCCCTGCACACAGTATTATCCCCATAGTGGCCCCTGCACACAGTATTATCCCCAATAGTGTCCCCTGTACACAGTATTATCCATATTAGCCGATAGTGGACACCCATAAACAATTATTATACTCTGGGGTCTTTTCAGACCCCAGAGTATAATAATCGGAGACCCGGGGGAATAAAAACATAAAAAATTACTGTTTCTTACCTTTCTCCGGCTCCTACGCTGTCTTCTTCGCTGGCGTCCTTATGAAATGACGTCAGACGTCACATGACCCAGGACGCAGGCCGGGTTCATGTGACGTCAGAGACGTCAGAAAGGAGGCCTGGCAGGATCGTGGAGAGGTAAGTAACAGTGTTTGTTATGTTCTCTTACCTCTCCCGGTCCGCCGATCATTATACTCGGGGTCTGCAAAGACCCCGAGTATAATGATAGTATTTATGGGGCCCGCGGTGTCACTTGCAGATCCCGGCCCAGCCAGGATCGGCAAGTGAATAGGGGCCCGTAACGGCCTATTTAAAAAAAAAAAAAAAAAACGCAGAGGTAGCGGCTATCACCGGGCCCCCTAATGGCCCGGGCCCTGTGGCAGCCGCCTCCGCTGCCTCTATGGTAGTTACGCCCCTGCTGCCAACCTTTTATTTTATTCTCCTGACCCAAACCTGAGCCGTGAGGCAGAAGATGGCTGACGTCTTGTAAAATTTCATTTTGTAAACCTTGTGCTTGTTACTGAAAATAAAAACAAACCTAAAAGCGATGCAGAAAGCCATGCGAAAGGACGCTCAGTTTTATTGCCTTATATGTCCCTCTATTCCTGGTCTCTGTAAGTAATCCTGCTTTGAAATATATCTTACAGTCCCAAATTGGACCATTTACTTTCACTGTGTATTTTTAGGCGGAAGAGAAAGGGAAAGTTATTTTTTGGTTAATATTTTTTTAACAGCTTTAATGAGGGGCTTAATTTTAGTTTAAGGCCATATTTAAGGGGCAGTGGTACATTAAAATACCTTCAAAGCCACTTGGAACTCAATTTATCATGCTATAGACTCATAGGAGACTCTGCTTCCTTCACAGAGTGCTTGTATAACTATGAATTTAGCAACTATAAATCGAATGGAAGACCCTGTGGAGTTTTTTTTTTTGTTCCTTTTGTTTCCATTGTAAAGCATGGACTCAAGACCTGGTTCAGCTGGTTTCCACATGTGCCTGTTACCATCCCCCCAGCTAGGACAGCATGGCTCAACATGCGGCATGGAAGAGAAACCTACATGGAAATGCGGACTTCTTCGTTCAAGGAGATGATTTCTGGCGTCAATTGCTGATGTATGAAGATGCTACAGCGGACTGGTATTTCTTTCTATTACTGTGGACACGTGGGACTCTGCTACAGCCTGGGAACCATCACCCACCTACCCCAGGGGTTATGGAAGCTTGGCAAGAGAGCAGCACCATGTATACCTGGATGGTCTCTGACTTCCTTGGGTCAGTAAACACTGTGGTAAGGAGGAGGAGGACGGCTTGTGATGAAGGACATTTGGGGCATTTTTTGTGGTTAAAAGGACAATAGTGCTGATGCAAGATACCGAACTATCAGCTGTGAGCAGGAGATCTCACCACCTACCAAAGGAACTACCACATGTTATCATGATATGTCCCCCACCTATGCAAAAATTTCTGCTTGTTATATCCACATGCTGTGACCCCCCTCCTCGTGTCCTACAACCAAGTCGGCTGTATTATTAGTATTATTATTATAATTATTATTATTAACATCAATCTGCACTAAATGATCCTGCAATGTGTCTGTGTTTCTTTCTTTTTTAGTTGCTCTGATTCCTAGGATTTCTCTATCTGCCATGAGCTTCTATGTGTATCTCTCTTGTTATATACTACTGTACCATCTATGAAACTGTATCACTGAAATTTCCCCATTGTGGGACTATTAAAGGAATATCTTATCTTATCTTATCTTAAGGCTTCTTTGTATCAAGGCTAGCTCTTACTCCATGTATTAGTCAATTACAGTTTCCATAGGGATTCACTGCCAGAGCTAGTTTGCATAGGACAGGGTAGCTTTTGTATTTACTTGTTCCACACTGCCATCTTATCAGTGTGTGTTCACATTAGTCGGACCTGATCTGCAGGCATCTACTCACAATGGCTAGTTGCTAGTAGGTGTTGAACCCTGATATCCCCTGATGAAACCCTGAGTGGGCAGAAACATGTAGGGATAAAAAACCATTGAAAGGGCAAGTATTGATAGACTCATTATAGACTCAGTACGGAGGCAAATCACAGAGAGCTACAGTACAAACTAGATATAGCTCCTTAATTAAAGGGACTCCATACTGATAGTGGAGGCTATTTATACTATGGGAAACTGAATACCCAGATCCTGGTGAACATATCTGGACAGGGATAAGTTGCAAGGCACAATAGGAGACTTACCTGAGGAAAGATTGGAGATAGCAATGCTAGGGTGATTGGGAGATAGCTCAATCAGGGAAGTTGAACACCCATTAGCACCTAGCAATTGTGAGTAGTTTTCTGCAGATCAGATTGACTAGTGTGAACACACACTGATAAAACAGCAGTCTGGAACAAGTAAATACAATTGTATGGAGATAGCCTAATTAGGGGGTTGAACACCTGTTAGCACCTAGCCATTGTGAGTACATGTCTGCAGATCAGGTCCGACTAATGTGAACACACACTGATAAGATGGCAGTGTGGAACAAGTAAATACAACTGTGCAAAGCTACCCTGTCCTATGCAAACTAGCTCTGGCAGGGAATCCCTATGGAAACTGTAATTGACTAATACATGGAGTAAGAGTTAGCCTTGATACAAAGAAGCCTTATAGTTATACAAGCACTCTGTGAAGGAAGCAGAGTTTCCTATGAGTCTAGCATGATAAATTGAGTTCCAAGTGACTTTGCAGGTATTTTAATGTACCACTGTCGCTAATGTTTTGAGCACCACTGATATACATGACAAATCAGATGGTGGGAAACTTGATATTTTAGGATAAACTGGAGAGTGGGAAAAACCTGGGATGAATGAAGAATAAACAAAAATAATAAAGTACCAATGAATAAATTTCATACGTGCCCACAAAAATTTATCCATGACACATTGCACTTATTTTAAAGTGATATTTATTAAAAGTTATGTTTTAGCTCACACACCTTATTTATTTTGAAATTGTGCAACCAGTGAGAGCAAACGCTAACATCTTTCTAAAATTTACTAGTTGACCATATTTAAGGGGCGTTGATTGAACGCCTTTACAACACCCATCATACTATTACAGCAGGCACTTTAAATACAGCACCCTTACAGGAGCCGAGCCAAGGTCCCATAGCAGCCCCTCCAAACAGTATAATGTCCTATAACGGCCCCTGCACATAGTATAATACCCCATAGAGGCCCCTCCACAGAGTATAATGTCCTATAGCGGACAATCCAAACAGTAAAATGTCCTATAGCGGTCCTTGCACATGGTATAATGTCCCATAGTGGCCCCTCCAAAAAGTATAATGTTTCATAATGGCCCTTCCACACAGTATTATGTCCCATAGCTTCCCCTGCACACAGTATAATGTCCCATAACAGCTGTTGAACACAGTATGATGCTCAATAGTGCCCCCTCCTCACAGTATAATGTCCCATAGGGGCCCTTCCACAAAGTATAATGTCCCATAGCGGACCCTGCACAAAGTATAATGTTCTATAGTGGCCCCTCCACACGGTACTATGTCCCATAGCTTCCCCTGCACACAGAATAATGTCCCATAAAGGCCCCTGAAGACAGTATGAGGTCACACAGTGGTCCCTGCATACAGTATTGTCATATAGCTGCCATTCCACACAGTATTATGTCCTATGCAGTGGCATAAATACCAGGGTATCAGTTTTTTTTAATAGGACGTTACCTGTTGGAGTAACCCCAGCAGGTAATAGGCCCTATTTACTTACCAATTCTCGCTCCTGCTCATTGTGGCCTGTGAAGCAGAGGCAGTCATGAGTAGGAATAGGAAAGTGAGTCTGTGGACCTGCAAACCCCAACAAACACTATCATTACACTCTGGAGTGTTTTCATACCCCAGACTATAATGATCGGATGCCCAGGGAAGGTGAGGGAACATAAAAAACACTGTTATTTACCTCTCCTGTGCTCCACAGTCTTCAGGCCTATTTGGTGACATCCCAGACGTCATGTAGGCCAGGCCGGCATCGATATGCGTTGCAACACTGGCCTGACTCACATGGAAAATGGAAGAGGGTCGAAAATAGCGGGGGGTACGCCAGAGCCCCGAAGAAGTAAGTAATAGTGATTTTTTTATGTTTGTCACCTCCCCGGGCCTCCGATCATTGTACTCCGGGGTCTAAAAAGACCCCAGAGTATAATAATTGGTCATGTGTGGTCCACTATGGGGCATAATAGTATGTGCAGGGGCCACTATGGGGCATAATAATGTGTGCAGGGGCCACTATGGGGGATAATACTGTGTTCAGGGGCCACTATAAGGAATAACACTGTGTGCAGGGGCCACTATGGAGCATAACACTGTGTGCAGGGGCCACTATGGGGTATAATACTGTGTGCAGGGGCCACTATGGAGCATAATACTGTGTGCAGGGGCCACTATGGGGCATAATACTGTGTGCTCAGGGGCCACTATGAGGCATAATACTGTGTGTGCAGGGGGCACTATGGGACATTATACTGTTTGGAGGGGCCGCTATGGAACATTATACTGTCTGGAGACCACTTTAGGACACTATAGTGTGTGTAAATGGGGTGTTATACTGTGTGAGGTCCAGGAAAGAGGGCGCTATTGCAGCATCCCAGAAGGTTTCTGCTCCATGTGTTTGTCTATTGTGCTTCAGGGGTATGTTGGTATGTCTCATACTTTATGCTATATGCCATTGTCTGCAGCTGTCCATTTGGTTTCCCCCTGTAGTGTTCAAATCCTTGTCTTGGTTCAGCCCTGGCCAGTCACAGGTCACTGGACGGGGTTGTAGGAGACCTGTCTCCATGGTGACCCTTGGTCTGGAGTTTCAGTTTAGAGCTAGTGTTGAGAGTGTGCAGAGCCTTCCTGCACCCCAACTGGACTCTAAGCCAACAGTCAGCCATTACAGCCCCAAGGAGGATTGCTTTCTGCCCCAGGTTCATCCAGAGACAGCCCTGCATCAAGGGAAGATTTTGCCTAGACTTTTGTCAGCTGTGCCAGGAGGAACTATGGAGGACTCTGAGAGGAGGAACCTATTAAGACCTACTATCCAGGTACACAGATCCCTGTCAGAGCTCCTTGTTCTACTATTAGCCCCAACATCCTTGGTTGGGAGCAGCATGAGTGGAAGAGTAGTGAAGAATTGCACTCTAGAGCCTGAATATCCCTGGGCAACAACTATAATGTCACAAAGTGGCCCCTGCACACAGTATAATGTGATATAGCGGCCCCTCCACACAGTATATTGTTCCATAGTGGCCCCTGCACACAGTATAATGTGATATAGCGGCCCCTCCACACAGTATATTGTTCCATAGTGGCCCCTGCACACAGTATAATGTGATATAGCGGCCCCTCCACACAGTATATTGTTCCATAGTGGCCCCTGCACACAGTATAATGTGATATAGCGGCCCCTCCACACAGTATATTGTTCCATAGTGGCCCCTGCACACAGTATAATGTGATATAGCGGCCCCTCCACACAGTATATTGTTCCATAGTGGCCCCTGCACACAGTATAATGTGATATAGCGGCCCCTCCACACAGTATATTGTTCCATAGTGGCCCCTGCACACAGTATAATGTGATATAGCGGCCCCTCCACACAGTATATTGTTCCATAGTGGCCCCTGCACACAGTATAATGTGATATAGCGGCCCCTCCACACAGTATATTGTTCCATAGTGGCCCCTGCACACAGTATATTGTTACAGAGTGGCTTCTTCACACAGTATTATGTCCCCTAGTAGCTCCTCCAAACATTAGTATGTCCTATAGTGGCCCCTGCATACACTATGATGTTCCACAGTGGTCCTTACATGCAGTATTATGTCCTACTAGCTGGTACCCGCGACTTCGTCTGCGGTGATTGTAGCAGTGGGTATATACAGGCGCGGGTAACGTTTTCGTACTGTGTATAAGGTATGGGATATAAAATGTAACTGTGTATCTTATTTTTGCTGTAATTCTGAGAATACATGAGACTTTTGTGTTGAATGTAATTTGTATTTCAGCCGCTATACGGTGTTGGTATAAACTGTACATAGTGTCTTTGGGACAGAGGTATTTCAGGTTAATATACTTCGATATACGACATTGTATGAGTTGTTATTTTGCGCCAGTACATGTAAGTTTTGGGCACAGGATACTCTTGAGCAGCCACATACAGTCTGGCCCTGTGCATGACAGTTTAGTAACGCCATGCGCCTCTTATTAATAGCAATTAACCCCATCATGTCCCTCACATTAACCCCTGTGTAAGAGTTACTGATAGAGATGAGCGAGTACTGTTGGGATCAGCCGATCCGAACATCACGGTCGCATAGAAATGAATGGACGTAGCCGGCACGCGGGGGGTTAAGCGTGCCGGCTACGTCCAAGCAGAAGTACCAGGTGCATCCATTCATTTCTATGGAGCGTGCTGTTCGGATCGGTTGATCCCAACAGTACTCACTCATCTCTAGTTACTGATATGTGAGAAACTTGGAGGTAATAATTAAGTATCTTCATTACTGAGGTCTTTTATTAGTACCTCCATATGTCTCACATATTAGTAATCTTTATATGAGGCACACAGGGGTTAATATGAGGGACATGATGGGGTTTATTCCTATTAATGTGAGGCACATGGAGTTAAAAACACTAAACTAATAACCCCAAATGCCTGACATTAATGAGAAAAGGAAGTAAAGGAAGGGAGCTGTGTGTTTCTTACTTTCAGTTTGCTAGCAGCTTCAGCAGGAGCTATCACTATAGCAGGCAGAGACTTGAGCGATTAAGCTCCACCCCCTGGGTTTCCTGCACCCCTCTCACAGGGGAGTGTCCTTATGCCTCAGCTCTAGCAGAGCACTGAAGAGACTCGGACTTCATTTAACTCTTGCAGGTCCTGTGCTGCTGGCGTGCCAGTGAAATTTGGCAGGAGTGCCACTCTTGGCACGTGTGCCAGGGGTTGCTGACCTCTGTTGTAGGGGGTAATATGAATTTTGTGGCTTGCTATGGTCCAAAGTGTGTGAGATTGCAGAGATAGTGATGTGAGTTTGGGTTTTCTGGGGGTCCTGGGAAAAACGTATGTGCGCTATTGTGACGAAACGTAGCCTATTGCGCAATCGAGTGTAGGGACTATGTTTGTGGAAAATTTCAGCCAAATCGGGGTCCAAAGTGTGTGAGATTGCAGAGATAGTGATGTGAGTTTGGATTTTGTGGGGGTCCTGGGAAAAACGTATGTGCGCTATTGTGACAAAAAGTAGCCTATTGCGCAATCGAGTGTAGTGACTATGTTTGTGGAAAATTTCAGCCAAATTGGTGGAGAGGTTTTTGCGTGATTGACCGCCAAACATCCGAACATCCAAAGTCACAAACCCACAAACATTTCACATTTATAATATTAATAGGATAGTGGCCCTTGCATACAGTATAATGTCCCATATTGGCCCCTCCACATAGTATTATATCCCATTGTGGCCCCAACATTGCTACTTGCAAATATAGCCAATATTTTAGGTTCAACAGAATCTGAAATTTTTGAGTACAGCTTGCCACAAACTATTACTATACGCTGGGCCCACGCTAGCTAACAAATATAAAAACTAGTGATACTCTCCATCTCTTGGGCTCCACCGTGACTCCCTGCTGATTTTGGCCCTCTATAATGATGTTAAAAACGTGGGTTACACTGGCTTTATTATACCTTGCATCATCGGCCTGACCCACATGACATTTTTGATGTCACTACAAAGGCCTGAAGACAGCAGGAAAGGCTTTGGACATCTAGCTTGAGCTAAAATTTTCTGACTTGCTAGACATATGTTTCTGGCTTCGATGAAAAAGGGGGCACGGCTTAAATGCACCAAAAATGCACTATTATTGTCTGGTAAAATTCTGGCTCTCAGTAAGCCTAATGAAAAGTGTAATAGACTAGACAATCTAAAGGTATATCAGATTCAACATCCAGTATCAGTGACAGTGTTCTGGTGAATTTTTAGACTGTCGATCTACTAGTAAATGTAGAAGAACTGAGAAAAACTAAAGAAACCTTTCACGTCCTCGGGCACATGCGGAGTAATACTTTCCCTTTCTGTGCCCCCGCTGAAGAGCTATCGGTACCGGTACCATAGCTCTTCAGTGTCAGAAGGGCATTTCTGACAGTCAGTCAGGAACGTCCCTCCTCACAGTAGCGTCTATTGTTCTGTACTGTGAGCGGTGAGGAACGCCCTGCCATTACTCATCTATGGACGAGTACTATCAGGAGAAGGGGAGGCATTCCTCACTGCTCAGCGTCATGGCTGGGTGGTAAGCAATGCCCCCTCTCACAGTACAGCGCAATAGATGCAACTGTGAGGAAGGGTGTTCCTGACAGACTGTTAGAAACGCCCTTCTGACACTGAAGAGCTACGGTAACGGCACCGATAGGTCTGGGGCACAGAACGGGAAAGCCGATAGCGCGCTGAATTCAGCACCCTATCGGCTTTCTAGCGGTATATTACACTGCATGTCCCCGAGGAGGTGAAAGGGTCTCTTTAACCATGATAAAGCAATGAATTTGGATAGTCAACAAATATGCCTCCCGGGGGAGTAGTTTGCAGTGCATGGACCCAATGCAAAATCTGTAAAGGAGCCCCTACCTTCAAGGTACCATTTAGAATAGTGGTATATTCTATATGGCAGAGGAACCCTTTGGGCCCAATAGTGACTGGTATCTTTGCTCTCCCTATAGATGAGTCCCTGGTGCCTGCTGTGCAAGAAAAATTACACTTAGGCCGGGTTCACAAGATGTATTTTGGCACGTAATGTGGCACGTGGACGCCGCGGGAGCTTTTGTATACACTCCGCCACAAAATCACGGCCGCAAAATAGCGCCGCGTATACGGTCCCGGCTCCCATTGAAATCAATGGGAGCGTATACGGCCCGCAAAAGCTCCCGCGACGTCTACGTGCCACATTACGTGCCAAAATACATTGTGTGAACCCGGCCTTAGTGTTTCTCTAAAATTGCATAGGCAAAGCAGAATCGTGAAACACGTTAAACATACTAATATAATCCACTGTTTGAATAATACAGTTATTTTCTTGTATATTTTAGGGTCATATACACACTATTATGTTTCTGTTTTGTACACAGCCATTACAGGCCTTCCATAGGTTCATGGAGCCTCCTCTGTACCTCTGATCTTGTACACAGTCATACAGAGATTTATTTGTTACTGTATTCACCCAAAAAAGTCAAAAACAAAAATTGTGTACTGTCCCCTTATATGCTTGCACTATTTATACATTATGTCCTATGCAGGTATCCATTGTATGAGCCAATAATGTCTTAGAGCAATGTTGGTTCAGCTATTGAGGTTTATATTAATAATGAAGCAATTTTCTGTAGTATTTTTGTATTCTCATCAGCAAATTCTGTGTTTCTTGCATAGATAATACAATTTAGCACACACCATCCTGCATGCAGTTTGCACATACTGGAGAAATCACAAACATTTTCACAAAAAGTATACAACATATAATAATACAAATTATAAAGTATAAGATTCCGATGCACTTTAAATATTTTTCCTCTAAGTGTGTATTATGTGTAGTATTCTCTACATTACCAGTAAAGAGCCATCTACTGGTAAAAGTGTGAAGTGCAGGCTGTAAGCATTGCAGGCTCCCTGATCAGCCTTTTAATATGTCCCCTCCCCCTTCCATCAGTCTGCAGGAGCTGGTGCAGAGATTAAAACAACACGGGCTTCTTCTAGAAAGCATCCACCTTATATTAGTCTCCTGTCTGTGCTTGATCTGGACTAAGATTTACAGATTTCCTGCACGTGTGGCTGCAAAGCTTTGGAGGGGATGATCTGAAGAGGAGTCTTTGGTTGCTGCTGGTGCTGCAGTGCTGGAGCTGTTCTTCCTCTCTGCTGAATAAATATAGAAGTGTTGTGTGTGTATGGGGAGTGTCTTGTAGGACTGCCTGCCCTGTTGTGTGCATGCATATATAGCCAGTATGCCTGTGTCTGAGCTAAGGCTATTCCAATCACAGTAGAGAGAGGAAGGACTCAGCTGCAGAAGCAGCAGCATCAGCACCACTGCTCCATCCCTTGCTCTCTTCCATCCTGTCCTAACCTGCTGCCACATGACCGTTCTGGGATTTTGCTCTTAAGGCTACACATCTTTTCTGCTCAGATTTTTGCATTCTTATATTTAATCATGATCTTCAGCAAAAAGGAAGCAAGTTTGTTACTTGAATGTTGAAGAAGAAGAAGGTCTGAGTGACTCAGCCAAGGGTCTAGGAAAAAAAGAGGGGTGGGTTTTGTTATTCTTTAAAAGGGAAACCCTGTGCCACTTCACCTTAATCTAGAACACCCCTAAGGAGGACATAGAGGAGCAGGTTACTGTGCTAACCCTTTGGGATCTGGAGTTAAACCTGAGAAGCCATGGTTTGGATTTGCAGAGCCAGAGGGGCTGCACTTGTCCTGGGGATTTGGAGCTACCTATACTGCAGAGCCTGGAGTGCTACCTCTGATTCCCGTAAGTCTTATCAATCTTCTTACTTCTTTACTTCTTCCTAACTGTTTCTTAAGGAGCACAGCAGTGTGGATTTGTTTAAGTGGAGCAGGAATTCTGCTCAGGAGGATTCTCTGCATCATGATGTGTCAGAAGACACACTGTACATATTAAGAGTTGGCCTTTCTTGAAAGTTCTGCATGATGGTATTTTACTGCTTCTTATTTTTGCTACTTTCTATGTGAATTTGGAAGGATGATATTTACTGTTCTGAGTTATGATAGTAAATCTTGGCGTGTATTACTTCAGGATCTGTGGTTACACATGAATACAGAAGGAAGGAATAGTGATGTAGAATGATGCTGCATAAACCTTCATAGAAGGATGAAGGAATCATGCCTCGTGTAAGGAAGTCTTGTACAAATGATGAATGGGACAGGGAATAGCACTAAGGTGCATTATAAGGCAGTTACGGCTTAATTCTTGGTGCCACATACCCAAGTGCTGTCTAATACATGCCTATGAAAATAAAAGTTGAGTCGTAATTCCATTGTGATATGCCATTGTAGGTCATTATAATTCTATCCAGTGTTATATATAGGGCCTATGTCTTATGATGCATTATATTATGATATACACAGCAGATCACAAATGCATAGTGCCTCATTATAAATACATGAGAGTTGTGCTCATCACTCTCAAGTCACCACTTGCCTTCTCATAAAGTTGCATTGAGCCAAATATTGAATGTACCACTGATAGGACTGTGCTTTGGGTACCACACTACAAACTGTAGCCCATGTGGTTCATAGATCCAGCAAGAAGGAACATCAATTTGGGGGATGTCCTCAAGAATTCTGGCCAAATGACTGATTAACCCTAATCTACTTCCCTTAGACCATAAATTATTTCCATGATCTTGTGATGAGCTTAGAAACTGCTGGTAGGTAGGTAGGTAGGAACATTATACTCCATGTTATCAGGACAGATATTCTTCAACGTGTTTTACTGTAGGCGTCAGGACAGTAGATTGTGGTTTTGTCCATGTGACTTCTCTAGGTAGCATCCAACCATTGTCTTTCGGCTGCGACCACACATGACTTTTGTTGTATAGTTGTCTTACAATGCATTTTCCACCACTTTAGCCGCATGGCTTTACACCTTATGTCTTCTTTACATGTAAAGTGATAGTTTAATGTGTGCCAGGCACAAGTACAGTAAGTTACTCCATGATGCTCCACGCTATGCTATGGCTGTGATGCGATGCAGTGTGGAAAATATATAAACCCAACTGTATAGTCTGTTTTCACATAGGGAGTACATAAAGGAATAAGGTTAGTATTTTTCGAAGATTCACGTCCACAGACACAGCGCAAAACCTAAAGTCTACACTTGCAGTTTAATGTAATAAAAGAAGCAATTTCAGGCTGGAACTGTAAATCTCTAAAAATACTTACCCCCATGTTCTCGTTTTACTTTGGCAAACTTCTAGGAACATTTACACACGTATGTGAATGAGATTAGTTTTTTTCATGTGATGCACTATTAGTGTATAGAAAAAACACTGCTTGTGTGAATTTGAAGCAAAGGAGAAAGAAGAGTAAAGACTGAAGTTATTACTATACTAGTGTATGGGAAAATTTGCAAAAATCCTTAAAACTTTTTATTTGATTACTTTTGTGGTTTGCGTTATCTGCCTACGGTTACAAGATGTGCCATTTACTGACAATCCATAAATTGGTGCTAAAGGGTTTATCTTAAAACACAGATGTTTGACAGATTATCCAAGTGGTAGATATTTGTAAGTAACAAGTTTATTGCTGTATTGTTTGCCAAATGACTTTAATATTTCAATGCAGATGAGTTGACTAAATGAATGAATGCATGAAATGACTTTATCATTAGAATGTATATGTATGCTGGCTCTGGCTAAGGCTGCTTTCACACTTGCCATTTGAAGCAGTTTTTCAAGGTGAAGCAACTGGATTTAAAGAAACAGTAAAAATGGGATCTTCTTATATATTTTGTCTCTCTTTATGATCCATCTCTGATATTGGCTTCAAAGACTGCTTAATAAATGGCACGTGTGAAAGCTTCTCCATCCTTGAGTGTTTGACTCAGCAGATCTTGGAGACTGCAGGTGTTACCCTTTAAGATGCTAAATTCTAACAATTCACTTGTTTTGCTGATTGCAGCTAAAGAGATTGCAGTCACTTGCCAAGAATGTAGTCAGAACTTTACATTCCCTCGGGTTCATTTAATCAGCCTTCAAATTTCTACGAAATTAAGAAAATGAAGGAGTAGAAATTATCACCAGATTTTCAAGCTAATTCTTTCCCTGCGTTCCAAACTTCATATAGCCTTATATTGATATAGTGTATTAGCTTGCTATCCTTTATATTGCTTCTTTGATAATTACGATTGCGATTCATTAGTGGTTTGTCCATCTTGTATATTGCTAAATGTTTCCTCAGTATTAATATCTATAATGAGCAAGTCAACCAGGAGAGGTCATCACTAGACAAGAGTAAGAGCAATGCTCATTACATAGACTCTCTCTTCCGCCTTACCATTCCATTCTCTAATTTTATATACTATCTTAAAGATCTGATATTCTTATTATTATTATTGAAGCAAAACAATGAACTCGGCAGGAAAGTGCAGTATGTGCAGGGTAAGAGAGGAATCCCATTTTCTGAGCAGGCTGCAGTCTATATGATGTCTGGTTCTCAGCAGCATTTCTACTGTACTCAAGTAGTCACAGAGGTTCAGTACTTTGTACGTAAAAAGCCGAGACATCTTGCAAGGCACTAGTTACGGATCGCCACAGAAAGTCTCCAGTGTAAGTGCTGACACATCAGAATAGGCCTTTTATTCACAGTAAGTGCCATCAGGTTCCGAAGTGAATGGTGCACACTGGAAAAGATGAGATGTTTAAAAGCATTGCTTATGATTTACGCTAAAGTTCATGACACCCATGTTGCCTTCGAGTCTTATTCCCATAACTCACAGACAACTGGCATCTTTCCATAAGCTTCTGTTGTGGATACTGAGACCTTGGTCACATAACAATACATTTAGTACATTTAGTTGGTGTTCAGATCTAAAATTTAACTATTGTCATTCCTAAATATTACCCCGACGGGGATGGGACGGGAATGATGCCACCATATTACGCTTCTAGAATGGAAAAAAAAGACAAAATTATTTTACCGACTATCTACCCATTAAACAGATATGCTTGACTTTTTAGAACAATAATTTCATATCCTGCACAAGCCCACAGTTAGCTGAAGGGTATCACAATGTTTAGGGGTTCGCATGAGTTTCTATAGGTGTTCTGCAAAGTCAACACTAGGAGATATTATATGGGACTGTAGGAATACATATTTAATAATAAGGCTAAGAAGATGGTCACCGTGACTAAGACATATTCAATGAGAATTTTTATGACACAAGTCTGAGACATTAAAATTCTGCCAACTGTGATCAACGAAAACATATGTTCACTTTTCTAGATGATTTTATCACTTCCACGTACTGGTAATATATCATTTCCATAGACATTGTTACAGAATGTGTTATAATGCATTCACAAATCTGTTGGTTGTTATTGAAGCTGCTATGTGTAAAGGATGACTGCACAGTGAGTGGTAGAAGGATCCCACTTCCCTGAATCCCTGAACGTGAATCACCACAACCAGCGCTGTGCAGCCTCTGAAAAAGAAATGTCACTTCTGAAGTCTGCAGATTTGCTAACACAATTCTGGACTATACTACATGCTGTAGGTCAGATCAAATAATATTATATTTTACATTTACTTGGTACAGAGCTATAGCTAGGCTTTACTTCACCCTGGACTTAGTTCTCTGTCCTTACTCTGGATCTAAATACGGAAAAGTCGCCATGTGCTGCCCCCTTCGGCACCAACACCTGGACCTCATGCCCACCAGCTACGCTTTAGAGCTTTGGAAACATTCTTTAGGCTCAATCATCTTCCCTGTTCCATATATCTATGTGCTCCGGGGCCTTATGCTTGAAATCAAGAACACATGCAAGTGACATGATGGCACTACCATCTCCTAGTGACTTGATGTTACCCGTCTTGGTACTGTATTTTAATGATATCTGTGATTTTCCTGATATATGGAATAGACTAAAATGTTTATGCAAAACCTAAAAATACAACAAATGTCCCAGAATTTGTGATCAGGCAAGGAGTGCAGATAAGTGCAACTTTTTGTGTGATCTGGCACTTCCACATGCACTTGTGGAGGAAGATTTTTCTGGGTCTAGGTAAGGAGAGTTGAAAGCTACTTGAAGGGGTTGTCTTGTGAAGACAACTTGCTTTCTGAAGTTAACCAGACCGACTTAACCAGGAGTAGCTAAGGAAACTTCTTCTGTGATGTCAGCATACCGTATTAGGGAATATAAGACATGACTGATGATAAGACATAAATTTCATACTTTGACTTTATTTGTAGGTAACCTCATAAAATGACGCCGTAGACAACCATAATGCTCTGGATCTCTAGATCCGCCGAAGTTGCCTGCATGTCAGTAGCATTTTATAGAAGTGAATGTATAAAAAAAATCAATGTATAAGATACAGTAAATGCATCGTTAGACTTTGGCAAAGAAAATGCAGAACTACAATTAGCAGACATTTACTCGATGGAGGCCTTTTGAATATCATAAGCAGCCCATCCACTGCTCTGTTAGCCATTTATCCAAAACTTGATGCGAACTTCAATGTGTATGTTAACCTTAAGGGTGTACGTACATTAGGATGTAGATCTTTAAAAAAAATAAAAATAAAATTATATATATATATATATATATATATATATATATATATATATATATATTATAGCATATACGGTATACATATGTATTATGTTTAACTATTTAGCTATATTGATATGGGTGACATGGTCATTGCAAGGTGCGGATGTAATTTTTTGTTCCTCTACACAAAGGACATGATGACACTTGATATCCAGTGTATCACAAATCCCAGGGGTTTTAAACCTGCAGTCTTAATAATACATTTAATCTAAAACCTTACTTGGGAATGTTTAACCTTCTTTTATTTTTTGTTTAATCTGAAGCCTGTGGAAATCTATCTCACTTTACAGTCATCTCAGATTGCAATATAACCAGAGCACTTCAGCTTCTAGCATGCACAGAAGTCAAGCAATGCTGGGAATGGTGGTAAATAAAGTCTCGGGTTATTGAATTTTCCACTTATTGCCGTTCCAGATAATGATAAGCCTTATCTGTGTACATAGTTCACAATTGTATTTTGTGCTGTACACAGTCTAGTTTAGAAAGATTTGAGGCCATTCAAAGTTGCCATTCTATATATTGGTACCTACGACCTATATTGACCAATATAGAAAACAAGAGAAAAACAGTTTTCTTTGCGTTATGTACATTTATTGTATAATGCATTCCAATTCTAAAATATTAAGGGGGGATTATAGTTCTGTGTCTTCTGTAGTTTTGTAGAAAATCAGCATCCATAAGAAACGTGTGTGTACAATATCTATCCTTGCTGTAATGGTCAAACATAAGTACATAGAGCATGAGCAGGATATGTAATATGTATATACGGTAATCTAACTAATTATCTCGGATTGTTTCCTCATAGCTAGAAAAGTATCTAAAAATCCATTATAGTCCAGTATCATTTTATGTCCTGATTTCATTGTATCTATGTATTTTTGGAGGTGATGTCCCCAGAACAGTACAAAGTCATGGAAAGCTTTACTTGTACACACTGTATGCTCACCGTGTACTACCGGCGCAGTGAATAGACACTATGATTCTTTAATAAAATGTCCATTTCTTTATTACAGTTATATGCCAAGCAGTCAGTTATATTGATTTCTATTGAAAACCAAACAGTAGGGGGGAACTCGCATCTTCCTCTTGTACTGATCTTGTTGACTTGTTGGCTATAAATAAGGATATAGGGTCTTGCTTATCTGACACATTCTGGAAAGACAAATACATGTTTTGTCACCTGTATCAGCTCCCTACCAAGGATAACTCAGAAAGCAGAGGGGAACACATTGCACGACCATATGAAAGGAAATTGGGCTCCACTATAGTTAGAATGAATGGCAGTGTTTGCTATCAGCGGCTACCTCATGTCTCTGAAATAGATCGTAAGGATTTTAAAGCTGAAAAAGACAGATGCTGTATTCTGCTTTTAAAAATTCAATGTCACAGCCAGGTTTTAACTTTTGGCTGCGACCCATTCACAGATTAATAAATGGCATACAGTAGATGACAGTCTGTTGCACGTTGATGGTCTCTTTCTAAAAAGGTGCTCATGCAATTTAAAGCAAAGTTGGCCAAACCTGCCAGTTTCGGCTTGGCTCAGCATGTTTATGGAGTAGTCAGAAATGATAGCACTCTTCAGAACAAATGTTTTAGCGACAGCTATTACAGAGGACCTTTCAGCACCTTCGCCAATATGAGATCTTGTCATTCGGTAACAGGCGCCGCTATACTGATTCCTGCACAGTTGGATTTTTACTCCAGCCTTCACCGTTCCTAAGCAATAAGTGCAGTCAGATTTGCTACCTCACATGCTAACTATACTCTCTAATGTCAAGTGGGTGGTGTCAAGAATAAACAAGCAAGGGGTGGGATTCTGAGCTCTGATTGGACCTCTGAGTCATGCCCCTTTGCTTAACTCTGTCTGACACCACCCACTTGACATTAGAAAGGTGACAAAACTAACTGCGGTGATTGCTCAGGGATGGTGGGAGCAAAACAAGAAATCCCAACAGTGTTGGAATCAGAGAAGGGATACGTATTAAAGTATGAAAAGAGCTTGGGTTTATGGAAGTGGTGAAAGGTCCTGGTTAAAAGTGTAGGAGTTGAGTTGTAAAGTGATCCACACTGTCTAGGATTATTTTTGTAAATACATGTTTAGGGAATAAAACCTTAAACTTACCTCACTAAAGTACTTTTTTTGCCACAAAGCCAAGGTTAAATAATAAGAATTGTATTTCTATTATAAGTCTTTTAGAAATCAATAATCCAGCAGCTTTCATCATAAAGATGACTTGTAGGGACCTTGAAGTTAGGAATAATGTTAGAATAGGAAGAAAACCATCTCGACTGACAGTACAGTTTAAAAATCACCTTCATACTGGGAAATACAGCAAATATGCATTAATGTATCATGCCAAGACAGGTCATCTCTACATAATGTTCAGTTGAATATGAAGCAAAAAAGTGGTGTACACATTGAAACATGCAAGTGTGAAAAATATTAATTATTTTCTTGATTTAAAGTAGCATTTTATTTGGAATTCATTCGTCAGCCATAACATTAAAACTGTGCTATTATGTGCTTAAAGGGGTTTTCCCATCTCAGTGTTTCAGCAGTCTGCCTGCAGTCTCTTATTCTCACTTCCTGTATTTCTCTCCCCACCCTTTTGTTCAACAGGTCTGAGAAGGATCACAATACTTATGCAGGCCAGATAATGAAGATGCTTTAAGAGAAGGGCTCAGTGTTATCTGTGTGTTTACTTAGAAAGATAACAGACTTACTTAGATAACAGGCTTTATCATCAAACTGCAATTAGCTGAGTGAATGTCCTGTCGGCAAGAGTAGTGAGTGAGTGACCTCACTAGTCTTATAGGTCCGTTTTTATAGAAATGCTGTGTAAACAATGGGAGGAATGAGTTCATATAGCAGGAAAACAAAGCAGCATTTCTAAAGAAATATATTTAGGAAAAGACTCCAATTTACATAAGCTACCAGTATAGATAGGATCCTTGAGATGGGACTACACTTTTAAATATTATGCATGGTAGGGTTCTATTTAGGCTGCCAAAAAACTCACTTGCCCAGTGAATCATGGCATGAATCAATGAATTATTAAGAATAAGTAGTACTCCTTTTTTAGGTTCACATCAGGTTATAACTTCAAAACTGCATCAAAAACATATTATTATTATTATTATTATTATTATTATTATTTATTATCATCATTATTATTTTTAGAGCACCATTAAGTGTGTGGTGCGGTACATTTGAAAGATTACATACACAAAATACACATGCATAAAATGCACAAAGCCAGTACAATACTACCCATGACCAACCTGTACAGTAGGATAGAGGGCCCAGCCCACAAAGGCTGAACATGTTGAAAACGGGAAGTATTGTGTATGGGAAGCCTCACCATGACATGCATTTTGAAACCGATACATCCTAAGAGGAAAGCTCTAGAGATGAGCGAGAGGTGTTCGATCGAATACTACGTACTCGTACTCGATCGAACACTACTAGCTGTTCGAAGTTTAAGGTTCGATGCAGAACCAGCATTGATTGGCAGAATGCTATACAGTCAGCTCTGCTCAGGCGTTGGGCTGAGCAGAGCCGACCGCACATGCGCAGTCGGCTCTGCCTAGGCCCCGATGCCTAGGCAGAGTGAATTCCAACCGGAAGACGCCACAGGGGCGCTGCGCTGGGAGAAGACTTCAAGGGGAATCCAGCCCGACCGTCACTCGTGGACTTGTTAAGTATAATTGTATCGAATTTTGCATACCCCTGAAACGAGCATTTCCCCCCATAGACTATAATGGGGTTCGAAATCCGTTCAAACAGCCGAACAGTGTGCGGCTGTTCGAATCGGATTTCGAACCTCGGACATTTTAGTGTTCGCTCATCTCTAGAAAGCTCTATGATGTCCATTTACCATAATGTGGAGAAGAGTATCTATCTATCTATCTATCTATCTATCTATCTATCTATCTATCTATCTACAGTACATAGAAGAAAATTCAGACAGCACCTCCCAATGTGAACAGGAGCAAGCTATCATGGCAAAATAAATAAAAACAGAAAAATATAGCAGCACTCTGACACAGCACAAAGGCTATAAGGAACAAAGAAAAACTATAAAAATACTATAAACTAAATATATAAATAAATGTGAGGTTCTTCGTTGTACATATTTGATCAAACAGTAGGAAGCCCACCTGCCCCGACAACACGACCTCATCTATCTATCTATCTATCTATCTATCTATCTATCTATCTATCTATCTATCTATCTATCTGCCTATATCTATCTGTCTAGCTATAGTAATTAATTTATAGTGAGAGATAAATGAACTGCACTATCTTTCTTTGTGAAACCAACAGAATAAAACACTGTCACTTTAGTCTATGGAGAATGGAGAGGAACTGTCATCATACTCTATGTCAACAATCTCCCTCCTATCTCAATTCACAGTGACAAGCAGGTGCAGAAAAATCGCATTGAAATACATGCAGTGTATATTCTCTGACTGAAGAGAGGCAAGCAATACTGGTATAAACTGGACACAGAGCTTGTATTCTGATGTGAACATAAAGAAAAATATTGCATTTGTTTTCTACATTATCATCATTAAAAATTGTACCAAATAATATGTAGATGAATAAGTAATTGCAGTAAGTAGAATAACTACTATATACTGTACATAGAAACTGCTTAAGTGGTTGTCAGATTAGGACAATTTTTTTCATGCGCCCTGTTGGAAAATATGAACATTATGGAAAATTTCCTGTTTGTCACCTTTCTTTATTAGCTGCCGGTGCAAACAACAGAATAGACTACCCACCCACCCATTTATCTGAATGGCTAAGATGTAATGTTATCTTTTCCCATTTCTTTCAGACTTTCTGATTACATTAAAATTATCTGATGTTAAACAATCTAAATAGTCACACATTGGTTTCCAAAAAGGAAAGGAAGCACAATGTGAACTTGTGGCACTGATCATGCATGAACCAGATGCTGTTCACTCTTCAAAGTCTGTCTGCTAACACTATTTATACTGTACACATTTTGGTTAACATGGAAAAGCCCATTTGTCACTTTATAGTGACCTCCTTTAGGCTATAACCCAATGTAGCAAACTTCAACTAA
The DNA here is from genome assembly GCF_031893055.1 of Leptodactylus fuscus. NCBI lineage: Eukaryota > Metazoa > Chordata > Amphibia > Anura > Leptodactylidae > Leptodactylus > Leptodactylus fuscus. The sequence goes on from NC_134268.1 coordinate 155,192,340, forward strand.
AAACCGTAGCAGAAAAAAATGCTAGCTTTTATTGCAGTGTTTTGCATTTCCGTTGTTATTTTTTTCCAATTAAATCTATAGAGAAAAATTGCACAATTCTGCAGCTAAAATTAATATGCTGCCTTTTTTACCTTTCATGTCCTCATTGACGTGTGGCATTATATACTGCTAGAAAGTCCACAGTGCATGCCCCAGTATGCATGCCGGTGGAGATATTAACGGCACCAATGTCTCTCCACTGTCAGAAGGCCGGGCCTTACAGCCTAGCATCATCCTATTATTCCATAGACTTGTACTGTCGGGGGAAGGGGGGGGGGAATGTTCCTTACTGCACAGTGATAATGCTAGTCTGTAAGGCCCTCCTTTCCGATAGTGGAGAGATATTGGTACCGAAACTAACGGCACTAATACTTCCACCACCAGGTCTCATCTCGAAAATGCGGACAGTGTGTTGAATTCAGCACTCTGCCTGCTTTCTAGTAGTATATAATAACGCACACCGATGATGATATCAAAAGTCTTCTTTAAGTGGGTTCCTACTGTGTTTCATGTTCACCACCAGCACAACACTGCAACCCAGTGGCGTAACTACCACCATAGCAGCGGTAGCAGCTGCCACAGGGCCCGGGACATTAGGGGCCCGGTGACAGCTGCTACTGCTGCTATCATTATTCTCGGAGGTCTTTTCGGACCCCCGAGTATAATGATCGGGGCCCCCTGTTGGTGGAATACTTTCCACCAACAGGGGGCCCCAAAGCTGCAGCAATGGCTGAGACACAGGAGCTGCAGGTCTGGCTCCTGTCAGCGCTGCAGGACGTTCCCCCTCTCTCCCCCCTCCCTTTCTCTGCTGTCCTCTGCCCACCAATGAGAGGAGGAGGCGGGGCTTATCCCTGCCGTCCTGCACTGGAGGAAGAAGCTGCTCCAGGAAAATGAAACTGAAGCTACACAGGTACGTACTGGAGTTACTATACTTATTACTATCAGGCATTTGGGGGGATTACTTGTGTTTTAGTGACTCCATGTGCCTCATAGTAATAGCAGTTAACCCCATCATCTCCCTCACATTAACCCCTGTTTGCCTCACCATAAGAGTTACTGATATGTGAGACATATGGGGGTAATAATAATGAAGATACTTTATTATTACCTCCATGTCTCTCACATATCAGTAATTCTTATGGTGAGGCAAACAGGGGTTAATGTGAGGGAGATGATGGGGTTAACTGCTATTACTATGAGGCATATGGAGTTACTAAATTGTAATGCACAGGACCAGATTTTTTTTTATCCACAATTTGTCCTGGTATAGCGGTCAGCAGTGACAGTATTTAGTCCTGTAGGGGCCACTAAGGGACATAATACTGTGTGCAGGGGCCACTATGGGGGATAATACTGTGTACAGGAGCCACTATGGGGGATAATACTGTGTGTAGGGGCCACTAAGGGACATAATACTGTGTGCAGGGGCCATTATTGGGTATAATACTGTGTGCAGGGGCCATTATTGGGTATAATACTGTGTGCAGGGGCCACTAAGGGACATAATAGAGCGCGCAGGAATGCGTAGGAGGGACTCGGTCGAGATCTTCGGTGTCGGGGGGGCCCCATGTCAAAAGTTCGCCACGGGGCCCCGCCATTCCTAGTTACACCACTGCTGCAACCCCACTGCCAAGTGAAGTCCCCTTGACTTTGGGCCACATGCCCAGCACCATAGAAGCACGGTCCACAACCCAGTAACATAATCCTGTAAAAACATCAAAATAGCTCAACTTTACATGTGTTAACAATGAATAGACTCAGAGCAAATAGTTAGAAATTCTTAGACACTGTGTGTACCCCGGATTTACTGGGCTAAGCACTATGCCAGGATAGGGACTTCTAACATAATAGTTATCCATGCTGTTACGAGTGCCTTAGTCCCAGCGCCATACTGTCCTATACTGATCATAGGAGTCCCTTAATCCCAGTGACATACTGTCCTGTACTGATCATAGGAGTCCCTTAATCCCAGTGACATACTGTCCTGTACTGATCATAGGAGTCCCTTAATCCCAGTGACGTACTGTCCTGTACTGATTATAGGAGTCCCTTAATACCAGCGACACACTGCCCTATACTGATTATAATAGTCCCTTAATCCCAGCAACATACTGTCCTGTACTGATTATAGGAGTCCCTTAATCCCAGCGACATACTGTTCTGTACTCATTATAGAAGTCCCTTAATCCCAGTGTCATACTGTCCTGTACTGATCATAGGAGTCCCTTAATCCAAGCATCATTCTGTCCTGTACTGATTATAGGAGTCTACCCTGGCATGATGGTCATGCTGGTAGATCCAGTGTTTCATGGCTTATGTGAATCTAGCCTTATGCACCATATTACTAAAACACTTTGACTATGAACATCTTTTTGTGCTTGAAGTGCTGAAGAAAAACTAGACATGATCGCTTATCCATGTGATTGTAACTTTGTGACCCTGTATGTTATTAATAGTTGGTCACCGGTATAATGTGGACAGTATGAGATAACTTATGGCCATGGGGATATCCCAGTGATATAAACACAGCATTATTGTTTAGTCACAGTAACGCAGTTGTGGGTGGATAGTGGATGACAGTATTATTCTACATTCACATAAACAGTGGATCAAACAAATGCTAAAAATTGACATTTTTCATGATTAGTTTCTATCCCAGATTTGAGTCTATTGAGGGATTTTTTGATGGTCCATTAGAATGGACATACACTCACCGGCCACTTTATTAGGTACACCTGTCCAACTGCTCGTTAACACTTAATTTCTAATCAGCCAATCACATGGCGGCAACTCAGTGCATTTAGGCATGTAGACATGGTCAAGACAATCTCCTGCAGTTCAAACCGAGCATCAGTATGGGGAAGAAAGGTGATTTGAGTGCCTTTGAACGTGGCATGGTTGTTGGTGCCAGAAGGGCTGGTCTGAGTATTTCAGAAACTGCTGATCTACTGGGATTTTCACGCACAACCATCTCTAGGGTTTACAGAGAATGGTCCGAAAAAGAAAAAACATCCAGTGAACGGCAGTTCTGTGGGCGGAAATGCGTTGTTGATGCCAGAGGTCAGAGGAGAATGGCCAGACTGGTTCGAGCTGATAGAAAGGCAACAGTGACTCAAATAGCCACCCGTTACAACCAAGGTAGCCAGAAGAGCATCTCTGAACGCACAGTACGTCGAACTTTGAGGCAGATGGGCTACAGCAGCAGAAGACCACACCGGGTGCCACTCCTTCCAGCTAAGAACAGGAAACTGAGGCTACAATTTGCACAAGCTCATCGAAATTGGACAATTGAAGATTGGAAAAACGTTGCCTGGTCTGATGAGTCTCAATTTCTGCTGCGACATTCGGATGGTAGGGTCAGAATTTGGCGTCAACAACATGAAAGCATGGATCCATCCTGCCTTGTATCAACGGTTCAGGCTGGTGGTGGTGGTGTCATGGTGTGGGGAATATTTTCTTGGCACTCTTTGGGCCCCTTGGTACCAATTGAGCATCGTTGCAACGCCAAAGCCTACCTGAGTATTGTTGCTGACCATGTCCATCCCTTTATGACCACAATGTACCCAACATCTGATGGCTACTTTCAGCAGGATAATGCGCCATGTCATAAAGCTGGAATCATCTCAGACTGGTTTCTTGAACATGACAATGAGTTCACTGTACTCCAATGGCCTCCACAGTCACCAGATCTCAATCCAATAGAGCATCTTTGGGATGTGGTGGAACGGGAGATTCGCATCATGGATGTGCAGCCGACAAATCTGCGGCAACTGTGTGATGCCATCATGTCAATATGGACCAAAATCTCTGAGGAATGCTTCCAGCACCTTGTTGAATCTATGCCACGAAGAATTGAGGCAGTTCTGAAGGCAAAAGGGGGTCCAACCCGTTACTAGCATGGTGTACCTAATAAAGTGGCCGGTGAGTGTAGATAGAATCACGTGACTGGACCCATTGATATGCATTGGCTCTATAATGGAAGTGTGAACAGGTCCCTTCTCGTGGACTTGAACAGGATTAAACAGCTGTTTTTCACAGATGTTAGGTCAGTGATAAATGGCGCTGTCATGTTAACAAGGCCTTATTCTGCTTTCTGTTTTGCAGACTATAAAACGACAGTGGTTGTAAATACTATTGTATTTTCGTGTGCCATCTATGTCTAATCCATGTGCCATCCTTGTGTCAATTGTTTTTTTTTTTGCTTCTGCAAATACTGACAGATACTGTCTTTTTATTTTTAAGCATCACCTATATGAAACCTATGTGTGGTGTGCTTTTTTTCACAGCCCCATAAACTTGAATTTCCAAAACCAGTACAGAAAAGAGAAAAAAATAGTACACGACACACTTTTTTTTCTCAGTGTCTTCCAGTCCATGAAAAGCAAATGCATGTGAATGACTCCATTGACTTTAATAGTCTGTGTTTTTTTTTTTTTTACTGATAGTACAAGGGGGGGAAAGTAGTCAGTCTGAAAGGGCTCTTATTTGGACACTCTCTGCATGATATATGTCTCTCTTTTTATAAAGAGACTTTCTCTGTTATTTTTTTCTCTCTGTTACCTATCTGTTTCTATTATTATTCTATTTTTCTCTGATATTAGCCTGCTTGACTATCTCCCTCTCTCTCCCTCTCTCTCTCTGTCTATCTGTCATCTATCTATCTATCTATCTATCTATCTATCTATCTATCTATCTATCTATCTATCTATCCATTGTGAGAAGGTGACAGGTACAGAGCTGAGGTCCAGATATATTAGCCCCAGGTTTATGACATATGTGTGGTCTAGGGCAGATCTGGAGTAGGCCTCAGCCCAGGCTCCTTGGCTCATTACTGGGCTTACTGGGCTAGAAAAGGCTACATGAGGTGAAAGGAGATGTATGGTTCTGTTCTGTAACCTTGAGTCCGCTGACACAATATTGCTCTTGTTGTGTAAGCCATACGTATAGTTAGGTTATCAGTTCTGTTTAGTTAGTTGCTCAGACGAGCAGTTTTTTTAAAAAAATTTGCCTGAAGATAAGGCTGTATTTTGTTTTGTTTATTTTGTGCCTGAAGTTTAGATTTATTTTCCTGTGTTTTTCTAAATAAACAAGTTTGTTGCATATTTTGTGTCCCTGTCTTGACTGCTTGCGTCCACACCACTGCTTCTACCAAGCTAACTTCCCCACACTATCTATCTATCTATCTATCTATCTATCTATCTATCTATCTATCTATCTATCTATCTATCTATCTATCTATCTATCTATCTCTTTTTGTCTATTATTTGTCTATCTCTAATTTTGTTGTTTTTCTATCTCAGTTACCTGTCTTTCTCTATTACCTGTTCCTTTATATCAACTTTCTAACTTTCTCTGTGATCTATCTATCTATCTATCTATCTATTAGAGATGAGCGAACACTAAAATGTTCGAGGTTCGAAATTCGATTCGAACAGCCGCTCAATGTTCGTGTGTTCGAACGGGTTTCGAACCCCATTATAGTCTATGGGGAACAGATACTCGTTAAGGGGGAAACCCAAATCCGTGTCTGGAGGGTCACCAAGTCCACTATGACACCCCAGGAAATGATGCCAACACCTCTGGAATGACACTGGGACAGCAGGGGAAGCATGTCTGGGGGCATCTAACACACCAAAGACCCTCTATTACCCCAACATCACAGCCTAACAACTACACACTTTACACACTCAATACCACCTCTCTGACAGTAGGAAAACACCTTGAAACATGTGTATTTGGCACTTGCAGTGAGGAGAGCTTGTCACCAGCAGTGAATTTGGCCCTTGTAGTAAGTTGAGGTTGGCACCAACATTTGTTTTGAAAATCAGGGTGGATTGAGCCTCTAACCAGCAGAGTTTGGGCAAATTCATGGTGGAGGGAGCCTCTAAAAACCCCAGTTTGGACCAATTCATGGTGGAGGGAGCCTCTAACCAGCCCAGTTTGGGCAAATTCATGGTGGAGGGAGCCTCTAAAAAACCCAGTTTGGACCAATTCATGGTGGAGGGAGCCTCTAACCAGCCCAGTTTGGGCAAATTCATGGTGGAGGGAGCCTCTAACCAGCCCAGTTTGGACCAATTAATGGTGGAGGGAGCCTCTAACCAGCCCAGTTTGGACCAATTAATGGTGGAGGGAGCCTCTAACCACCCCAGTTTGGACCAATTCATGGTGGAGGGAGCCTCTAACCAGCCCAGTTTGGACCAATTCATGGTGGAGGGAGCCTCTAAAAAACCCAGTTTGGACCAATTCATGGTGGAGGGAGCCTCTAAACAGCCCAGTTTGGGCAAATTCATGGTGGAGGGAGCCTCTAAAAAACCCAGTTTGGACCAATTCATGGTGGAGGGAGCCTCTAACCAGCCCAGTTTGGACCAATTAATGGTGGAGGGAGACTCTAAACAGCCAAGTTTGGACCAATTCATGGTGGAGGGAGCCTCTAAAAACCCCAGTTTGGACCAATTCATGGTGGAGGGAGCCTCTAACCAGCCCAGTTTGGACCAATTAATGGTGGAGGGAGCCTCTAACCAGCCCAGTTTGGACCAATTAATGGTGGAGGGAGCCTCTAACCACCCCAGTTTGGACCAATTCATGGTGGAGGGAGCCTCTAAACAGCCAAGTTTGGACCAATTCATGGTGAAGGGAGCCTCTAAAAACCCGTTTGGACCAATTCATGGTGGAGGGAGCCTCTAACCAGCCCAGTTTGGGCAAATTCATGGTGGAGGGAGCCTCTAAACAGCCCAGTTTGGGCAAATTCATGGTGGAGGGAGCCTCTAACCAGCCCAGTTTGGACCAATTAATGGTGGAGGGAGCCTCTAACCAGCCCAGTTTGGACCAATTCATGGTGGAGGGAGCCTCTAAACAGCCAAGTTTTGGGAAATTCATGGTGGAGGGAGCCTCTAACCAGCCCAGTTTGGACCAATTCATGGTGGAGGGAGCCTCTAAAAAACCCAGTTTGGACCAATTCATGGTGGAGGGAGCCTCTAAACAGCCCAGTTTGGGCAAATTCATGGTGGAGGGAGCCTCTAACCAGCCCAGTTTGGGCAAATTCATGGTGGAGGGAGCCTCTAACCAGCCCAGTTTGGACCAATTAATGGTGGAGGGAGCCTCTAACCAGCCCAGTTTGGACCAATTCATGGTGGAGGGAGCCTCTAACCAGCCCAGTTTGGACCAATTAATGGTGGAGGGAGCCTCTAAACAGCCAAGTTTTGGGAAATTCATGGTGGAGGGAGCCTCTAACCAGCCCAGTTTGGACCAATTAATGGTGGAGGGAGCCTCTAACCAGCCCAGTTTGGACCAATTCATGGTGGAGGGAGCCTCTAAACAGCCCAGTTTGGGCAAATTCATGGTGGAAGGAGCCTCTAACCAGCAGAGTTGTGGGAAAGCAGGGTGGAGGGAGCCTCTAACCAGCAGAGTTGGTGGAAATCAGGGTGGAGGGAGCCTCTAACCAGCAGAGTTGGGGGAAATCATGTTGGAGGGAGCCTAGTATTAGCAGAATTGTGCAACGCTTATGGTGGATGAGTATGAGGATGCGGAGGAATTGGAGAGGTTGAGTACAGACATGGAGTTTCATGTTGGGGTGCTTTACACAGGTGGGCACAAAAATGACGGCTCTACCCAGTGGTGGTTCATTTTTATCAAAGTGAGCCGGTCGGCACTCTCAGCTGACAGACGGGTGCGCTTGTCAGTGATGATGCCACCGGCTGCACTGAACACCCTCTCAGATAGGACGCTGGCGGCAGGACAGGACAGCACCTCCAAGGCATATAGGGCAAGTTCAAGCCACAGGTCCAACTTCGACACCCAATACGTGTAGGGCGCAGAGGGGTCGGAGAGGACAGGGCTGTGGTCGGAAAGGTATTCCCGCAACATGCGCCTATACTTCTCACGCCTGGTGACACTAGGACCCTCCGTGGCGGCACTTTGGCGAGGGGGTGCCATCAAGGTGTCCCAGACCTTAGACAGTGTGCCCCTCGTTTGTGTGGACCGGTGAGAACTTGGTTGCCTACTGGAGGAACTGCCCTCCCTGCCGCCACTGTCACATGCTGGAAACATCTCCATCATATTCTGCACCAATTGCCTGTGGCAAGCATTGATGCGATTGGCCCTCCCCTCTACCGGAATAAAAGACGAGATGTTGTTTTTATACCGGGGGTCAAGGATAGCAAAGATCCAGTACTGGTTGTCCTCCATGATTTTGACAATACGCTTGTCGGTTGTAAAGCACCCCAACATGAACTCAGCCATGTCTGCCACAGTGTTAGTTGGCATGACTCCTCTGGCCCCACCGGAAAGTTCAATCTCCATTTCCTCCTCATCCTCCATGTCTACCCATCCGCGCTGCAACAATGGGACGATTCGAAGTTGCCCGGAAGCCTCCTGTATCACCATCACATCATCGGACAACTCTTCTTCCTCCTCCTCCTCCTCCTCCTCCTCCTCCATTAAACGCAGTGAAGCGGACAGATGTGTGGACCTACTCTCCAGCTGTGACGGATCGGATGCTATCCCTAACTCCTCTGTGTGATCTGAGTTATCCCTGATGTCAATCAGGGATTCTCTCAGAACACACAAGAGCGGGATTGTAAGGCTCACCATCGCATCCTCAGAGCTCACCCTCCTTGTGGACTCCTCAAAGACCCGTAGGATGTCACAAAGGTCTCTCATCCATGGCCACTCATGGATGTGAAACTGAGGCAGCTGACTTTGTGGCACCCTAGGGTTTTGTAGCTGGTATTCCATCAAAGGTCTCTGCTGCTCAACCACTCTATTCAACATCTGAAACGTTGAGTTCCAGCGTGTGGGGACGTCGCACAAAAGCCGGTGTTGTGGCACATGCAGGCGTTGCTGGAGAGATTTTAAGCTAGCAGCGGCTACTGTCGACTTGCGAAAGTGGGCGCACATGCGCCGCACTTTCACCAGTAGCTCTGGAACATTGGGGTAGCTCTTTAGGAAACGTTGCACCACTAGGTTGAAGACGTGGGCCAGGCATGGAACATGTTGGAGTCCGGCAAGCTCCAGAGCTGCTACCAGGTTCCGGCCGTTATCACAAACGACCATGCCTGGGCCCAGGTGCAGCGGCTCAAACCATATTGCCGTCTCATCGAGGAGGGCATCCCTCACCTCGGAGGCAGTGTGCTGTCTGTCCCCCAAGCTGATCAGCTTCAGCACAGCCTGCTGACGTCTACCAACGCCAGTGCTGCAACGTTTCCAACTCGTAGCTGGGGTCAATCTAACAGCGGAGGAGGAGGCGGTGGCGGAGGAGGAGGCGGTGGCGGAGGAGGAGGCGGTAGAGGAGGAGGAGGAGGGGAGTGTTCTTCTCGTGTCCCTGCCAGGAATGTTAGGCGGGGAGACGAGGTACACCGGGCCAGTTTGGGAAGCAGTCCCAGCCTCAACTACATTCACCCAGTGTGCCGTCAGTGAAATGTAGCGTCCCTGTCCGCATGCACTTGTCCACGCGTCGGTGGTCAAGTGGACCTTTGTGCAAAGCGCGGAACTAAGGGCCCGCCTGATGTTGAGTGACACGTGCTGGTGCAAGGCGGGGACGGCACACCGGGAGAAGTAGTGACGGCTAGGGACGGCATAGCGAGGTGCCGCAGTTGCCATCAGGTCCAGGAAGGCGGGAGTTTCAACAAGCCGGAACGCCAACATCTCCTGGGCCAGCAGTTTAGCGATGTTGGCGTTCAAGGCTTGCGCGTGTGGGTGGTTAGCAGTGTATTTCTGCCGCCGCTCCAATGTCTGAGAGATGGTGGGTTGTTGTAAAGAAACGCCTGATGGTGCCTTTGATGGTGCAGGAGAAGGAGATAAGACAGGACCAGGGGAGGATGAGGTAGAAGTCAACAAAGTGGCGGAGGCAGATGAAGTGGTGTCCTGGCTCGTCCTCTGGAGTGCATCGCCAGCACAGTCAGCAGTGGCAGTGGCAGAGGCAGAGGCAGAGGCAGTGGCAGTGGCGTGAACGGCAGGCGGCCTTTGTCCTGCCGTTGCTGCCTGCCACTGATTCCAGTGCTTGGATTCCAAATGACGGCGCATTGAAGTGGTGGACAGGTTGCTCTTCTCAGAGCCCCTAATCAATTTCGAGAGGCAAATTGTGCAGACAACACTATATCTGTCCTCGGCGCATTCCTTGAAAAAACTCCACACCTTCGAGAAACGTGCCCTCGAGGTGGGAGTTTTTCGGGGCTGGGTACGAACTGGAACATCTTGGGAGATTCCGGGTGTGGCCTGGCTTCGCCTAAGCTGCTGACCTCTGCCTCTGCCTCTAGCTACCCTTTTTGGTGCTGCACCTGCCTCAACATCCACACTACTTTCCCCGCTTGACATCCCCCCTGTCCAGGTCGGGTCAGTGTCCTCATCATCCACCACTTCCTCTTCCAACTCCTGTCTCATCTCCTCCTCCCGCACAATGCGCCAGTCAACTGGATGCCCTGACGGCAACTGCGTCACATCATCGTCGATGAGGGTGGGTTGCTGGTCATCCACCACCAAATCGAACGGAGATGGAGGAGACTCTAGTGTTTGAGCATCTGGACACAGATGCTCCTCTGTTAGGTTCGTGGAATCGTGACGTGGAGAGGCAGGTTGAGGGACAATGAAAGGAGCAGGGAACAGCTCTGGGGAGCAGGGACAGTTTGGGTTATTGTTCTGTAAAGCTTCGGAATTTTGGGAGGAAGGAAGACAAGACTGTTGGGTAATAGGAGGAGAGGAGGCAGAGTCTGACTGGCTGCTGGACAATGTGCTGTAAGCGTTCTCTGACAGCCATTGCAAGACCTGTTCCTGGTTCTCGGGCCTACTAAGGTTTGTACCCTGCAGTTTAGTTAATGTGGCAAGCAACCCTGGCACTGTGGAGTGGCGCAATGCTTGCTGCCCCACAGGAGTAGGCACGGGACGCCCTGTGGCTTCACTGCTACCTTGCTCCCCAGAACCATTCCCCCGACCTCGCCCACGGCCTCGTCCACGTCCCTTTCCGGGAGCCTTGCGCATTTTGAATTCCTAGTTAGAAATTGGCACTGTATACCAGTAGTAAAAATTGTGGGTGCACGTAACCCCAATATATTCTTTGAATTCCCAGTCAGACACTGGCACTATATGGCAGTAGCAAGAAATGAGGGTATTTGTATTCCCAATATACTCTTTGAATTCCCAGTCAGACAATGGCACTGTATACCAGTAGTAAAAATTGTGGGTGCACGTAACCCCAATATATTCTTTGAATTCCCAGTCAGACACTGGCACTATATGGCAGTAGCAAGAAATGAGGGTATTTGTATTCCCAATATATTCTTTGAATTCCCAGTCAGACAATGGCACTGTATACCAGTAGTAAAAATTGTGGGTGCACGTAACCCCAATATATTCTTTGAATTCCCAGTCAGACACTGGCACTATATGGCAGTAGCAAGAAATGAGGGTATTTGTATTCCCAATATATTCTTTGAATTCCCAGTCAGACAATGGCACTGTATACCAGTAGTAAAAATTGTGGGTGCACGTAACCCCAATATATTCTTTGAATTACCAGTCAGACACTGGCACTATATGGCAGTAGCAAGAAATGAGGGTATTTGTATTCCCAATATATTCTTTGAATTCCCAGTCAGACAATGGCACTGTATACCAGTAGTAAAAATTGTGGGTGCACGTAACCCCAATATATTCTTTGAATTACCAGTCAGACACTGGCACTATATGGCAGTAGCAAGAAATGAGGGTATTTGTATTCCCAATATATTCTTTGAATTCCCAGTCAGACAATGGCACTGTATACCAGTAGTAAAAATTGTGGGTGCACGTAACCCCAATATATTCTTTGAATTCCCAGTCAGACACTGGCACTATATGGCAGTAGCAAGAAATGAGGGTATTTGTATTCCCAATATATTCTTTGAATTCCCAGTCAGACAATGGCACTGTATACCAGTAGTAAAAATTGTGGGTGCACGTAACCCCAATATATTCTTTGAATTCCCAGTCAGACACTGGCACTATATGGCAGTAGCAAGAAATGAGGGTATTTGTATTCCCAATATATTCTTTGAATTCCCAGTCAGACAATGGCACTGTATACCAGTAGTAAAAATTGTGGGTGCACGTAACCCCAATATATTCTTTGAATTCCCAGTCAGACACTGGCACTATATGGCAGTAGCAAGAAATGAGGGTATTTGTATTCCCAATATACTCTTTGAATTCCCAGTCAGACAATGGCACTGTATACCAGTAGTAAAAATTGTGGGTGCACGTAACCCCAATATATTCTTTGAATTACCAGTCAGAAACTGGCACTATATGGCAGTAGCAAGAAATGAGGGTATTTATAACCCCAATATATTCTTTGAATTCCCAGTCAGACAATGGCACTGTATACCAGTAGTAAAAATTGTGGGTGCACGTAACCCCAATATATTCTTTGAATTACCAGTCAGACACTGGCACTATATGGCAGTAGCAAGAAATGAGGGTATTTGTATTCCCAATATATTCTTTGAATTCCCAGTCAGACAATGGCACTGTATACCAGTAGTAAAAATTGTGGGTGCACGTAACCCCAATATATTCTTTGAATTCCCAGTCAGACACTGGCACTATATGGCAGTAGCAAGAAATGAGGGTATTTGTATTCCCAATATATTCTTTGAATTCCCAGTCAGACAATGGCACTGTATACCAGTAGTAAAAATTGTGGGTGCACGTAACCCCAATATATTCTTTGAATTCCCAGTCAGACACTGGCACTATATGGCAGTAGCAAGAAATGAGGGTATTTGTATTCCCAATATATTCTTTGAATTCCCAGTCAGACAATGGCACTGTATACCAGTAGTAAAAATTGTGGGTGCACGTAACCCCAATATATTCTTTGAATTCCCAGTCAGACACTGGCACTATATGGCAGTAGCAAGAAATGAGGGTATTTGTATTCCCAATATATTCTTTGAATTCCCAGTCAGACAATGGCACTGTATACCAGTAGTAAAAATTGTGGGTGCACGTAACCCCAATATATTCTTTGAATTACCAGTCAGACACTGGCACTATATGGCAGTAGCAAGAAATGAGGGTATTTGTATTCCCAATATATTCTTTGAATTCCCAGTCAGACAATGGCACTGTATACCAGTAGTAAAAATTGTGGGTGCACGTAACCCCAATATATTCTTTGAATTCCCAGTCAGACACTGGCACTATATGGCAGTAGCAAGAAATGAGGGTATTTGTATTCCCAATATATTCTTTGAATTCCCAGTCAGACAATGGCACTGTATACCAGTAGTAAAAATTGTGGGTGCACGTAACCCCAATATATTCTTTGAATTCCCAGTCAGACACTGGCACTATATGGCAGTAGCAAGAAATGAGGGTATTTGTATTCCCAATATATTCTTTGAATTCCCAGTCAGACAATGGCACTGTATACCAGTAGTAAAAATTGTGGGTGCACGTAACCCCAATATATTCTTTGAATTCCCAGTCAGACACTGGCACTATATGGCAGTAGCAAGAAATGAGGGTATTTGTATTCCCAATATATTCTTTGAATTCCCAGTCAGACAATGGCACTGTATACCAGTAGTAAAAATTGTGGGTGCACGTAACCCCAATATATTCTTTGAATTCCCAGTCAGACACTGGCACTATATGGCAGTAGCAAGAAATGAGGGTATTTGTATTCCCAATATATTCTTTGAATTCCCAGTCAGACAATGGCACTGTATACCAGTAGTAAAAATTGTGGGTGCACGTAACCCCAATATATTCTTTGAATTCCCAGTCAGACACTGGCACTATATGGCAGTAGCAAGAAATGAGGGTATTTGTATTCCCAATATATTCTTTGAATTCCCAGTCAGACAATGGCACTGTATACCAGTAGTAAAAATTGTGGGTGCACGTAACCCCAATATATTCTTTGAATTACCAGTCAGACACTGGCACTATATGGCAGTAGCAAGAAATGAGGGTATTTGTATTCCCAATATATTCTTTGAATTCCCAGTCAGACAATGGCACTGTATACCAGTAGTAAAAATTGTGGGTGCACGTAACCCCAATATATTCTTTGAATTCCCAGTCAGACACTGGCACTATATGGCAGTAGCAAGAAATGAGGGTATTTGTATTCCCAATATATTCTTTGAATTCCCAGTCAGACAATGGCACTGTATACCAGTAGTAAAAATTGTGGGTGCACGTAACCCCAATATATTCTTTGAATTCCCAGTCAGACACTGGCACTATATGGCAGTAGCAAGAAATGAGGGTATTTGTATTCCCAATATATTCTTTGAATTCCCAGTCAGACAATGGCACTGTATACCAGTAGTAAAAATTGTGGGTGCACGTAACCCCAATATATTCTTTGAATTCCCAGTCAGACACTGGCACTATATGGCAGTAGCAAGAAATGAGGGTATTTGTATTCCCAATATATTCTTTGAATTCCCAGTCAGACAATGGCACTGTATACCAGTAGTAAAAATTGTGGGTGCACGTAACCCCAATATATTCTTTGAATTCCCAGTCAGACACTGGCACTATATGGCAGTAGCAAGAAATGAGGGTATTTGTATTCCCAATATATTCTTTGAATTCCCAGTCAGACAATGGCACTGTATACCAGTAGTAAAAATTGTGGGTGCACGTAACCCCAATATATTCTTTGAATTACCAGTCAGAAACTGGCACTATATGGCAGTAGCAAGAAATGAGGGTATTTGTATTCCCAATATATTCTTTGAATTCCCAGTCAGACAATGGCACTGTATACCAGTAGTAAAAATTGTGGGTGTATATAGCCCCAATTCTATTGCTAGGGGACTTGCAGGGTATTTCTGGGGTGAAGGTGGGGGGGCACACCGTTGGAACGGGTATCGGGGTATATATCGGGTATACGGGAATACACTGACAGTGTATTCCATTCAGGATCCTGGGAAAGCTGGGTTGCGGCGATTGAGCCCGTCAGTGCCACGTTACACTGACAAGCTTCTCCCTGGAATTTAGCTCTTACAAGAGCTGTTGGTTGTCTTCTCCTTCCTATCCTAGCCTGTCCCTGCCTACCCAGAATCTAAGCCCTAGCTAGCTGGACGGAAACCTCCGTCCTCGGTGAATTGCAAGCTCAGAATGACGCGAAGCTGGGCGTCGCTGTTCTTTTAAATTAGAGGTCACATGTTTTCGGCAGCCAATGGGTTTTGCCTACTTTTTTCAACGTCACCGGTGTCGTAGTTCCTGTCCCACCTACCCTGCGCTGTTATTGGAGCAAAAAAGGCGCCAGGGAAGGTGGGAGGGGAATCGAGTAATGGCGCACTTTACCACGCGGTGTTCGATTCGATTCGAACATGCCGAACAGCCTAATATCCGATCGAACATGAGTTCGATAGAACACTGTTCGCTCATCTCTACTATCTATCTATCTATCTATCTATCTATCTATCTATCTATCTATCTATCTATCTATTTCTATTATACTTCTGAGTTATCATTCTCTGTTATCTGTGTCACAACCTGAATTCTGGTAATAAAATTGTGTATTTTTCTGGTGGGGAGTTGATCCGGTGTTCTGTGGTCTTCTTGCCATTAGTCCATTCTGTTTGTGCATTTGGTATCGGCCTTCAGAGTATGCTTGAGGTTCTCCGTAGCGAACCTCAGGTGTTGGTCATTGTCATTACTCTATGGGACGATTCTGGGGCCTTTATTAGGAGGAGGGCTGGCTTCACTAGTTGCCGGTTTTCGTGGTTACCACCTAGAATTTGTGGCTCAGGGAGGAGGATTGTTTTGGTAGTATTACAACTGACTAGGAAGTGGTGTGAGTGTTGCCTTGTGTGTGAGTTTGGTTTGTCCCTCCACACTTAAACTCTACCCTGTCCTTCAGTTCTGTTTGCCTTGCACTATCTTGTTGTTTGTGAGGTTTGGGTTCCAGTTTGTTTTGCCCCCGTCCTGTGTAACCCTTTCCTCACTTCTCCACTGTCCCTCTCCTCATTTTCTTGTTATGTATTGTGTTGTGCTACGTGTGTGTTGTCCAGCACATCCCATCCTGTTTGTTTTGTCTGTAGCTGCACCTTGATTTCTGTAGGGGTGGCCACCTTAGCATCCCCAGTCTCTAACTCTCTTGTAGCTCTTACCCTATCTGTCGGCTAGGCCTTCGTGTTAGAAAGCTAGGAGTTGTCGGGGCCAAGGCTAGCTTGGGAACAGCTGACCACCACCCGTAGGCAGGGCCTAGCTAGCCACCGTAGCATCAGGGAAAGTCTCCTTCCCCTGTTCCCTTAGCGGTGCAGTCTGCAGTCCGTATTCTGTGTCTGATCATAGACACGAACGTGACAATCTGCCTTTTTCCATTCTATCTATCTATCTATCTATCTATCTATCTATCTATCTGTCTGTCATCTCCCAATCTATCTATAGTGTACAATTCTTGCCTTTCCATTAGTGATGTGACAGCTTTATTTTGTTTTATACTTGAAAAATAGCAGAATGCTAGAAATGTACAGCTCTTGTAAAACATTGGTATTAAAATTGCTTTACTGAGGGAATTACTGAGACAACAGTTGTTGTAGAAACACAAACTTTATTGTTCTAAAATGGCGGTGTTTTTACTGAGTGCTATAATTATTTATATTTCTAATATGTAGCCATAGGCCCTAGCATTTAGTGATGCCTATCATTTTGTGAAATCAATACACTGTGAAAGTTTACAGGCAGCAGTTTTTGCTTAGACTGCCTGTCAGAAATCCAGCATTGCAGATCTGTCTACATTTTTCTGGGAGAATAGGCAAGCATGCATTAAATAAGTAAAATAGAAAGAAATAAAGAATTGTTTTCAGGGTTTGTACTGATGATGAGCTTTTTTCTTTTACATTTCTACTGAAGAATAGAAGGAAAGTGTTTTGTGGAGCTGTTAATATAAGCAAATCTATGAGCAGTACACACATATTGGTATACAGATAAACACTGCTATTACTGCTGAGAAAACAAGGGACAACTATTTTACTGTATAACATTCTATACAAATAAAATCCAATGCTTCCAGAAGTAAAATTGGAAGTTTTCATCCCACAAATCAAAATTTGCACCAGACTGCCATTTTCTATGTTTTACTCATAGCACTGGTGTCTTCCTAAGGTGAAATGAACTTCTGGTATACGCACATGCCTCCACTTATGGCTGTCAATCACTGATAGGGTGACCGCTTAACAATCACTGATAGGGTGACCGCTTAACAACCAGGGTGTGGAGTAGGCCTAACCTCTGACTTCAAGCCCTACTCTAGTATTATTCCACATCCTGACTACAGCTCAGTCATGATCAGTCAGGAGCAGTAAAGACCTTCCTATTTGTTAAAAGACTATGATGGTAAATATGCATCTAATTGATTATACAATCTGAATAATTGTCTGATATACTTAAAAAATAATCATCACTTTATTTTTAAAGCTGGGGTCAGAGTCAGTAGCATTATTCATCCCCAGCTCCACCTAAAATTGATCCCACCTCTCACTCCACATATAAATAAATGTTGAATATTTTGTAAAAATCTATATATGAGTCTGTTCAACTCTTCAGGTTCTAAAACTTGCTGCCCCAGGTAGGACTGCTGTGTTACAAGGTCTCTTTAAATAGCTTCTGCTAAAGATCGACTAGGACTGTACTATTAAATCTTTTAGTACTTTTCTACTATATCAAGTAAGTCTTTATGTAAAAACAATTAACAAAATAAACCATTTACTAAATAAAAAAAAAACATTCTATTGGACCCCTTTAATCTTGTATAAGGTCTTTTTTTGGTCTTACTGATCTGTGATCTAAAACAAGACTTAGCGGTCATTCACACTTTCACCCCTGTCTGCCCGCCATGTTTCCAACCTAATCCCTGGAGAAACTGAATAAGGGACAGCTTACCAGTGGTCAGTTTTAAAAGCCATTCATTTTAAAGCAAACCGCCGGTGTCTGTATGCAGCCTCTCCAAGGTGAAACCGATTTTTTAGGATGGACACAGAGACCTGCATGTATGACTTTTTGTCCGTGCAAAAAAAAAATGGTTTCCCCACGGAGAGGCTGCATACGGACACTGGCGGTTTGCTTTAAAAACCCATTCAAATGAATGGACTTTAAAACTGACCGCCGGCAAGCCATCCCCTTTGAAGTTTCTCCAGGAATTTGGATGGAAACACGGCTGATAGACAGAGGCACAAGTGTGAACGCCCCCTTACATGGGAGCACTGTAGGCTGAACCTATTGATTTCAGCAAGATCGTCTGACAATCTCATGTGTATGGGGATGTGCTGACTCTTCTCCAGCAAATGATGTCAGCAAAAAGAAAGACTGAGTATGTTAAACTTGTTCTTACTGGAAATAAGCTGCTTTTATACTGTAGGTACATATCAGAAGTTTACTCCACTCTACCCATTAAAAGCAATGCATGCTTAGCTGAACCGAGTATGCAGGTGTATGCTGGAGATGGGAAGAATAGCTATTGGCCAAAAAAGCATTGCGTCTACAGCTATTTCAGGGCACCTTTACAGTTTCATGATTAAAGAATACGCATTTTTATGAATGGGAACGATTTGGGAGTATAGGAGAAAAAAAGCCAGCAACATAGATGAAATTTTATATCTGCCGAACATTTGTCTTTACTCAACGTAAATCTAGAAATCATACAGGTAGTATGTCTCTTCTCAATTTACTGTCATATCCAGTAAAAAAAAAAGACACTGGACAGAAACCTTAAAGGGGATGGCCACCTTCGGACCAATATTGACAAACAAATGTACAATAAAAAGTTATACAATTTTCCAATATACTTTCTGTATCAATTCCTCACGGTTTTCTAGATTTCAACTTGTTGTCATTCATTCTGTTACTTCTAGAGGATAAAACTCTGACCATGGTCATGTGATTTACGGTCCATGGTCATGTGATGTACAGTCCATGGTCATGTGATTTACGGTCCATGGTCATGTGATGTACAGTCCATGGTCATGTGATTTATGGTCCATGGTCATGTGATGAGGACACAGGTGCACATCTGATTACCAGGCAACTGTCTGATTATTGTGTTGTGACTATAACGAGCAGCACCTGTGTGCTTATCACATGACCATGGACCGTAAATCACATGACCATGGTCAGACTTTTATACTCTAGAAGTAACAGAATGAATGACAGCAAGCAGAGATTTAGAAAACCGTGAGGAATTGATACAGAAAGTATATTGCAAAATTGTATATCTTTTCATTGTACATTTGTTTGTCAATATTGATCTGAAAGTGGCCAACCCCTTTAAGGACCCTATATAAGTTAACATGGTACAACATAATGAATGGATATTAACAGATAAATGGATGTGTGCTGTAAAGAAGTATAAGTCATGGCATCAGTGTGAACGAAGAATAAGGGTGTCATCTAAACATTTTTTCCCTTTAATTACGTAATCTGGTTCCCCAGATTGTTCCCTTGTGAAATGGAGTGATTTAAGGCTATGTTCACATCTCACTTTCTCTTCCATTTATAACAGAAGACTGGACAGGCTAGAGTGCAGCCTTGGAAAGCGAAAAACACATTAAGAATTTAGAAGGACTCTGTAATAAATTATTAAAAGGGAAACTGTAGTTTCCTTTTTGAGACATAAATACACATTTAAATTATTTTACTCTTTTTTTTTTTCATTTTTGTTAGTTCAGGAAACCTTCTATTTCTTTTATACAGAGAAATAAGTCGACTTGTGTATTTTCTTTTTTCATTTTCCTTTGTTTTAATTTATGTTTTTCTTTTCAGCTGATTACCTGACACTTCGAGGTTTACCACTTCACCGACAGAACATGGCAAAGATTATGATGTGACCACAAAAAGGATTTGCTTCTATGGACATTACCTTTCACTTTCAGAGTAGACAATCAGATCACAATGCAGAACATTCTACCTTCGTACAAAAACATGACCTTAAAATAAAAAAATTATGAATATTTAATGTCATTTTTCATTTGCAAATGTCTACTGAAATACAAATGACTTAAGTGTTTTAAGCATGAAGAATAATTTCTTCCCTGATTACTCTGACAAAGAGGTAAAGAAAGGACTCGAGGAATTCACATTAATTACACTGTTGGTTATGGGTAATTGACATCGCAGTCTTAGGTATAAGTCCTGTCATTAAAGGGGCTGTCTTACAAAGAAAACCCTTGTCTATGTGACCCCTCTCTGTGAGCTAACATAGAGGTACTGCTAACAAAGAGCAGCTCTTACTTAGAGAAACGCAGTCTTGATGAGGCAACAGCTTCAGTACAATGAAGTGCTCAACAGAGGTTTTCTGGGCTCTATCAATTAAGGACCTGTTCTTTGGATAGGTCATTAATTGAAGATCAGCAGCGGTCCAGAACTCACAAGCACTGCTTCCACTTACAGGCCATGTCATGTTACTTTTGCAGCTGAATTACAATACCAAAAACAGCTGTACAATGAATATAGCTTGCTGTACTTGATTCCCTACGAACTTTATCATCAATTGATAAGCCAGAAAA
Source organism: Leptodactylus fuscus (assembly GCF_031893055.1). Classification (NCBI taxonomy): domain Eukaryota; kingdom Metazoa; phylum Chordata; class Amphibia; order Anura; family Leptodactylidae; genus Leptodactylus; species Leptodactylus fuscus. The sequence goes on from NC_134268.1 coordinate 155,212,877, forward strand.
ATGGTTATCTTCAGGTTGATTGACATTGATAGGCCATCTTCAGATATATTGTAATGTGACTTGAGTAATGTAAAATCCAAGAATTCATAGTAATGCGAAAGTCAAACTAGATGTCAGGGTCTAAGAAGCAAAACCATTTGTAGTGTTTACAGAACAAAATAGACCAACCAATTATACTTCAATCCAAGCAAACATCTCTACAGTTATTTATAAGCTCAGTAATGTTTCTGAGGCCGCAGTAACATTTCTCAGTAACAGACACTTGCTTACTCAGTATGTAGTACATTAATAAAGCATCTATCCACGTGTGTAGTGTCCTATACCATTATATATATATATATATATATATATACACTCACTGGCCACTTTATTAGGTACACCTGTCCAACTGCTCGTTAACACTTAATTTCTAATCAGCCAATCACATGGCGGCAACTCAGTGCATTTAGGCATGTAGACATGGTCAAGACAATCTCCTGCAGTTCAAACCGAGCATCAGTATGGGGAAGAAAGGTGATTTGAGTGCCTTTGAACGTGGCATGGTTGTTGGTGCCAGAAGGGCTGGTCTGAGTATTTCAGAAACTGCTGATCTACTGGGATTTTCACGCACAACCATCTCTAGGGTTTACAGAGAATGGTCCGAAAAAGAAAAAACATCCAGTGAGCGGCAGTTCTGTGGGCGTAAATGCGTTGTTGATGCCAGAGGTCAGAGGAGAATGGCCAGACTGGTTCGAGCTGATAGAAAGGCAACAGTGACTCAAATAGCCACCCGTTACAACCAAGGTAGCCAGAAGAGCATCTCTGAACGCACAGTACGTCGAACTTTGAGGCAGATGGGCTACAGCAGCAGAAGACCACACCGGGTGCCACTCCTTTCAGCTAAGAACAGGAAACTGAGGCTACAATTTGCACAAGCTCATCGAAATTGGATAATTGAAGATTGGAAAAACGTTGCCTGGTCTGATGAGTCTCGATTTCTGCTGCGACATTCGGATGGTAGGGTCAGAATTTGGCGTCAACAACATGAAAGCATGGATCCATCCTGCCTTGTATCAACGGTTCAGGCTGGTGGTGGTGGTGTCATGGTGTGGGGAATATTTTCTTGGCACTCTTTGGGCCCCTTGGTACCAATTGAGCATCGTTGCAACGCCAAAGCCTACCTGAGTATTGTTGCTGACCATGTCCATCCCTTTATGACCACAATGTACCCAACATCTGATGGCTACTTTCAGCAGGATAATGCGCCATGTCATAAAGCTGGAATCATCTCAGACTAGTTTCTTGAACATGACAATGAGTTCACTGTACTCCAATGGCCTCCACAGTCACCAGATCTCAATCCAATAGAGCATCTTTGGGATGTGGTGGAACGGGAGATTCGCATCATGGATGTGCAGCCGACAAATCTGCTGCAACTGTGTGATGCCATCATGTCAATATGGACCAAAATCTCTGAGGAATGCTTCCAGCACCTTGTTGAATCTATGCCACGAAGAATTGAGGCAGTTCTGAAGGCAAAAGGGGGTCCAACCCGTTACTAGCATGGTGTACCTAATAAAGTGGAAGGTGAGTGTATATTTGTATATAGTAACTTAAACCCACCCCAAGCGGTGAGACAAAACTATGATCAGGGACCTCTAGGGTTGCAGGATAGGAAATGCAAATGCTGCTTTACTCTTGCTCTTAAAACTAATAGACAAAACCCTTGATCTGCATATACGAACAGAGTCTTAATCACATTATATATGCAGATCAGTTTTTCCCCAGAAGGAAGGATTACACGTGTCTTCCTAGTGCCACCTATAGGATGTGTCCTTATTTACTATCCGCTATATACATCTCACAATTTAAGTAATTTATTGTCTAAAGACAACATAAGTAGAGATGAGCAAATCAAAGCTGACGAAGTCGAATTTGATCCAAATTTTAGAAAATATTCAATTCACATCGAATCCAGATTTTCTCTTGCCTCATGGCAACGAATCACATCTTTTCCTAAAATTGCTGCTGCATATGTTAGGACATGGGACAAGGAATTCTGGGAATGCGGTATCACCCACAATGTCATGCGTGCAGCCAATCAACAGCCAGCCAACCCTGCGACAGCTCTTTAACCCCTTTGCGAGAGATAGGGGGGTGCCAATATGCATTTTCTACAGTCTGGGAACAGGTCAGTGACCTCCGGCTGCTAGTAGCCCCAGTACCTGGTTGATCCTTCCCAGAAGTGAGGGTAAGCCTATACCTCTGCATAGCCTTTATCCCTCTATAGACTAGAATACATGTGTATTGCAGTGTATGGCGCAATAGTCCCCTTGTGGGACATCACTAAAAACCACAGCAGACTTCCTATGTGTGTTACTGTTACTGTTCCACACCACTATGCAAGGTCTCTGTAGCCAGAAAATAGCTGTTTTTTAACGCGATTCACTGCAAATTAATTCAAATTCAATCGCATTGGAAAATTCAGCGAAGCTGCTAAATTGCATTTTTGAAAAATGTGCTCATTTCTAAACATTAATAACATGCTAACTATCCTGTTTGTCACCCATTGGCAGAAGTGAATTACAATCTTTCAAGACTTTGGTTAGCATGTTGTAATATTGTGTTTTCTTGGTTTCATGAGAAAGAGACACCCTTAACCAAACTGCAAATCAGTTAAATGTTGACACATCTGCAGCTACCCTGTAGGTCAATGCCTGACCTATTAAGGAGCCTTGTAACATGACTAAGGATATCATACAAATCAGATATCATCCAGAGCAGGTCTTTGCAGTTCCTGATAGGTCGGCTCGCTCTCTTTGCAGAGGTCTAGCTGGTACGTGGACTCTTACAGAAAAGCTCTCTGGCAAATGCAACTTATTTATCCTCCTGCAAAAAGAAAACTAGCTACCCAGGGAGCTAGGTTCTATACATTGAAAGTTAACATATAACCCATTGATGTACTTCTGAAACATGATTTGTAGACAGCTGATTCAGAGTTGCAAGGTAATGTACAATATCACACCATATGTATAATATAAATACATATTTTATAGCTCAACACACCAAATAATGTGTGTACATATTATAATAATGAAAGTCATACGGGCAAATAATGAAAAAAGATTGTTTCACTAATGTAATGTTAGTAAGAAAAACAGAAGCTCCTACTGAGTGATATTGGGATATAGGAAACACATAATGGTTGGTGTTTACTTCAAACAAATGCTTTGCAATGGTACAAGTTGAAAATCCATTAAAAATGCTAGCAAGCTAGAGTTGTCTGTTCACGGAGAAGCAATAGTAACTAAGGGTTAACCATATATACAATATGTGCAAACATCTTAGGGCTAGTTCACACGGGGGTGCCACGTGATGGGATGCCGCTGCAGTGCACTGGCATCCCGTCGCGGTTTTCCACTCCGGCTTAGGCCCAAATTAATGGGCCTAGTCCAGAAGGTGGTATCATGAGGCGGGAACAAACCGCTTACGGAAAAAAGAAATGACCGGCTCCCATTAATTTCAATAGGAGGTGGCAGGATTTTGACGCGGATTCCATTTTTCCCCGTGTGAACTAGCCCTTATGTGGGAAGATTTATGTGTAGTAATAAAGTATTACAGTATTCTGTAATCTTACCTGGAAATCATTCCAAATTCTATCTCCACATACCTGTATAATATAAAGGAAGATATTTGACGGTCAGTACAATAAATTTTCATTCTTTAAATACAACTGCACCTTTAATATTTTTTTTTTAAATTGAATCTATACTTTTCTTTATCAATATTCATATGTTCATATTTGACGATATTCAGGTCACCCTCTCTGCAGCAGCAATGGTATTGAGCGCCACCAGCAATGCTGTAAAAACCTGTGGTGGTCTTACACAGAAGATTTAGCCTTCTATTCACATTGCTGGCATACTATGCTGAACAGATTTCATGGGGTGTTAGTATGAAAGTGTATACAATGTCATGTTGGCACAAATTTGGCAGAGCATGTGTAATTTGTGTATGTCTTATTGAGACACGACACTGTAGCATCAGCAGCAAACATAAAAACATCTCCTGCCGATAAGCTGAGTGTTTACTAAGAGTATTGATATTTGTATAGAAGTTATTATGTATTTATTTGTATTTCTTTTTGAGAATTAATAATATACTCTCGAGTACTTTTTCATTACATTATTGCATGATTGTGTTTTTATTCTTTTTGTGTCCGTATAATGTTTTGTTGATAAAAGTAATTTGCATTTTATTTTTTTATTTTTTTTCCTTTTGCCTGGATTATGAAAGGGGCCCATCATGATGTGTTTTGGGGTGTTAGAACAAGATTTATGAATGTCGGATTATGGTGACACCGAGACCTTTGGGAAACTACTTTTTCTGTAGCATATTTTGCTAAATTTTTTGTAATACAGATTAAGGGATTTATTTTAGTACATGCACCCAGTTCTCTATAATATGTAAGGTGCACAAGTAAACCTTGTTGCTGAATATCTTGATACTAACAATCCTCAGTGTAGGAATTTATGAGGAGCTGCTAAACATTTTCTATGCTTTCGCCATGGTAATGTTGCAAGTTTTACACTCATGGGTAAAGGGATCATTTCTGGGCCCCCTAGAGGTGGTGATTAGAAATGAGAGCTCCTCAACAGTGAAGCATCTTGTATTCTGCATTTAGACACTTGATTTCCTGGAGGCTTGAATAAGAAGACAGACCTTTTATATATTTCTTAATTGAGTGTAGATGTAAAGCATTTTCTGACTTTGAGGGCTCATTACTACCTTTCATGTCGTTGTTTTATATTGTGTTATTTGTTTATTTAGCAGAAACTATGTACTGTACTTGTGTGAGGAACTAGCGACATGCTAGTATATGTGTCTGCAGTCCATTACATTTGTTTATAACATGAATAAGATCCGGTCTAATGGTCCAAAACTTGTTGCAAGATCATGTGCATCATGTTTTAATGTTGGAAATAAAGTCATGCTGTTTTTAACACTACACAATGCTGGAATATGTAGGCTTTTCTGGAGATTGCCGTGATTGTACCAATGCATAGAATAACTTTAATGTTAATACAGAAAGACCACATAAGTGATGCAACTAGAAAGTCTTTTATTTGTCCATCATGTAAGCAGAAAACATGGTCAGTATGTCATTCCTGCTTAGACCCTGATCAAGGCTTGGTATCTGTTGCTCAACGGAGACTTTTTTATTGCACTGAATATGCTGTAAAAACAAAACTCATAAGAAAATGGCATAACTGCTCTTTTTTGCAATTCCACCCCATTCTGATGTTTTCTGGTTTCCCAATGCCTTGTATGGAACATTAATTGGTCCTATTAGAATATAGAGTTTGTCCTACAAAAATCAGGCTAGGTTCACACCTGCGCCTCCATTCCATTCGTGGATTGCCACCTGAACCTGGTTAAAAATTGCAAGCTGGACTTTTCTCTCTGCGTTTTTGGGGCAGGCGAGTAGCCGCTTTTTAAAAAAAAAAATAATTTTTTTTAAATGTAGATTGTGAGCCCCATAAAGGGATCACAATGTATTTTTTTTTTTTTTTTACTCTATCAGTATGTCTTTGTAGAATGGGATAAATCCACGCGAACAAGGGGAGAACATACAAACTCCTTGCAGATGTTGTTCCTGGTGGGATTCGAACCCAGGACTCTAGCAAGGCTGCAGTGCTAACCACTGAGCCACTGTGTGGCCCCTCAAATAGCCACTTTTTGAGAGGGTTAGGTTTCCATTTTTAAGAGCTAGTTCACAGATAAAAACTGCCTGGCTTATTTTGGTCCTGAAAAAAAAAAGATTAATAATTAATTATTAAGACTAATTAGAAAGCGTTTTTTTGACCTTGAGGGTTTTTTTGGAGTGTTTTGCTTCAGAAAACGCCAGGCAGTTTTTCCCTCCCCTAAAATGAATGGACTGCAAAAAAAAACGCGGCACGTTTTTTTTTGTTGCGGTTTTTGCAAAAAAATGCTAGGCATTTTTTGCCTCCCATTCACTTCTATTGCTTTCCTCAGGTGGAATCCACCTGAAGAAAGGTCATATCACTTATTTTTTCTGCTACCAGCAAAAAACTGCTAGCAGAAAGACGAAAGCTAGCAGTCTCCATAGACCACCATTGTATGGAGGCAGATTTTGAGACGAAATCCGCTGTCAAAATCTGCCTCATTGCCCCCGTGTGAACTAGCCCTTAGATCCCCAAGCAGGACTTTTCTCTGCACATTTTTTGGGTGATGACCAGGTGGAAACTTGGCAGAGCTCATTATAGTCTATGGGGTTCATAGGTTTCCGCAAGTAGCTGCTTTTTGAGAGGGTTAGGTTTCCGTTCTTCAGGCCCCCAAGCAGGAAAGCAGGACTTTTCTTTCCACATTTTTTGGGTGATAACCAGGCGGAAACCTGGTGCATCCCATTATAGTCTATGAGGTCTGTGGGTTTGCACAGGTAGCCATTTTTTGAGAGGGTTAAGTTTCCAAGCGGACCCAAAGAACGGAAACTCGGGCACAGGTGTGAACCTAGTGTCAAGCTGTCAATTGAAAAATGTCTGTGTCCTCAAAACAGATAATATGACTATTAAATATTTACAATGATAAATACTTTAATACAAAGTATCCATTGAGAATAATATTTAACATTTTCTTTTAACAATAAATCTACAGTATTGTAACATTTAAAGAGTATTCTATATCGTAATTCTCAAAACTGAATGTTACATTTTTTTCCTCATCGTTTCACGAGCGGAAACACAATTCTTTATAGGAGAGGCAAGAATAACAGAATTAAAGCAAATGTTCATTTTAAGTGAGGTTCATAAAGTATGATTAGATGGGTGTAATAACTCTGTCAGCAAATCTACTGACATGGCTAATGGTAGGAGGTTAAAGTAGATGTAAATTATTCACATAGTTGATGGCCTCCACTTCCTCCTCTAGTGTTCTGATCCTACACAACTGCACCATAAGCTCTTTAAGCTTAAGCATTATGCCTTGTCTGAAAGAAATATAGAACTAGGAAAAATATAGAGATAAATAGATTTTTTTTCTTTTCAACACACATTCATTACCATGTAATAAATGTATCAAGTGCTACATAAATAATAATGAATATGCCTATGCATGATGATTCGCACATATGGAACAGTTGACAGGCTTGTCATCAGATAAACAGGTTGAATGACAAGCTATGCCTTATTCAGTAGGAGATGTTCTGTCGATTTTGAGCTTTTCTGAAAATATTTTCTCTATACTGTATATTTAATTTGGCGCGATCTCTGCATAAATGGGCAGTGAATCGAGGAATCCATTCCCCGATCCAAGTATTTACATGTCTGTTATTTTTAGAAGGATGTGAGCAGTAACCGTGGGTAGTGGTGCTTACAGTCCCAATAATTAGGTTTAACTTCTGTTTAATAGCACAGAGACAGACTTCCCATAAATACAAGTATTATTACTCTATCTACAAAAAAATCGAGTTATTTCATTTGTATAATAATGCTATACCATACAGATTAAATAATTCCTATCCTAACACATTACAGAAAACGAAATTAACAACTGTTTTTGTTTTGCATAAAAGCTGTTAGCAAAACATCTACTGTATCATTCCACAGCTTTGCGATGCTACCAACATATTCCATATTTCTCAGCAATCCTGAACCGAGCTACAGGGTTTTCCAGGACTATAATATTGGTTGCTATGGCTTTTCACTTCTTACCAAGAACACTACAGTACATTATATAGTGGCTGTGCTTCCTATCATGTTTTTATACCTAGACAAAAAAAAAAAAAAAAAGAATTTGAAAAATGTAAAAAATTATTTTAGTCACTATACTCAGACATTTGTAACTTTCTTGTTTCCCCGTATAGAGCTATATTAGATACATTTTTTCGTCACAAGATCTTATTTATTCCATTTTAGGGAATGTCTGAAATTTTCATAACTTTTTGTTTAATTTTTTTAGGGGATGGTGAAAAACAGCAATTTGTCTATTTTGATTATATTCTTACCAGTATGGCACTCACCATAACAGATAAATAATTTTATATTTTTATACTTCAGCCATAGATATCGAATCTGTTTATTTCTGTTGATATATATATATATATATATATATATATATATATATATATATATATATATATATATATCTCAACAGAAATAAACAAACTAGATATATTAGATATCTATGGCTGAAGTATAAAAATCTAAAATTATTTATCTGTTATGGTGAATGCCATACTGGTAAAAATATAATCAAAATAGACAAATTGCTGTTTTTCACCATCCCCTAAAAATTTTTAAAAATCCCCTAAAAAAGTTAAAATAAAAAAAAAATATATATATATTTTAATTTTTACTTTTTTTTTGGCCTCCTGAAGTCAAGAAAGTGTGATCATTAGACCACTTGTACCATAGACTGTGATGTTACTGTTTTGCAGTTTATGGTAAAATCCCTGTATAGATATAGAGGTCAGCCACAGTCAAGCCTCGATAGTTATATTACTCATACACATATCACAGGACTAGGAGCCTCCTGACTGTAATAGTAAATGGTCCTAATGACTCTTGGAATCTAATCACAGGTATTACTGCTGAATCTCCGCTGTGTAAACAGTGCAGACCTGATGCTATGCTACTTCTGATTGGGTACAATATTTATAGACTCAACATCCACCATGTTATTATAGCAGATATCAAAAAGGAGTAAAAAATCACCTGCAAATATTGTGTATTCTACTGCTATGCTGCAAGTTGTGATATGCTAGGTGTTCTAGCACCTTTGTATCCAGCAGTAACTTTTTCAGCAATTTGTTCATTTGTGCTTCTTCTATGAGATCAGACCAAATAAGCTATGCTTAACTCCCAACATACATCAATGAGCCATGAACCTAATGAAGGTTTACTGGTTGTTCTTCAGTGGACCACTTTTACTACTTTAGGTACTATATACTGCAAGACAGCATCTGCAGTATTGGAGATGCTCTAAATCAGTGGCGGATCCAGGCTTTGCGGGGCCCTGGGCAATTGAATTTGATTTTTTTAAAAAATTAGCCCTAAAAATGCATTCTATATTCAATTCGAGCCGCTTTAGGCCCAGGAGGGCTCTACAAAAAATAATAACAATAAATACTGGATTGTGGTTTTGAGTATTTCACATTGATTTACTCTTTGCTTGCTTTAATAAACCTTTAGTGGTGCCTGAATAGCCTTTTTAAAGGCTATTCACGCATATGTGAGGCTCTATCAGCATGATTTTGCTGATAGAGCCCCTTTAAGGGCCTCGCGCTTCTAACCGAGTGACCCAACCTGCGTTTCTAACCGGCTCACCCAGCCCTGGATCTGCCCCTGCTCTGAATCAGTTGTGTAGCCATCACAAGTTGGCCCTTGTGAATGTCACTAAAATCCTTATGCTTGCCTATATTTCCGTCTTACAAGACAAACTTTTAAGAACCAACTGTTCACTTGCTTACTATAATATTCCATGAATATTCAATATTCAACGTTATTTACTTCACTTGTCAGTGGTTTTAATGTTATAGCTGATCAGTGTATACATATGTAGATTGCAAAGTCCTGAAAGGCATTTATGCTGTTATGGTCTATGTATCTTCCGCATTTAAATTCTTTCCTGGTCTCATATGACTCATTGCATTCTTGTTTGAGTAATTGTATTGCATAGCATAAAGAAAAGACAATGGACCCCATGCTAGCCTGTATTTTTAACAGCAGAATTGATAGCTGTAAGTTTGCTGCTGAACTATGTAATGTCCACCTGAGCTACAGCTATTCATTTGGAAAAATGCTCTGTAAGGTATTCGGAAGTACAGAAGTGCTCAAAGTAATTAAAAACTAATTAAAAGACACGGTATAAACCATAATCACTTGTGACACCTATACAGTTTCAATTACATGTCATAAAATACATAGAGGTTCACATGTCTATTAGCTGTTAGAATTAAAATAAATTGACTTTACCTTTAATTCATCTTAGCAATGAGAAGTTCAGAAATACAATTGTCTCAATAACAAAATATGAGGAACTGGGATTTTACAGTTGTATGAACTGTGTTTGCTTACACATTCAGCTCTTCCCATGGACCTGCTGCACAGACTCAGTGTGTGGAAGATACTTAAAAAGCCCATCAGATTTTTGGTGTAAAAGTGGCACATTTTGGATGCACGTCCATTTGCGACAAAGATGTGGTACTTTCTCCATTTTCTGACCTGCAACTTTTTTGAAAAAAGTGGGCAGAGCGGGGCAGAGATCACCACAGCTTATCTGGGTGGGGTCTCCTTCACCAAACAGATTTATTATAGCTTGCACAAGAAAACTGTCATGCATTATAACTGAAATCTACACCAGTCTCAATCTAGCATAGATTTCAATTTTGGCACATCAGACCTCATGAGATGCTCCAGAATTACTAACAGATCAATCCAAGGGAGGAAATACTACTCTTACTAACTCCCCACAAAAGCATAGCATAAGCCCTCTTCTAAAGACCTACCACTCTCAAAACTTTTACACTGAGGGGGTGAAATGGCTGCCTGAATACTGAGCTCCAGCACAACTCAGCAACTATAGCTCTATTACATCTTCACTTATGGGTCTAAACTCGGAGTAATATCCAGGATTCTCATCATAACTGCTATAAAGAAAAGCTAGTTGTGCAATTCCCTAGTGCTGCTGCTGGAACAATAGAGGTAGGGGAAGACAGAGACAGTGAGCCCTAAACTCGACCCAGCGCCAGTGTCTACCTAATTGCCACAACTGTCCTAATGACAGGAGCAACTGGGTGGCGATCCCTTCTCTGAAAAAAATGTCACACAGAACAAGACAGGACAAACCAACACAGAAGCACAGTCAGTAAGCATGGGTCAAGGCCAGAGAGACAAAGTCGTATAAAATCGTAATCCAAAAGAGTAGTCACAAGGGAAGCCAAAGGTCAATAATACATCAGTAAGAGAAAGTAGGAAGCTACCGAGGACAAAGTCACAGGACAGAGTCAAAATAGCTAACAAACGTGTGTGGGCCGATGACCTGTATATAGGAAGTCCAGGAATTGCCCCAAACTTTATTGGTAGACAGGCTGTCAATCACAAAGGCAAAGCTAAGATTAACTATTTGATGGACAAAGGGAAATGAGGTGCAGAAGATGGGTGTGGTGGAAATTCAATCACAGAGGCTAGGTAATAGAGCATGTTCAGACAGAGTAACAAAAACTCTAAGCAAGCAATCAACCTGTACACAGCTCCTGTGAGCATGGAGGGTGGCACAGAGACCTGAACAGACAGAGACGTTATAACTGCCTAATTCTTCAACTTCCCACCTATCTAAAGTAGATATTCTGGATGGCTCAGAGGTTAGTGGAGAATCTTCCAGGAGCCCTAATGTCCTGGCTGAGGACTTTGATGTACGTAAATAAAAAGTGACAGATATTGAAGGTTGTTCCTATAGGAAAAACCTAATGCTTAGAGACATCCCAGAGGTCTTTTCATTTCTAGACTACATAGAGTCCATCATCCAAAACATTTACTTGATGATGTTCTGAGTGATATGATGACGAGAATTCATTTTTTCCATATTAAAGATCACCTTATGGACATATCTTGCAAACAACAATAACTGCCAGACCTGTACAGCTATGTGAAACTATAAGTTGACCTATCGGTTATAACTTTGCATCATCTATTGGGGCTTTCTAGGGAAGCTTATTATACTTAAGAATGGCAAAACCGATATAGTCAAATCTTTAGAATAGGGCAAATATATTTTAAAAACTTTGGAGGATCCGAGCTGCCATATAACCTCTTCAAACTACAATAAGCAGAATTCTCCAAACCCGTCTGGTGCTAGACTACAGTTTTAGTCACCAACATCTTTCTGGACATATTCCTACAGTTTTACAGTTACAGTGTGTGGTGACTTTAACAATGTAGTAGATCCTGCCTCAACACCACTAACCCACAGGGAACATCTCCTACTATCTCATCCCTAATTAATAATGAAAGTCTATATGATGTGTGATGGACTGAAAAACATTTTACCGTTTTTTTCATTGTTTACTCATACTCCTGTATTGATATGTTCCTAATAGACAAACAACCACTATTCTAAGCAAAGAATGCCTCCACTGAATTGATAAAATGGTCCAATCATTACCCTTGTTTTAGAAGAAAAGTTTAACCCCTACATTACACATACCTGTAGAAATAATAGATACATCATGTGCCACTCAAAACTTAAACAAGAAATTGAGAGAGAACTAATAGAATTTTTTCAATTGAACAGAGGCTCAGTTGGATTTATTTATTCTATGAGGTATCCTTATTCATCGAATCCACAGGGAAAAATTGAAAAGGGAAAAAGAAATTACTGACAACCGAAAGCCTGCAAAAGTTAGAAATAGCAAAAACTATCCCTCTCTAGACAGATCCCAAATGATTTTCTCCCTGGGAAATAAATTGAGGACTCTTCTAGTATTTACCTATGCAAAGGCTTTAAAACTATCATGTGCCAAATATTACCCATAGAGTAACAAAGAAGGAAAACTCTTAGCTCAATGTCTAAAATCCCAACAGGCAAAATTTTGAATTTCATACTTGATACATAAACTCAATAGATCAAAACTGCTGGACTACTTTTTATAATCTCTTTGACCAAGCTCCTTCCCCCTCGAACCTTCAGGAGTTATTCTAAAACTTCTTAAGGAAGACAGTTCTGCCATTACTTACAGAGCAGCAGTTAACAACACCCAACAAACTAATTATATGAATTCTGTGGAACAAGACATACCTTCAGGGTTACCAGTCATGAAATATCCACATGAAGTCCTTACTAGAGATGAGCGAACATTAAAATGTTCGAGATTCGATATTCGTTTCGAGTAGCCCCTCAATATTCGACTACTCAAATTGAATATCAAACCCTATTATAGTCTATGGGGGGAAAATGCTCGTTTCATGGGTAGGCAACATTCGATCAAATTATACTTACCAAGTCCACGAGTGCGGGATGGGCTGGATCCTCCGAGAAGTCTTCTCCGTGCAGCATCCCCATGGCATCTTCCAGCTCTGAATTCACTCTGCCAGGCATCGGGCCTTGGCATAGCTGACTGCGCATGTCCGCACTACAAGCGGACATGCGCAGTCGGCTCTGCCCAGGCCCGATGCCTGGCAGAGTGAATTCAGAGCCGGAAGACGCCGCGGGGAAGCTGCACGGAGAAGACTTCTAAAGGTAGGAGAAGAACCAGCGTTGATTGGCTGACTGTATAGCATTCGGCCAATGCTGGTTCTGCATCAAACTTTTCCATTCGAATAGCGAGTGGTACTCGATCAAGTACAAGTATTTCGAATACCTTAGTATTCGGTCGAATACCTACTCGATCGAATACTACTCGCTCATCTCTAGTCCTTACCTAAAATACCATACCTTTTTTGGACTTTGCCTATCCTCCTTCCTGACAGATTTTTTTCACTTTATGAATTCCATTGTTCATAAATATATATGGCAGGACAAAAAACAAGAATGTAATCAAATCTGCTTGCTAGGAAAAGAGGAATGGGCAGCCTAGGCTTCATATATTCTCAAGGATTACTATATTGCTATTGTTTAGCATTATATTCACACGATTCTGATCTCCATTAGACCCGTAATGGGACATATTTTATTATCTGCTAAGATTGTCATCCCTAGATACTTGAAGCAAACAATAGTCCCTTCAATTCAAGAAGTTATAAATACTATCATCACTTATAGCTATGAAAGGACATTACTATACATTGTCTTTGGGAAACATTTACCCCAAGCATATTGTTCTTCATGGGATTCCCAACCTCAAAGCAAACTTTTTATAGTATAATAAGTTGAAATTACCTATAGGTAGTTATTTTTTCTTCACCACATTGACAAAACCACATGGGTTAACTATTTTGTTAAGTTGTCGTTAGTTGATTTTCGTGGCACTCACCTTCCTCAACACTTTTAGCTTGTACTTTATATATAATCAAGATAAGATAAGATAATCCTTTAATAGTCCCACCATGGGGAAATTCAGTGTGTTACAGCAGCTTGGATAATACAGTAATATAATTCAAGAAAGAACACATACAAGCTCATAGCAGATAGAAAAAAGATACTAGGAGTCATAGCAACTAGGAAGAAAAAATAAAGACTTAGGATCATTTAGTTCTCTGTGCGAAGTGATCTTTGCTTAGCCTGATGTTGATTATACAGTCTGACCGCGGTTGGGAGGAAGGACCTCTGATAGTGCTCCATCTCACACTTGGGATGAAGCAGTCGATGACTAAAAGTATTGCCCAGTGCTTTCATGGTCTCATACATGGGATGGGAGTTATTCTCCAGCATGGAGCTCACCATGGACAGTATCCTTCTGTCACCCACAACCTGTACTGGGTCCAGGGGGCTCCCCAGTACAGAGCTGGACCTTCTAACCAGCCTGTCAAGTCTACTTCTACCCCTGGCTGGTATGCTACTCCCTCAGCAGGCCACTTCAAAGACGATGGCTGATGCTACCACAGAGTTGAAAAAGGTCCTAAGAAGTGTCCCCCGGGACTCCAAATGTCCTCATCCTCCTGAGCAGGTAGTGCCTGCTGAGACCCTTTCTGTGCAGCGCACCCAGGTGATCAGCCCAGTCCAGCTTATTATTGAGGAGCACACCCAAGCACTTATAGGTCTTGACTATCTCAATGCCCATCCCTTGGATGTCCCTGAATGCCCACTAATCAATATATGATATATGTTAATATAGGTTAATATGTGTATTTTTTTGTTTTTTGTACAGTTTGTCTCCCATGCCTTTTGTGCTATTGTGTCATTGCCTTATATTCCTTATGTATTTTGGATTTATTTCTAATACTTCTGTTTGTATGTAATTTCTTACTCTTTCTTGCCCTTGTATTGTTATTGCATTGTGTTATTCCTTAATAAAACTCAGTAATATAAAAAAAAAATTCAAAGGAAAAAATGATTTAACTGCTGAACTCTAAGGCTAAGGCCACACATAGCAATACTAACATATTTTTTGCCTTTCTCACATGTTCATCTGGGGGGGGGGATGTAATGTTTATACAGGTAAAATTGTTTTTGAAAATACAGATTTTACACAGCATTTTTTTCTCCCAAATGAAACGAAATTTCATACACTTTGCTGGAATTGTAAAACACAGTTTCTTTTCTACTGCGTTTCTGCAATTCATGGCCTAAGCCTATAATGTTGTCCTGAGTTGATGGATCTTCATGTATGAATTGTTCCCTAGAGACTATAGAATAGTTTTTAAATACACATATAGTTTGATTTATTTCTGACAACAACCTAGCCATATTAAGCAATTTTTTATTTCTAATACAAACTCATGAATGGTGTGCATATATACCATTGTTTTTTTTTAATTATTTAACATATAAAATAACTTACAGAGTATTAGTAGCATATCAAGCATAAAAACTAACTGCACTTTCTTAGGAATGATGGGGTCTAGAGAAGAAATTAAAACTGTATCGGAATTACTGGAGCAGCACCTATTAATGGATACTTAGAACTGGAATTGGTGGAAGTGGTGAAAGGTCCTCTTTCACCAGTTCTGGGCCGCACGTTGACTTTTTCTTTCCAGAAAGTCCACTCTTGACCTTGCAAGGATAAATGTATGCATCCTTGCAGTGTGAAGCAGTTGTACAAATTCCTGTAGATGCAGATGTTGGGAGACAGCTGTTACTACAGCCAGACCTCCCATAGAGAAGGCAAAAATGGTTTATAATGGTCAATGTGCAGCTATTGGAGCTGCCATGATATAGCTTCCCTTCTGGCCTGCTGAGGTCCAAGAACTGAACAAACTGCACGGAGCTAAAGGACCCAGATCAGCTCTTTAGTGTAATTCAGGAGGCTGCATTCCTTCTGTAACTGGGGCTAATATATCAGCCCAATTTACAGGGGAAAGAAGCAGAAAAAAAAAACATGTTATGTTAAAATGCCCCTCAAATGTCTATTATGACCTTTTCGGGGGAAGGGGGCATTATGTATAACAACATTTAAGCAAAGACAAAAAAATGTAAAAACAAATAAAGTAGAAAAAACAAAAATATTGCCACTACCATTTCCACAACACAGGTTCTTGCTTGGCCCCTGATGATCAGCTGAACATAAGTGGTAAATCTTAGTGGTATACATGCTATCAATATCTGATACAAAAATAATTATTTTAATGTTCAGTTTGTTTTTTCTTTTCCCCCTTATAAAGTCCATTACAAAAAAAACAACTTACATCATGCTATCACATGGTAGGATCTAATGCAAAAGTAAAATTTAGATTCCACTCTTAGATCCCCTCAAAAACCATGATTGTGTGGATATACTGGATTGGTCCTAAACATTGCCCATAGAGTGGAATCTAAAGAGTGGAATCTAAATTTTACTTTTGCATTAGATCCTACTATGTGATAGCATGATGTAAGTTGTTTTTTTCGTAATGGACTTTATAAGGGGGAAAAGAAAAAACAAACTGAACATTAAAATAATTATTTTTGTATCAGATATTGATAGCATGTATACCACTAAGATTTACCACTTATGTTCAGCTGATAGGACTCTCACAATTTACTAGAATGAAGTAGATATGATACTAGGAAAGTGCTGTGTCTCTTCTGTTCACTCTACTCAACTTTCTTCAAGGTTCTCATGGTCAGTGCATTATAGTCAGTGTCTTATGTCAGTGTCAGTCACCCATCTTTCTTCCAATACAGCAGGGTCATAGCAATTGATCCCCTACCAATAAAAATGAATGGCTTATCCTTGTGTTATGTGAGCAATGTCTACTTTCACACAAATCTTCTTGAATTTGGTAACCATTTTATAATAAAACAGGTTTAGATGTGCAAGACTTTGATGAGATTTTGCACAATATATAGACAGAAGTAGAGATACATTATCTAACCATATATTTTTGTTCTGATTATAATGCTACTGCTTAAAGATGTTTCTATCAACTTAACTAGTGGTAACAAATGACAAATAAGACCATCTATTGGCAGTTACTATCAAGCAAAATGATGTGCCTTGTTACATTCATCGCTGATATCACCAACTGTGTCTGTTTACTTACAAGATCTGCTATCAATTCATTCATCTAATTAACTCCATGACTTCTAGGAGTCTTGCTGTTGATAGAGTATATATTCAGGAATCACTCTTGGAAAACCATATTACCTACATTATAAAAAACTTAAATGATGTTGGAAGTGAAGAGTGCTCATGTCTTTAAGACCTAGAGACTTCTGACCTACTGTTACACGGTTATCTGCAGGCAGTCTGTCAATTTTCTTGATGGATGAGGACTAGGTCATCCTCGGTGGGTGGTTTATTTGACCTTTGGATGCCATCAATTTTTTATTATATGGTGATAGTAATGGTTTAGGGATTTTTTAACTGTCTTAGTAAAGCAATAGAACATTGAAACTTTTCGATCTTGTAAAATATTAATATACCTCAATAACAATAATTTTATTTAGAAAATAACTTATACAATGATGCAGCTAATATAATATCTTACAGTTGTACGATATGCCGTTTATCTAGTTGATAATTACAATGTTAGTATTTCTACTGTTGTATTCTTGTAAAGCATTTGTATTGTAAACTACAAAGAAAGAAGGAATCTTTAGAATAGGTTGAAAGTAAAGGCTGAAATCCTTGTTTTTCACTGTACTTTTTTAAGTCAAGAGCTTTTGCAATTGGTTTTGTAGCCAAATTTTATTTTCTGGTATATTTTAATATAATAGTAATTTCCAGTTTGCTGCACAAAATGCCTCAGCCAAGTGTTTCACATCTGTTTATATAGGTTGTCTTTATTTTGTTATTAAACATAATTTGTTATTATTCTTCATTGTTCCTTGAAACTCTACCCCTAAAGCATCTAAAGCATCTTATCTAGCCATCCAGAAAGCGCAACTTTGTAAAGATGAGGAACAAGAACCCCTAAACAGTACTGTCTACAAATGGTTGTCCCTGGCTTGGTTGACATGATTTTATTTGGCTAAAGTAATCTGTCTTGAAATAAAATGAACACTAACTAGAATACAAAGAGTAAGAGTAAGGTCCTCCAAAAGCATGGACTAGGCTAAGGCCCAACATAGCAAAACTCAGCATAAAAACACCGAAAAAAACTTGGAGGAAACATATCATGTTTTTTTCTGCTGTATTTTTTATTGCGTTTTCCTCTGCCTCTAAAATATTTATCCAGAAAATTCCAATGATTCCACAAATATAACTGGAATGCTGCGAATTTCAAAAATGTAGGCATTTTTGAAAATGCAGCTTTTCCACTTCAAATGTTTCACACTGACCACTTAGCCTACAAATAGTTTGGAACTTTCTGGTTTTGTGACTGGAAAACCTCTCATAGAACATGTCTACAGTAGAGATGAGCGAACACTATTCGAAACTGCCATTTTGAATAGCATGCTCCCATAGGAATGAATGGAAGCGGTCGGCACGCTGACTTTGCCGGCGGCCGGCAGCATAACCCTCTGCGTGCCAGCGGCCAGCCACATAACCCTCTGCGTGCCGGCTGCATTCATTCATTCCTGTGGGTGCGTGCTATTCGAAACGGTAGTTTCGGATAGTGTTCGCTCATCTCTAGTCTAGAGTATTGCGTCTGTAGTCAATATAAGACCTCGTTCACATCTGCGTTGGTAATCCGGTAATCCACATGGGACCCCCCCCCTGAACGGAATACCAAATGCACTGGCAAGCGGTGTGTGCAGTGAAAGCACATGAACCCCATAGACACAGATTAGAAAAAAATAATGCATTTCACTATGTGGCTTAAAGTGGTAGAAAACAACATATGAGATACATAAGAATACTTTAACATCTGGACAATGACTGAATAATTTAGGGCAATGCTAGAATGTGAAATCAGTCTTTTGCTATTTGCAGTAGGAACATGCATGTTGGAGATTTTATGAAACCCATTTGCATCATTAGGAAAATCTACCATCTGTGCTTAACATAAAGTATGGTTTTAGGCTAAGGCCCCAGTTAGTGAGCCACAGCGAAAAAGCGTTGTGGGAAATACCATGGCAGAAACGTATCACATTTTTTCCCTCAGTGCTTTTCATAGAAAGTCTGCAGAATTTTCCTTCCACCAACAGCTCCACAGGTATGACTGACATGCTGTGCTTTCCAAAAATGCATCGGCTTTAGAAATCACAGCATTTCCGCTGCAGGTATTTTTCTACAAGTCTGGATGGGATTCGCCACATGGAGCCTTGGCCTTAAAGAAAAAAAATATATATTTCTAAGATACTGCTTTCTTTATTGTACCTTTCATACAAACTCTCCCAATGTGCATTGACTCAAAGTGGCAAACTCCTCTTGATGAGTATATCATTTTCACATAGTATATAAAGCATCACTATGGATTATAGTTTTTTTTCTCCATTAATAACATGTTTCCCTTGTACATGTCAACTTCTGTGGGTTTGATGGAGATGGCCACTAGAAGTGAATAAAGCAGTGGCTGAGTATGAGCACTACCACTCCATTCATATGGGAAAGGGGGGAGGACCCCAGCAGTCAGTGCATCTGAAAAAATATGAGGGTCAGTTCACACTGAGTTTTCTAGCGAAGATTTTGATGCTGAATCCACCTCAAAATCAGCCTCCCAATAGAACTCAGCGTCAAAATCCTCGCCAAAAAACTCGATGTGAACTGACCCTTACCAGGATGTAGACATTGAAGAATGATCTTAGGACAGGTCATTCATAGTACAACAGAGGGATCTAACAAAGGCAGCTCCACAATATGGTGCCGGCAGCCAGCAAGATCGGTAGTGCTGGGAGTAGCGTGGTGTATGGAGCTGAAAGTACTCACCACCATCCATCTTTTATTGGCTAGGTTATAACTGACTGGTGTTAGACTCTAGAGATGAGCGAACAGTAAAATGTTCGAGATTCGATATTCGTTTCGAGTAGCCCCTCAAAGTTTGACTGCTCGAATCGAATGTCGAACCCTATTATAGTCTATGGGGGGAAAATGCTCATTTCAGCGGTAGGCAACATTCAATCAAATTATACTTACCAAGTCCATGAGTGAGGGATGGGCTGGATCCTCCGAGAAGTCTTCTCCGTGCAGCGTCCCCGCGGCATCTTCCAGCTCTGAATTCACTCTGCCAGGCATCGGGCCTTGGCATAGCTGACTGCGCATGCCCGCACTACAAGCGGGCATACGCAGTCGGCTCTGCCCAGGCCCGATGCCTGGCAGAGTGAATTTAGAGCCGGAAGACGCCGCGGGGAAGCTGCACGGAGAAGACTTCTAAATGTAGGAGAAGAACCAGCGTTGATTGGCTGACTGTATAGCATTCGGCCAATCAATGCTGGTTCTGCATCGAATTTTTCCATTCGAATAGCGAGTGGTACTCGATCGAGTACGAATACTTACTCGATCGAATACTACTTGCTCATCTCTATTAGACTCCCATCAATCTGGAAATAATAGCAAGTAACCTCAACATAAGAGACCAATATCAAATCCTGGACAAACTCTTTAAAAAAACCTCTAAATTTATGAAATAAATACTAAATAATCTATCAACTGTGGCTTTTTTAAGAAATCCCATTTACGTTAACTTTGTTCTTTTTAGAAACTATAACATATCTGATTTTATCCACAAATTACTGAGATGCTATTTTTATATGAACGATATGTGTCTTATCCTCTGTACTTTCTTGCAGCTTTTCATCCATAAGAAACCTTTTTGAACATTTAATCAAATATTTTATTGCGCTGTAAAGTGAAATAAGGTCACACTTTCCCTTTCCCAAACTTTAACAAATTAGAACAATCATTTTAAATGTGTATTGGCTTAACAAACACATTTTGTGTAGTGCTCCCATTAGTGAGCTTTACTATTATGCCCTTTCACTGCTTAAAAGTATGTGTTATGCTCCCAGCAGTGCCAGTATCTTCTCTTAAATTATTAATAAGGTGATAATCAGAATGTTAATGAAGCCGGTTATATTTTGATGAATTACATTAATGTACTCCGGTACTAACGTGAACAAAAATAATTTTCTCCTGTTTAAAACTTGCATGTCTAATGAAGTTTCCCGTTCTTACCATTTATGGCCATGCTTTTAATACATTTTTTGATAAGACGATTTAGAAATGCTGGTATACCTGCTGATTCGTACATTGGGCTTGATATAGAAATCTATTATTCAGCTCAAAACAGCTTTTTATTGTGTTTAATAAAATCCATATATTTTAAGTATGAAAAAATATCTAAAGTATAGACAAAATATGGATGTAAATAAAGAAAAAGATATCCGTATTCAGAATACAATCTAAGAGCGATAATGGCCACCATGCATTGAGATGTATAGTAAAACCTCAAAAGAGCCTTGAATGGTGTAATATAATTTTATACAGACTATTCTATAGCATACATAATTTAAGTTTTATTGCAATTTACAATTCACTTTGTTACATGTAGAGCCAGCTTTGATCCCTGCAAATGACAGATGTTGCTTTTAATGAACCAACTCTAATTTATCTTAGATGGATTGATGGAATTAAACGTACTGCAGAAATGTCAGAACACCTTTTAAAAAGCGCGTGGTGTAAACTACATAAAACCTTTTTATCCTGATTGATAACCAGAATTAGACCTTTTTGTGATACTGTAGTTAAAAGACATCACCTTGTTCGGGCACCAGCATACACTCTGTATTGGATAATCCAAATATCTGTTAGTTCAATTGTGATGGATTGAAAACGTTATGCTCATGTAAGAACCTGGAATATTTGTGCAACTTGCTTCAAATGATTTAAAGGGGTTGTTCGGGATAAAAAAAACTAATTCCTACACTAATCTATAAACCCCCTGTCTACTTTCTAAATTATATAATTTATCAAAAATCTATATTTACCCATACATTTGATGGTGGAAACAGAATGTCACTACTACTCCCCATCCCATCCACTCCATTATACTTACCTCTCTTCCTTCCAGACTTCCTCCCGCAGGAAGGCTCCTCCCTCTTTTTTGACTGGCAGCATGTGCAATGGTCCCCGCGCTGCTCTGTGCTTTGCAGCCAGTAAACAACCTCAACTGTGCAGGCGTGGAGCAGATCCCATGTCTGCACAGTAGAGGTGGATTGTCAGCTGCAGAGCACAGAGCAGCGCTGGGACTATTGCATGCATGGACAGTCAAAAAAGATGGAGGGCTGTCACTCATGAAGAAGTATGGAAGGAAGAGAGGTAAGTATAATGGGGATGGGGGTAGGCTTTGTTAGTTGGGCTTGATATAGAAATCTATATAAATTTCATGTGGATATATGAACAGAATGTCTGTACACAGTTGACACTTATGGGACACCATTACCCTTTATTGGTAACACCCAGTTGTCAATTTCTTCATATATTTCAGGAAGGAATGATAAAGTTAAATTATTATGTTGGGGCAATACTGTTATTTACTAAAACTGACATGTCCGGTGAACTAACAGGTCCTCTTTGAACCCTGCAGCCTTAACTCCAGGCTGGCATAAGAGCAATCTCCTGGTCAGAGATTAGATCACATTTCACTTATAGTTGTGTATTTATGCCCAACACTCATTGAATAGTTGTTAGGATGGGGTCCCGCAGGGGCCTTGCCTTTATATAGTGTGAGCTGACGCCTGCCCGGTGCTCACACTTTGACTATAATACTTTGAGACAGGAGATCAGGGCTAGGTTCCAGTGAAAGGCAGGAGCAGTCTAGGGATCTAGTTAGGATTCCTTGGCTCTGCCAGTGGGAATCTGTAAAGCCTATTGAACTGTCTTGTTACTCTATAGCTCCTTGCTGTTGTGGAGCCCTTTATGTTACTGACCAGGGGTGATGCTTAACCCCTGGTAGCCTTTCCTGTATAGCAGGCTGAAGCTTTTACTAGTGCCTATTCTTCTGCTGTGATTTAGCAGAGGTCTGTTGCAAGGCTTCATTCAGCTTCACCCAGCA
This sequence comes from Leptodactylus fuscus, assembly GCF_031893055.1. Lineage (NCBI taxonomy): Eukaryota > Metazoa > Chordata > Amphibia > Anura > Leptodactylidae > Leptodactylus > Leptodactylus fuscus. Next base: position 155,235,886 of record NC_134268.1, read on the forward strand.
GCCTTACACAGGTGCACTCTCCCAGTGAGGTTAGCTGATGAGAGTTTGTTTGCAGTCTGTTCACATTTGAACCGCACTAACACCACAGTGCAGTTAACTGGCGGTTAGCTTTTCAAGCACGCTGCTGCCCCTCAGGGGGCCTGTGGACTTCACTGCAGTTATGTTATAATATGGAACTTACAGATCTGAGTGATGCATTGGACACACTATGTATCAAAGGTCTGTGTGCAAACCAAGACACACAGCATAGTAATGAAAGGGTTAACTTAAGGGTTAATGAAAGGGTTAACTTATCGGGGCTATATGTGCCCCAATAAGCAATGCTGTACAAGCTATAGAAATAGTAATACTATAGCAATGCTGATATAATCTTTGCTTGGTGCTGGTCGTACCAATGCGGATTTAAATATATTGTAATTGCTAATAGTTTCTATAGAATTATTATTTTGTAAAATAAACTTTTCAATATCTGTTTACATAGTATTTATGAAAATGAGCTTCTTATGTTTGAGTTGTTAGGTGTTAGGATTAAGATGTATAATCCATATGGTTAAGCTTCTGATTTCTGATCAAAACACTTTTCTTTCTCATCTTACTGCTTTTGAAATATCATAGATTTACATTTATACATTGGGCAATAAAGAAAAACTGTTTCACATTTTCCTTTGAAATCAAAAGTACAAAAGGCTCTGTAAACTCTTTCTGCGCCCGGGATAATATTTTTGATGTGTAGGCAACAGATGAACATTGGTTTCTTCTTGTGATGATGACAAACAACAATGTTTTATCACAAAGACCAAATCGATTTAAATATATTTGTAGGAAGATTGTACATTTATCTCTGCTGATATATCTCAGTTTAGGACTTGTTAGATAGATGTAATAAATATGTTAATTAATCTTAGTAATATGCACAAACAAACCTGATTACACTAATTAGATAGTGTGGGGGTTATCATTAGATAGTTAGGATTTGGATATAGTCATAGGCAGGATAAACTGACTCGTAGGTACCATACACATGGCCATATTATAACTCCATACATACACCATATATTTAGAGCCAAAGGTGGGATTAGATCTAGTCCTGTGAGCTCAGAAAAGCTTTTACAAAAGGAAAAAACGTATTCCAGCATCTTATATGCGGAGCCCTTATATACTTGTTTGTATGATATCTTTAACCCCTTTCACTGCAAAATTTTCAATTTTCAATTTTTCATCCAACACTCCAAAAACCATATGATTGCTTTCAGATTCTTATTGACGCCCTTTAATATTTTACACATTGTAATGGGAAGCCAAAAAAAATTCTAAAGGGTGAATTGGAAAAAACTTCAAGTATCAATGAAGCAGACAAGAGGTGAGTGCTTGGGAAGAGAGCATATAACTTCAATAACTTTAAACTACACATAAGTTCATTTTAAAACAGAGGAGACAGAATGATTTTTTTTTTGGAGTTCTTCCTTTTACATGGAATAGACCCTTAGTCATATGTGATGTTAGTGTTAATTCATTCTTATCCCTACCTTCCTAAAACATATAGCAAGAGGAGCGTTGAAGAGTAGCTCCAATGTTGCTTTGTAAAGTAACTTAAAGCTGTATAAAATTGGCGTGGACAAAATGGACAATAGCTTAGGGATCACAATGTACATTTATTTCTATCAGTATCTCTTTGTAGAATGGGAGGAAATCCATGCAAACACGGGGAGAACATACAAACTCCTTGCAGATGTTGTTCCTGGCAGGATGAGAACCCAGGACTCCAGCGCTGCAAAGCTGCAGTGCTAACCACTGAGCCACCGTATTACCCTCACATTTAAAACTATTTTAGCAATTATATTAAAACTTTTTTTTATAATTCAAATAGATTACTCAAGCATCTATGCCCTTAACCACTTGTAATAATACACTGCAATACATCAGAAGAGACTGTCAGGACTGTGGCTCCCTTGGCAACCCACTGCACCTGCCGATTACATCATATGGGGTCTGAGGGATACGGAGAGGGTAAACCCATCTCTCTCTCTCTAAACTCTTAGATACTATGCTTACTATTGACTGTGGAACCTTAGGCCTGATTCACATCTGCGTATGGGATTCCGTTTGGGGGGTATGCTTGGGGACCCCCCGAACGTCAACCCAATCCACATAAAAAAGCAATTACCATAAGAAACCCGCAGACCCCATAGATTATAATGGGTTCCGTTTGATTTTTGCTCAGTTTCCGCACAAAAAATGTGCTTCCGGCAGTGCTTTTCTCTCCGTGTTTTTCACGCAAAGAGGAAAATGGAATCCCTGAATGCAGATGTGAACTGGACCACAGGGGCTAAACTACCTGGAATTTGAGTTACCAGTCCAGGACAGTTGTATCAGAACCCTGGCTATGTGTGCCCGTCAGGTTCCTGATGCTGATTGTATTAACTGACCCTTGGTCATAGCGCATACTGTATATATGCAATGGATATATGTATAAAAAAAACACGAAAACCTGGTGATCTTCAGTAGTTGATACCTTTTTAATGGCTAACTCATAATGATGACAAATGGCTAACGTTTCGAAGCGCAAAAGGCTCCTTTGTCAAAGCAAATTTAAAAACATTTTTGAAGGATGTATATATATATATATATATATATATATATATATATATATATATATATATATACAGAGCAGGCACAAAGGGTGTTAGATTTCAGGGGGAGGGGGGGGAGGTTGGTTGTTAGTAGTTGGTGAGACAATGTAAGCATTTGGTAGAAACATTTGGTAGAGACAATGTGGTAATTGGTGGAGACAATGTAGACACTTACAGGTCCTTATCAGTTCACAAGTTACTGTAAAAAGACATGAAACCCTGTGATGCATTAAGCCCACACTCTAGTGTCTGAAACAGTGTCATGAATTTATATTCATGTATGCGCCTTTCTCTCTTAGATCTGAAATTCCCTCTCAAAATCAGAATTTTCATGTCATTGGTGATGTTGTGGTCCCCACTGCAAAAATGTTTTGACACGGGAAGGTCAGTTCTTTGTTCTTTAATAGTATGGCGATGTGAGTTCATGCGCAGTCTAAGCTGCTGTCCGGTCTCTCCAACATACAGATTTTCAGTGGAGCATTTGGTACACATAATTAAATACACTACATTGGAAGTGCTGCAGGTGAAGGTACCTGGAATGTTATATTCCTTGTTCGAGTTAGGTATCTCTATCCTGTCAATATATGGATATATGTGTCATGGAGTGCCAAAGAATAAAAGGAAATATAGTAATATTCTGTGATCACTAATATTTAGGGTAATTTATGTACATGTCTGTATTTTCAGTCATTATTAATGCATTTTGTTAATATTTGTCCAGAAAATATCACTTGATCACTGGTGTCAAAAACACTTGAAAAAAAAAAAGTATTTTCGAGGGCCAAAATATATCTAGTCTGGCTTTGTTTATCCCCCAAAGGCAACATCATGGTATCACACACAATATCTGTCAGTTCTTTTTTTTCAAGCTCAAACTCAGTGATTTTTATTGGAAGGAAAAGAATCCTAGAAATCAAAGGTCTTGTCAACAAAACCCTTTTTATATATATTTTTATATTTTTTACGTGTTTCTCTGTTCTGCTCAAGCAAAGGAATACTTTGTCAATCTGAGCGGCTGGATAGATTAGAAAGCAACAGCTGGCATTTTGTGTACAACTGTCTATATGTCTGCCGCGTTTCTTGCTTCTTACTTTAAATGTTAATGTGACTCAAACTCTATCTCGGTTACAAAGTGAAACATTTCCACAATATGGAAATAAATGAAAAGAGAACCTATAATATACAGTATATGTAAAGGACAGATATCATCAGCGCTTGTTATATTCACTGCCCATTAGTGGTTTTTCCTCCGGCCTCTCCCTGCTGGATTTGGCTGGATTGACAGTTCTGCCCATCCAGTTTACATTTAGAGGACTGTACGATACATTTCCCAGGTTTCATCGACTTTAATGTTAAGTTTTTATTAATTTAAATTTGCCATTTCTTTTACAAGGGCTACCATGATATTGGTTGACTTTTATCAACAACTTTTTCTTAGAATTCCATGCAGCACATTGACTACGTATCCTCAGAGCAGTTACTTTTCAGAGCTGACACAAACAGCATATGCTTCTTGACATTATACACACATTCACAAGAGGCATTGGTCAGTAATTACAAGCTTTACATTCTAGACTTTGATGAATCACTTTAGTAGCACATCAACTGTTACCTTGTATCCGCTCAATGCTTGCATCTGTTTTCTAATTCTCATCCTTTCACTCCTGCTTTGTGTTAATGTCACAACATCCATTATTGACATATTTAGTGGCTACAATATTAAAGTCAGGTTCAATTTTTATTTACCAGTGGACTTGATACAAAGAATAAGTTCAGAACAGACAATACTATTCCCTTTATAATGTAGTAGAGAGATTGACTGAAGACAAATTACCACTGTTTAGTGCTATAGTTCATACTGCATATGGAGTTAATTAAGTTTTAGAGAAATCCACTAATTTCCCAACTAATTACATTACTTAATTCTTTACCAGAAATCTGTTGTTCTTTTTAACACTTTCAAGTTCAAGTTCCCATAAGTAAAGCAACAATCTTCGGTGATGTTCACATGCTGTATTGCCACAGAATCCACGGCATGAGACACGCCTCTGATTCAGTTTATTAATCTGAGCCTTATGAGTGGAGGCAAGCCATGGTAGAAAGTCAAAGCACTACTTCAGCTTTCTGCCATGAGATGCTGGAGGGGCAAAAATGGAAAAGGAATCTGAAAGGGAAGTCCAGGTTCTGCTCTTGGGTGTAGTTAAGCAGGAGTCTGGAGACTACAAATGAACTGCGGCTACTTTTGAAGAGAGGAGCCTACAGAGCTCTTCTAATTCTCTCCCTCCTACTTTCAACATTACCTGGGCTCCTACCAGTTTGAAAGGCGGGGAAAATGGGGGTAATTCTACTGTCAATGAGGTAGGGCTGGAAAGAGACTAAATGGACTGAATTCTGTTGTCAGTGGGGGAGGTAGAATAGTGATGCTACTAATGGAGAGAACTGGTGGTTAGGGGGACAGTACTGCTTGGGAATGGGTACATTGCTACAGCCAAGGGTGCTGCACTATGGACTATATACTGATACATTGCAGGAACTATTTTTATTTTTGTCTGAATCATGTCAGCCAGGTATGTCAATCCTCTGTTTTGACTACTTTTAATGGATGAAAAAAAATTTGGGGCTCAAATAATATTTAAAGCTTTTGCTAAACATTCCATATTGCGCTCAAACTTTTTTTCAATGTGCATCAGACTGTCTAGACTAGTCATTGCACATGGCGTCAGCACATAGAGACAGTGAGTCAACAATACAGTTTATGGAGAGATTTATTTACATGGACTATACAATGTGGGTAAAAATGCCTTATCAATGACTTGGAAATCTTGGTTTCCACTAAACTTTAGCAACCAGTGTCAGGAAGCTGCTGCCAATAACTGAACTAGAGTCAGACAGAGAAGTGTGAGTACAGTAAATAACACAATACAACAAACTTACTAACCTGTCTACACAAATTCTCTGGCATAAATAGGTATAAATGTAACTCAAACTCCACATTTTTGGTTCTCCAGCCTGTGGGTGGAATGGGTGGAGTCATGGTGGGTTAAGGTGGGGAGGCCTTGACTGGACAACTCTGATTTAGTATTCTATGAGAGCTGTGCCACCAGTATGGCACCATTGCATGTATCCTTCTTTAATTTTCAACTTGACTGTTCTTTGTGATATTCTGTCACAAGATGTATATATATGTATATACATATATTCCTATGCATTGCCACCCAGTGGTTGTGCTGCCTGTTGTGGTTTTGTAAGCATGTTGCTATAATGTATAGAATTTTTTATGACTTAATCAAATTTAATTTCAGTTAAGGGCGAATATTATTTAGTGTGATTTACTTGAAGCAGTTATTAGGTGCTGTGCATTGTGATAGCCCCTCCAGCTAGGGATTGTACAACAAGTCATTGCAGGTTGTATATTTGTACTCTGTGTTTTCTACAAAATAAAAGAAAGTTAACTTGGTGCAGAAAATGAAAATGAGTCCATAATCCCATGTACCCTTTGGCAATATTTAAATGCGTTGTATACTCTACATTTTAGAGATTTTTATACATTGCTGTATTCTGTTGGAAAAAGAAAAAGTTATGGAGATGACATTTCTTGCAGGATCAATCATAGAACATTCAAAAGAATTTTCAAATAATAAATTATTTACTATGCAATACTGTCAGACTATATTTTTTAGACAGAGTATATTTCAGACTATACCCTGATGAAGAATTGAATCCAAGAAAGGTATGCGTGTCCCTAATGCAAAACAATATCTGGCTTTACTTACAGCGGATTAGTTACAGATTTATTGTACATTTTGTTAAATAAACATTTGGTTAAATCCACTATAGGCTCTGTAGCTCATATGTCTGTTCTATCACATGGCAACAAGTAATAACTAGGACCATTTGGAACATCCATCCAGCATAGGATTTGAATGTGGTGTTCCAACACAGAATATCATAGTCATTTATAGGATTATTTTTATTATTATTATTATTATTATTATTATTATTATTACTATTTGTAAATCTGCCCAAGTGTCTACAGAAAGTCTAAGGTAGTCTGAGACCCCCCCCCCCATCTTATTGGTTCAGTCTGCTGCTCTCAGTTCCCCTACAAGTCTGCTATAATTGACTGCTGTTAAGAAAGATTTCTGTTAAAGGCTCATCAATGGAAGATTTCCAATAAGGCTAAGGAAGAATGATTAAAATGTACAGATTATTAAAGCACTAGTGAGAACAGAAATAAATATCAAAGATTTCTCGGAGCTTTAATATAAATGAAGAAGGCTCTACAAATAAATTACTGTAAATCATATAACAATTTCTAAATGTAAAATGTCATATATTGCTAACTTATGTATGAATCCTGAAGTAATGTGTAGGTGGATACGGTAGAGAGCAGAGGTCTCTTCCATTTTGTATCACGTAACCCACATTTAACTTTGAGTGGTGGTAGGTGCCTTAAAGGGGATCTATCAGCAAAATTATACTGATAGAGCCCCACATATGCGTGAATAGCCTTTAAAAAGGCTATTTAGGCACTGCTAAAGTTATATTAAACTAGCCCCCCCCATTTTAAAATAAAACCCTAAAAAAGAATATGTTAAACTTATCTATCGTGCACAGTGGGCAGGCATTCACGGTCTGATGTCATCTTCAGCCATACCTCCTTCTCCAGCGATGTCTTCGGGTCCCGTCTTCCTCCGGCGCTCGTGAACTGCCATTGATAAAAAATGGCGCAGGTGCATGCGCAGTAGCATGCTGCTGCTACTACTACTACCGCTACTGCGTATGCACCTGCGCCAGAGGAAGACGGGACCCGAAGACATCACTGGAGAAGGAGGCATGGCTGAAGATGACATCAGACCGTGAATGCCCGCCCACTGTGCATGATAGATAAGTACAACATATTCTTTTTAGGGTTTTATTTTAAAATGGGGGGGCTAGTTTAACCCCTTCCCGACATGCGCCGTAATAGTATGGCGCGTGTCGGGTCTGTAACTATGGCGACCGCCCGGGAGCCGGGCGGCCGTCATAGCCGCCGGGTGTCTACTGCTTTAAGCAGTAGACAACCGGCTCTCATGCCTCCGATTGGTCCCCGGCGCTGCTGTCAAAGGCGCCGGAGGCGCCATCTTCCCGGCGGCGCATGGGCGCCGCCATTTTGGCAGGGATCGCCGGCTCCTGGAGCATGCTCCAGGGCCGACCCCCCGTTGCCATGACAGCCGGGAGCCTTGTTAAGGGCTCCCAGCCAGTCTGCAAATTCTCTCTTTTGCAGGCTGGTGTATGCAGCCTGCAAAAGAGATGATGATTTTTTGCAATGCATTGCAATGCATTAGCATTGTAATGCATTGCATTAGTGATCAGACCCCCTGGGGTTCAACACCCCTAGGGGGTCTAATAAATGCAAAAAAAAAATAAAAAAAAAAGTTAAAAAAAATATAAAAAAATATAAAAAGTATTAAAAGTTCAAATCACCCCCCTTTCCCTAGAACAAATATAAAAGTAGTTAAAAACTGTGAAACATATACATGTTAGGTATCCCCGCGTCCGAAATCGCCCGCTCTACAAATCTATAAAAATATTTTTCCTGTTCGGTAAACGCCGTAGCAGGAAAAATAGTCAAAAGTGCCAAACCGCCGTTTTTTCACTGTTTTAATTCTGATAAAAATTTGAATAAAAAGTGATAAAAGCAATAACATTTCCCGAAAATGGTAGAACTAAAAAGTACACCTGGCCCCGCAAAAAAAGACGCCCTATGCATCCCCGTACACCTATGTATAAAAAAGTTACGGCCGTCGGAATATGGCGACTTTTAGAAAAAAAATTTTTTAACACCGTTTTGGAAATTTTTTTAGGGGTCAAAATGTAAATAAAACCATATAAATTTGGTATCCCTGGAACCGTACCGAAACACAGAATACAGGGGACATGTCATTTTGGCTGCACAGTGAACGCCGTAAAACCAAAGCCCGTAAGAAAGTCGCAGAAATGCATTTTTTCTTCAAATCCACCCCATTCTGAATTTTTTTCCTGCTTCCCAGTACATTATATAGAATAATTAATGGTGGCATCATGAAGAAAAAATTGTCCCGCAAAAATTAAGACCTCATATGACTCTGGGAGCGGAGAAATAAAAAAGTTATGGGGTTTAGAAGGAGGGGAGTCAAAAACGAAAAACGAAAATCAAAAAATGCCATCGACGGGAAGGGGTTAATATAACTTTAGCAGTGCCTGAATAGCCTTTTTAAAGGCTATTCACGCATATGTGGGGCTCTATCAGCATAGTTTTGCTGATAGAGCCCCTTTAATAAACTATAAGAAAGAGAATCATATTAAATAAGAAATAGGGGTATAGAGTAAGAAAGGGTTAAGATAATATGGTTGTACGTAAAAAGCCTTATTAGAGGAAAACAAACTTATACAAGCTTAGATCTAAATAATTTCATTCTGTACTATGCAATGATGCTCTACTAGTGTCCCTAGTATATCAAGACCCATACACCATGTTAGGGCATTAATGGTATGTTCACATTGAGTCAAAATCCACTTGCAAAAATGGCTTCCATTGACTTCAATGGGAGCCACTCACTTTTTTTTCCCCACTAGCTAGTAGTGGCAACAAGAAGCGACATATACTAACTTGCCGAGGCTTGGTATGGTAAAGTTTGCTTTAATCATCTGCATTTGGAATAGTAGCTTTCAAGCCCGTGTGTCAGTCATGACTAGCTGTCAGTAAAACCCTGCTGTTAGAATGTATATAGCATTGTTAGTAGCCAGCTGTACAATGAGCAAATACAGCTATTAATCCGTGATGATGGTGGACCCTGATTGAGAGATGTTACTAAAATAAATAAACTACATTGTACTAAAGTAAGTGTAAATATTGAGAACATGTCCACATTACTATTATATTTTGATTTTTCTGGAGTATCCCTTTAATGGTCATATGGTATGTGGCAAAAGCTGACACCAAAATCTTGCTTAGCTCTGAATGTTCTATCTATAAAGTTTATGTCTGTGTCTGGTTGATAAAGTCAAACTCCATATACTTTATTAATATATTAACCCAAAAAAGGTATAACCTAAGATAACATGGAATTGCCATCATCTGACTTCCAACTATAGAGAGTAGTTCGGGTAGAAAACATATTTATATATCTGAATTTATGTAACCTCTTTGAAAGCATGTGATAAGCGTTGTAAGACTATGAATGCAATCTCACTGGAGCATATTTCTTGTTTATTTGAAGGCATTCACAAGATGTTTTATAGAGACAACACATCCCTTTTATTCCCTCTTGATTCAGTCAGGGGAGGATTTAAGTGGCTTTGCAGCAGAGAGCAATTTTCCCATAGAGTTTTCTCATTACTAAAACAAGAAAAAGTCTTTTGTAGTCATCTCCTGGGAGCTGGAATTATCAGTTATTTTGAAGTTATAACATAATATTTAGTGATATAAACAAAATTACATTATATTTCCAGTTTCCATCCAGCCAAACTCCTCCGCTCTCCCACAGAGACCCCAGAAGTAAACTCTAGTCTTTGGCATTATACTTTCTCCCTTACTGAAACTGCTCCAATATAATGAAAATATAATTTTACAAGACTTTTTACCACTTCAGACAGTGGGAGATTTTAGACAGTAAATTGCCTAGAAGAGTACTTTTACTTTTATTTTAAGGGGGAATTGTTTTCGAGTCACTCACTCAAGTACTACTCATAGGCATAAATAGAAACGGCTTAAATAACACCACGTACTGTATAATCTAAAACCAGAACTAACAAGATTGACAGTCCATATTTATTTGTTTGCAACACTATTAACTGTACTTGGGTTTGTGGGTTACAGGAACAAAATTGTGGATTTACAAATCAACATTGTTTCTATATGAAAATGTGAAACATCCGTAATTGGATTAGAAATGTAAAATCTAGTAAATATAAGAGCTAAAAAAAACTACTAAATGCAACAAACAGGATATCAAAGTTACTCTTATAAACAGTGGCGTAACTAGGAATGGCAATAAGACCTCCTCAGTCTAATGATAGTGGTGTTTGTGGGGTTCGCGGGCCCTCAACCTCATATACCGATCCTGGCTCCTGCTCACAGCCGCCTCTGCAGAAGGGGAAGCACCGGCGGCCATGAGCAGGAGCCAGGATCCATAAGTTACTCCAGCAGGTAACGGCCTATAAAAAAAAGATCTGTAGCGGCTGTTGCTGGGCCCCCTGATGTCCCAGGTACCGCTGTTACCCCGGTAGTTACGTCCCTGCTTCTATACTGTATGTCACAAAGTGAGAACCATGGTAACAAAATCCTAAATATCCATTTTCCTTATTCCAGGAACTTTTCTTGACAATTTTTTTAAAGTCGGATCTGTTAGCCCTGCTAAGGTCTGTTGGGTCAGAGTTACCTTGTTTTTTGATTCTTGACAAGTGTATTGGACACTAATGCAGTAACTTATAACCGCAGCTATGAAAGTTATTGCGAGTGAGCACTGCAGCAATACGGAACCGCACTCACATATAAACAGCTGATCTTCAGGTGTCCGGACAGTCTGACCCCAACTGATCTGAAATCAGTGGTCTATCTTAAGAACAGGCCATTCACTTTATTAAACCCTTTTAATGTGAATCTTATGTACGCGTATGTATATTTTACTTTCTATGTATATTTCTCATCTCCATCTAATTAGGTTTGACATGAATCTGTCATAAAATAAATGCACAGAAACAACCTGAAGACTGACTGACACGATACATGTCTCAAGACGTGATAATAGCAGAAATATTCCTTGTCGTTTCAAATATGTCTAAAATGATTACTTGCTATAACATCTTATTTTATTATTATAATAATAACAATCTGCCTATTATAATTGATGTAATCTGTTTATGGTATTAGATAACTCATTTAGGATGGAATTAATACAATTAATATTACAATACAATTATTTTTATAGGAAGTTTTAAAACGGTAATTTTCATCGCTATTTTTTATTAGCAAAATCGTGCAGATAATAAGGTATAAAGGTTTATAATACAATTAATCATAATGTTAAATAATAAGACAGTCAATATAATCTAAATTTTCCATATGCCTCCCCCAGCCAAGCATTCGTTTAGGCTAAATATGAGCTGTCTGGTTTTTTGGCAAGGTATGCTAATTGTCTATATTCTATGTCTACCTCTTCAGCACTTCTTTCAGACCTCCATTTGTAAATAGGATATCTATAATTGATAAGGTTCTCTTGAGAAGTACTTTCCAGTAAGGCCTTTATTTAATTCTCTTATGACTTTGCTGAAGCACCAAACATATATTAACCAGTTAATGTCTTACTTTTTAGAAAATGTAAAAATTAGTGTTCTCGTTTTATTTTGTGTCTTTTTTAAAACATTTTTTACTATGTTTTTAGCCAAAGTATTGCAAACCAATCCAGATTACTACCTGGTAAGGAAACAGGCCCACAACAAAACAGGCACGAGCGTTTTTAATAAACTGAACTTCTGAAGGTGGTAATTGTAAAGTTGATCCAAATTTCAAGTCTTGGAGGAAAAGTTTATTTTACATGTTATTACTAGAGATGAGCGAACAGTGTTCTATCGAACACATGTTCGATCGGATATCAGGGTGTTCGCCATGTTCGAATCGAATCGAACACCGCGTGGTAAAGTGCGCCAAAATTCGATTCCCCTCCCACCTTCCCTGGCGCCTTTTTTGCACCAATAACAGCGCAGGGGAGGTGGGACAGGAACTACGACACTGGGGGCATTGAAAAAAATTGGAAAAAGTCATTGGCTGCCGAAATCAGGTGACCTCCATTTTAGACGAATAGTGGATTTCAAATCCGGGTCATATGAGAATGTGAACTTTGTGACTATGAGACAGGGATAGCTGTACAGGCAGGGATAGCTAGGGATAACCTTTATTTAGGGGGGAATGTTATTAAAAATAACTTTTTGGGGCTCTATCGGGTGTGTAATTGTGATTTTTGTGAGATAAACTTTTTCCCATAGGGATGCATTGGCCAGCGCTGATTGGCCGAATTCCGTAATCTGGCCAATCAGTGCTGGCCAATGCATTCTATTAGCTTGATGAAGCAGAGTGTGCACAAGGGTTCAAGCGCACCCTCGGCTCTGATGTAGCAGAGCTGAGGCTGCACAAGGGTTCAAGCGCACCCTCGGCTCTGATGTAGGAGAGCCGAGGGTGCAGTTGAACCCTTGTGCACCCTCGGCTCTGCTACATCAGAGCCGAGGGTGCGCTTGAACCCTTGTGCACACTCTGCTTCATCAAGCTAATAGAATGCATTGGCCAGCGCTGATTGGCCAATGCATTCTATTAGCCCGATGAAGTAGAGCTGAATGTGTGTGCTAAGCACACACATTCAGCTCTACTTCATCGGGCTAATAGAATGCATTGGCCAGCGCTGATTGGCCAGAGTACGGAATTCGGCCAATCAGCGCTGGCTCTGCTGGAGGAGGCGGAGTCTAAGATCGCTCCACACCAGTCTCCATTCAGGTCCGACCTTAGACTCCGCCTCCTCCAGCAGAGCCAGCGCTGATTGGCCGAATTCCGTACTCTGGCCAATCAGCACTGGCTAATGCATTGTATTGGCGTGATGAAGCAGTGCTGAATGTGTGTGCTTAGCACACACATTCAGCTCTACTTCATCGGGCTAATAGAATGCATTGGCCAGCGCTGATTGGCCAGAGTACGGAATTCGGCCAATCAGCGCTGGCTCTGCTGGAGGAGGCGGAGTCTAAGATCGCTCCACACCAGTCTCCATTCAGGTCCGACCTTAGACTCCGCCTCCTCCAGCAGAGCCAGCGCTGATTGGCCGAATTCCGTACTCTGGCCAATCAGCACTGGCTAATGCATTGTATTGGCGTGATGAAGCAGTGCTGAATGTGTGTGCTTAGCACACACATTCAGCTCTACTTCATCGGGCTAATACCAGTCTCATCGGGCTAATACCAGTCTCCACACCAGTCTCCATTCAGGTCCGACCTTAGACTCCGCCTCCTCCAGCAGAGCCAGCGCTGATTGGCTGAATTCCGTACTCTGGCCAATCAGCACTGGCTAATGCATTGTATTGGCGTGATGAAGCAGTGCTGAATGTGTGTGCTTAGCACACACATTCAGCTCTACTTCATCGGGCTAATAGAATGCGGAGTCTAAGATCGCTCCACACCAGTCTCCATTCAGGTCCGACCTTAGACTCCGCCTCCTCCAGCAGAGCCAGCGCTGATTGGCCGAATTCCGTACTCTGGCCAATCAGCACTGGCTAATGCATTGTATTGGCGTGATGAAGCAGTGCTGAATGTGTGTGCTTAACACACACATTCAGCTCTACTTCATCGGGCTAATAGAATGCATTGGCCAATCAGCGCTGGCCAATGCATTCTATTAGCGTGAACTGAGTTTGCACAGGGGTTCTAGTGCACCCTCGGCTCTGCTACATCAGATTGCTACATCTGATGTAGCAGTGCCGAGTGTGCATCAGATGTGTAGTTGAGCAAAACTGACTCAGCACTGCTAAGTCTCTGCATTCGCATAGGAATGCATTGGCCAGCCTTCGGCCAATCAGCGCTGGCTCTGCCGGAGGAGGTGGAGTCTAAGGTCGGACCTGAATGGAGACTGGTGTGGAGCGATCTTAGACTCCGCCTCCTCCAGCAGAGCCAGCGCTGATTGGTCGAGTTCCGTACTCTGGCCAATCAGCGCTGGCCAATGCATTTCTATGGGGAAAAGTTAGCTTGCGAAAATCGCAAACTGACAGGGATTTCCATGAAATAAAGTGACTTTTATGCCCCCAGACATGCTTCCCCTGCTGTCCCAGTGTCATTCCAGGGTGTTGGCATCATTTCCTGTGGTGTCATAGTGGACTTGGTGACCCTCCAGACACGAATTTGGGTTTCCCCCTTAACGAGTTTATGTTCCCCATAGACTATAATGGGGTTCGAAACCCATTCGAACACTCGAACAGTGAGCGGCTGTTCGAATCGAATTTCGAACCTCGAACATTTTAGTGTTCGCTCATCTCTAGTTATTACCTTTATTAACTACACTCACTGCTCTAAAAAAATAATGGAGCCAGATAGAAATGTCATATTACTGCAAAACTCAGCTTATAGTTTTGCAGCGATCTGCTCAATAATGGGGCATTGGATTCCCCGTTAGTGAGCGATCCAGGCGACGGCACGCGGGCTAAATGCAACGGGCCAGATAAATGTCCTCGGCGGGCCGCATGTGGCCCGCAGGCAGTAGTTTAAGGACCCCTGGTCTAAAGCCATTGGAAATATGTATTTTCCGATGGCTTTAGGCGACCCCTGTGTTTTGGTCGTTCGACCCCCGCTGGGGTCGCAATCCACAGGTTGAGAACCACTGACCTACATACATAATACTTCCATTAACTAATATAAAGTTTTATTCTATTGAAACAACTGTTGGTGCATTTTATTTGTCAATTAGTATTCTTATTTCCCTCACTGATTTGTTGGTCTCTGTGCTACTAGTTACCTTTTTTGAGAATACAAATTGGATAAAAACCGGGAATAGGGGGAACTCTACTGAGTGAAGAGTGAGTCCAAGGGTTAATTGGTAACGTCACTTTATTGGTTCCAATGACAGAAGATAAATGATAGGCTACGCGTTTCAACGCTGGTCAAGCATCTTTTTCAGGCCAATGTATATTCCACTGTCAGAGCGTGGGAACCTATTCTGTTCTAATCAATTCTCTGACAGTGGAATATACATTGGCCTGAAGAAGACGCTTGACCAGCGTCAAAACGTGTAGCCTATCATTTATCTTCTGTCATTGGGACCAATAAAGTGACGTTACCAAATAACCCTTGGACTCACTCTTCACTCAGTAGCGCTTCCCCTATTCCCGGTTTTTATCCAATTTGTATTCTCTATTTGTTCACCACCTTTTGGATGGTGCCCGGGAGGAGCTGCATCTGATAGACCATCATCATTTTTCCATTTACGGGCGCCAGTCCTTTTATGTTTTATAATCCAGTTACCTTTTTGGGCACTCATCTGAGTTTGCTAAAAGCTCCAGCTGTGTTTTCAGCCCACATGAGGGATAACTTACTTGTCTGCATATTTCTAGCCCTAAACATACTATAGTCTATGGCTTTAATAAGTTATTTTCACTCAAAGGCTGTCACTTTGCTCCCTTATAGACAATAAAGATCAAAAACAAGCAAGATATATTATCTTGCCAAAGACTGAATTAAAAGTAGTGCCTGGGGAAAGCAGAATGCCTGATGTGCATGTCTTGCATCTGGCACATCTCATGTTGTATTATAATTCACTACGCAATAGAAGTAACAAGGAAGCAGATTGCATGGTGAAGCTAGAGAGGAGCTGAAGACCATGGAATGGCTGGTAGTTTTACAAACCACTCAACAATAGATTTTTCGGAATAAATATGACATGAAGAGGGTAACTAGACAAATTTTTAGGATATAAAACTCCAAAATAGATTGATAAAATAATATGAAAAAAATTGTATTTCACCTACGCTTAAACATAGCATCCTATATTTTAAAACAGAAATCTTCATGTTACTCAGGACTGTAGACAATATAGTCTGTAGGAATCAGAACAATGCACTGTTGACATGATTTGGATGAATTTGGATTTATGGAAGGTTGAAGTCATTAACTCTGCAGAGAAGCTTGAAACAATGCCATTATTCAATAGGTTAATACACAATGGTCCTGGTTCACTTAAGGTTTAAGTCCCTGTAAAGTATCCGATATTGTGCTTTTAATAGCTTAATAGAAGACGGATGTTCATCTGGTGATAAAACTTAGACATACATATTGCAGTAACAATAATTCGCTGTTATATGAAAAAATTCTTACATAACACAATAAACTCCGACTTTATAATTGAGTTTTTACGTAAATTAAACTGTCAACTGTCCATGGTTGACGCTAGAGGTATTTTCAACTTTTCACATGTCTATTCATGGAAAAAGACTCCACTAGTGGAAAATATGTGTGCTAGAACCCATACCAATGATCCGAATGATGATAATAGCTGCCAATGATATATTATTTAGAATACTCAGAAACTACATTTTCCTCCCAAAAATGCATATAGATAACATTATGTCTCTGAAAACCAACTGAAAATACATTTTTAGACTTCACACCTTTGTAGTTTGAGTGAAAATCATTGATTGGAGCAAAAGGTGACTGGCTATTTACAGAGTGCCAAGTTTCTGGCATTTTAGTCAGAAACATAGTCATTTAGAGTCTAGCTTTGTACCCATTTATCTCAACAATAATCTCCATGTAACAGTCCTGGGAGGTCCAGGGTGCACGTGTAGATCATAGATTAAATAACTACAATGTCAATCAGCTGCTTCTAAAGCCAGCAGAATATTGTCATGTATTAAGAGGGGTATGGACTCATAAAACAGGGATGGAATATTAACACTTTATAAATCATTGGCACAGCCACATCTGGAATATGCAGTTCAGTTCTGGACAAGAGTTCAGGGAAAGGATGTTCTACAGTTGGAAAAGGTTCGACAGAGGTTTACAAAACTGATGAGGGACACGGAGGACCTCAGTTAAAAGGAGGGTTACCTGAGATAAACAGATTAAACTTGTTTATGTTTAAGAAGAAGCATTTATGTGGAAATACAACAAACCGACAAATACATAGAAAACAAAAAGGGCAACAGTGTTTTGAACTTTTGACTTTCAGGCTCCATATCTCACCATCCAATACGGCTTCTAATGTAAGACTACCATCATTATATAGACAATCATCTTAGTTATCTCATACATAACTATTTAGCATCTGATTAGTTATGCAGACTCTTGTCATATAACTGCATTGTTACTGTTTTACTCCTAAAAATCTAAATGTTAATTTTTATAATAAACGCAACATGGTTATCACAGTGATATACTAACAGTTTTATCTGTGTCTATGTGTGATCATCCATTGGGTAGTGAGCTGCAGCATTTTGTTAGTATGTTGTGACATTGTAACATTTTGCCTGTTCGGGTCTCTGCGCCACCTTCCGCTCACACTACAGTGCAGAAGGCATGATTCCTTGCTTTAGGTTCTTCTTGCATTGTCTGAACACTGTCCTATTCATTCACCTCTATAATTGATTTTCCACTACACCCACCTCTTACCCCTTTGTGTCCCTCTGCTTCTTAAATAGTTAACCTTAGACTTACCTGTGTGATTGACAGCTTTTCTTCCATTCAAGCCTGAGGCGGGTTCTTTCTTCCTATATATTGTTTTCTCACACTCACCTTTGTGCTTGCTATTTGCCTTTCTGTGCATGCTGGCTCTATACTATTACTGTTTGTATTTGCATTTCTCACCTCTGACTTTTCTTGTGACTATTCTCTTGGTTATAATTCTATACTGCGTTGCTCAACTGGTTCCACCATCTTAGCTAGCTGATCTCCCATTTGTTGTTTTTTGTCTTCTCTTCGCTCTGTGTTATCACCTATACCAAGAAGTTGTCCTCTGTCTCCTAGGGCAGTGAGGCAAGTAGGTAGAGACTGGGGATGGGCTCTGTCTTTGGACTCACTGTTTTGTCGTTCCTTCCCTCCTAGGGTTCACCAGTAGCTACTGGGGAATTGCTCTTCCAGCAATTCCCTTACAGATATTGTGTTGAATTAGTTTCAAGACAAATTTTGTATCATTAGCCAAACTGTAAATCAGTTAAATGTTGACACATCCATAAATATCCAGTCACCCCTTGATATAATGTAAAACCTTTTCTCACCTCTGTAATAGAATGTAGAGTTCAGATTTTTTTGCATATTTTGGTAAGTATGTGATGATATGTACATGTGACTTTACTATAAACTAGAGATGAGCAAGTAGTATTCGTTTGAATACTACTCCTATTCGCAGTAAAGATTTGATTCAGAACCAGCATTGATCGGCCAAATGCTATACAGTGTACAGTGTTTGAGCACGGCCAGTTCTGCTGCATTTCAGGTGTAGCAGAGCTCAGCACATGGCCAGCTCTGCTGCATCTCAAGTGTAGCAGAGCTCAGCGCACGGCCGGCTCTGCTGCATCTCAGGTGTAGCAGAGCTGAGTCATCTCTGCTGTACCTGAGATCTGTGATGAGGCGAAGTCTAAGATTGGACCACAATGGAGACTGCTGTGGTCTGATCTTAGACTCCGCCTCCTCACAGAAAAGCCTCCGGCAGAACCAGCGTTGATTGGCCGAATGCTGTACACTGTATAGCATTCAGTCAATCAACGCTGGTCAATGCATTCCTATGAGAAAAAGTCAGCTCCCACATAACCGCAAGCTGCCAGCTCTCCCGACTAGCAAAGAAGAGCCTGCTGCAGAACCAGCATTGATTGGCCGAATGCTATACACTGTATAGCATTCAGCCCATCAATGCCAATTCTGCAGGACGAATAAGTTCACATTAGCGCTTGCCTCCTATCCAGAAGGAGTCCACAGGAGGACCTCCCCGTACGGAATATCAGCACAACTGCAAGTGTTGTGCAGTTAAAGCGCACAAACCTGTTATTATAGTCTATGGGGTCTGTGCGCTTTAATTGCACAGCACTCCTCCTAAACACTCTGCTCCTGCTACTCGTAGACTTGGTGACTATCCTTTAGTCGAATAGGGGTTTCCCCTGAAACGAGCATTTTTTCTCATAGATTTTAATGGGATTCGATATTCGATCGAGTAGTTGAATATTGAGGCTCTACTTGAAATGAATCTCGAATCTCGAATATGTCACTACTCGCTCATTTCTACCATAAACATATGTATAAACTCAACATCTTAAACTTTATTTTAATTTGTGTGTCTACGGATTCTACTTCTATCAGACCTACTGCCACAAACATGATTTTTAGGCAGTTGTTACTTTATGTTGATAGAATTTTTGATTTTGTTAAAATAAAAACCAACCTTGTGCATATTTCCACAATATGGCTCCTTACTATCTACAGGTTGTATTGAGAGGTAATTGGCATCTCTATACTTCTGTGGTTGCCTTACCATATATTCATTATTAGAGATGAGCGAGTAGTACTCGATAGAGTAGGTATTCGGTCAAATACTTTACGGTATTCGAAATACTCGTACTCGATCGAGTACTACTCGTTATTCGAATGTAAAAGTTCGATGCAGAACCAGCATTGATTGGCAGAATGCTATACAGTCGGCCAATCAACGCTGGTTCTTCTCCTACCTTTAGAAGTCTTCTCCGTGCAGCTTCCCCACGGCGTCTTCCGGCTCTTCATTTACTGTGCCAGGCATCGGGCCTGGGCAGAGCTGACTGCGCATGTCCGCTTGTAGTCGCGCAGTCGGCTCTGTCCAGGCCCGATGCCTGGCAGAGTGAATTCAGAGCCGGAAGATGCCGCAGGGACACTGCAAGGAGAAGACTGCTTGGAGGATCCAGCGCAACCCTCACTTGGACTTGGTAAGTATAATTTGATCGAATGTTGCCTACCCCTGAAATGAGCATTTTCCCCCCATAGACTATAATAGGGTTCGATATTCGATTCAAGTAGTCGAATATTGAGCAGCTACTCGAAACGAATATCGAACCTCGAACATTTTACTGTTCGCTCATCTCTATTCATAATGGATAAAGAAATTTTCTACATATGGTGCTGCATGGAGCACCATACAAGGTTACACAGGTCGCTGCAGCTACATTGTAGTTTTAATGATTACACTGAACAGTTGGTTAAACATTTAGTAATGGAAAGCCTTAGTGAAAATCTCCTATATAAAAGATATACGTTTTCTGTTTAACATGTAGAATAATTAACACATTGAGTAATTTATCAAGAACACAATAATGACATATAGTACAACAACTTTATTGATTTTTTTTCAAAAACCGCACTTTTTTGGTCATTTAAGTCTGCAATTTCCACGTATGCCTACAGAACTATATTGATGACTAAAGTGTACATTGTATTGTTGTGTAATGGTAGCAGATGAGAAGATCTTGGCATCTGGAATCAGAAAGTATTTTACTAAATAAATAATAACCTCCAGAGGTGCTTTAAAGTGTTCTATAACTGTATATTCAGGAGATATTCCAGGAGTTTAATTGTTAATGTTCATTTCCCAGACAGCCATAAAGTCTTAAAAATTATATCTCCTTATATCTTCCCAGCTGTGACTATAAGTGGTAATTGTTGCTGGGAAAAATTACACTACTGTCAAGAAAACATAAAACATTTTTTTTGCTATATTTTAGCAATTATATGATAATTTAATGTTCAGGATGACTTTTACAGTACATTATGTAAAAACTACTATATAATCCATTTACTATATTACCAGTGCTATAAGAGAGTAATCTAATTTTTTAACTCTGAGTCCTTATTTTTCTAGGCTTCGATTGCAGCTCGAAATCTGAGTCCTTCAAAAATGGTTCATATATAAGAAAAATTACGGTAGATATCACATTCACATGCATTAGATTTATAACATCATACGGTATACTGCTTCAATTTCAGTGTCAAAACTTTCCTAAATTCCCATAAAAGTAAATATGCAACAAATAGAGATGAGCGAGTAGTACTCGATCGAGTAGGTATTCGATCGAATACTACGGTATTCGAAATACTCGTACTCGATCGAGTACCACTCGCTGTTCGATTGTAAAAGTTCGATGCAGAACCAGCATTGATTGGTCGAATGCTATACAGTCGGCCAATCAATGCTGGTTCTTCTCCTACCTTTAGAAGTCTTCTCCGTGCAGCTTCCCCGCGGCATCTTCCGGCTCTTCATTCACTCTGCCAGGCATCGGGCCTGGGCAGAGCCGACTGCGCATGTCCGCTTGTAGTGCGGGCATGCGCAGTCGACTCTGCCCAGGCCCGATGCCTGGCAGAGTGAATGGAGAGCCGGAAGAGCCAGAAGACGCCGCAGGGACGCTGCAAGGAGAAGACTGCACGGAGGATCCAGCCCGACCCTCACTCTTGGACTTGGTAAGTATAATTTCATCGAACGTTGCCTACCCCTGAAACGAGCATTTTCCCCTCATAGACTATAATAGGGTTCGATATTGCTCGAACCTCAGACATTTTACTGTTCTCTCATCTCTAGCAACAAACTATGGCGTCCCAAATCTCTCAGGCCTGGTTCACATCTGCATTTGGTATTCCATTCGGGGAGTCTGCATGGGGACCCCACGAATGTAATACCAAACGCATTGATAATTGATGAATTTATGAAAGCACACAGACTGCATAGACTATAATGGGGTCCATGTATTTTCCGTGTGATGTCCGCACGGAACACGTGGAGAGACAAATACTTCATGAACTATGGAGACCACACGGAAAACACACTGACCCCATTATAGTCTAAGAGGTCCATGTGCTTTCATAAACTCACCGTTTGTTAGTGCGTTCAGTATTCCGTTCAGGGGTCCCCATGCTGACTCCCCAAATGGAATACCGAATGCAGATGTCAACCAGTCCTCAAGTCATCTGTATTAAGAAACATTCTTTTTTTCTGTAATTTTCAGTATTTGCTGATACACATGACCAGAAGATTTATGATGACATCTTGGCAGTGTCATAAAGGATCTGGGGAAAAAGATAATAGTATTATTGAAGGTGAATCATAGGGACATCAGGCAATGCAGTTGAATACATGTTTCTGCAACGCGTTTCCTGCCAGCATCAACTATTTTACCCTGATAAAAACTTAATTGTTTTGGTAAGAATCCTCTATATTATTACTGTGTATTCCTTTTATTGCCTTCAACTGCCACACAAGTCTAAAACATAATAATTTATTAAAGCAATGTAATATAATGTACCCCACAAAGCATTTCTTCTCTGCTGAGACAATATTCCCAGCTGTATACTTAAGAAAGAGATATGTGTATAGTGTTACAGTGTTTTCTAGCCTATACTTTATTTTGTATCTACCGAGCAACTAGTAACACTGGAGGAATAATTTAAGCTTGAGTCCTACAAGAAAAACTTCCATGCTCTGTTTTAATGGCCAAGCTCCTTGGCGTCAGTCCAAATTGTAGTCCTTAATTGTTTTCAGTGAATCAAGATAGAAGAAGAACATTAGCTTAGATACTTTATCAGACACCAGTAGCTATAAATAGCTAGGAAAATATGAAAAAGCTGTGACTCATCCAATAAACTGATCACATCCAGTTATTAAAGAGTAAGTACAATAAGTAATATTTTATAAACAAAATACAAAGCTATATAATGGCTCTTGTGCACGCTGAGATCAATCAGAACTGGTGACATGTGACAGCAATGCTGCCCTGTCACAAGACACAAAGGGCATTGTGGGCAGATAACAGAGTGCCAGAGGGGGAGAATGCTTTATTTAATTTGACACCTCACTCAGCCATCCATGGGTTGCTCAAATTCCTGGACAACCACTTTAAGGGGGCGTTCACACTTGCACCCGTGTCCTCCCTGTGTCATTCCACCAGGTTTTTGTCCTCAGCCCCGGCAAAACTGGACAGGGGACGGCTTCCCAGTGGTCAGTTTTAAAATCCATTCATTTGAAAGGACTTTAAAAGAAAACGTCAGGTGCCTACTTGCAGCCTCTCCATGGGAAAATATTTTTTTTTGCCCGGGCACAAAGTCGGACATGCAGAACTTTGTGTCTGGCTCCCCCCAAAAATTGGTTTCCCCATGGAGAGGCTGCAGGCAGACACCGGCGGTTTGCTTTTAAAACCCATTCAAATGAATGGGTTTTCAAACTGACCAACGGGAAGCCGTCCCCTGGCGTCGTGATACATGGTGGACATCGGGCGCAAGTGTAAATGCCCCCTTAGTATGGCAAATAAAAAACTGACCTTAATAAATGTCCTCTTATATTTATCTGAAAAACACAATATTGGTGATATAGTATCTGATCAACCTCTAGTTATGAACTGTAGATATTTTTGTGATACTATCTCTCTCTAAGAGGATGGCTTGCTCATGAACCTCATCTATCAGTCATAATTAAAAAAAAAGTCTAAGGGTATGTTCACATGGAGGAAAAGGTGGCGAAAACCTTTTCCGCCTTGTGAACTTTTCATGTGGCTAGCCGCGTTGGGATGCCAAGCCGATGCAGCTTCGGTATTCCATTGTGGCATCCTGCTCTTGACTAGGCCCACATGAATGGGCCTAAACAGGAGCGCGTCTCAAGCCGCGGACGCCGCGGCTGACTCAGGCAAGATAGGGCATCTCACTTCTTTTTTCTGAGAGGCTCCCATTGAAGTCAATGGGAGACATTTTTGCAGTCAGATTTTGAGGCTGTTTCCGTATCAAAATCCGCCTGCAAAAAATCTCCATGTTAACAAACCCTTAAAGAACATTTCTCATTATAGAGAATCTAATACCTCTATTACTCAAAGAGCCCATTCGTTTAATTAACAACTGTGCAATGTTTTTCTTGCCCTGTAGAGATTCTGTAGAGGAGTAGCAGCCATGTTCAACCACATTTGACATTTGTATGTTGATAGTACTTCACACATATAGACGCATAAAGACGCATCTTTTCAGACAAGCCTATCACAATTCCTAATACACAAAATTGTCTGAACACTGTATAAGCAATGCCGCCCCTGCTACCTCTTGTGTCACCCCCTCTACCTCATAGATTGTAAGCTCTTTTGAGCAGGGCCCTCAGTCCCATTGTGTGAAATGACGTTCTTTGTTATGTATGTCTGTATCTGAACCCTATAAATTGTACAGTGCTGCGGAATATGTTGGCGCTATATAAATAAAATGTATTATTATTACACATATGACACCAATATGATCAATATATAGTTACACTGGGTTCACACTAGCGCCCTGAGTCTGTTTTTAGGTTTCTGTCTTCTGCATGCAGAAGATGGAAACCTGTCAGACCGGGTCCGGCCATGAGTGCCGGTGAGCGTATTATGCTCTCCGCCGCAAAACCGTTTTTTTTTTAAAAACAGAGTACTGCATGTCGACTCTGTGTCCGGTTTAAAAAAAACGGCATAAAACGCTCACCGGCGCTCACGGCCATTCAAATGAACCCATTCAAATGAATGGATGAGAAAGAGTCCTGCAACTTTCCGTCTCCTGCTCAGTTTTGTGCAGGAAACGGAAACCTGTATGAATGGAGACTGGGCGTAGATGTGAATGAGCCCTTAGGGTAGCTAACTATAGACTATCCCTTTAAAAACATTGCTTTATTAACTGTAAGATTTCAGTGTGTACTGTACAATAACTGGTGCTGCTTCTTTCTAGCTTAGCCTCACTTTTGGTTTCATATCCAAGCATTTCATGTTCCAGCTGCCAATCAAAAGATGTGGCTTCTTGTTATTGCGGAGTCAGTTTTTAGGTCAATTTAATTAATAATGTATCGTCATGCAAAAATAATATATAAACCACAATGACACATACCATTTCTCAGATGCAAGAAAATATCCAGTGTTTATTCAAATTTCAAAGTGCAGAACATTGCATATATTATCTCAAATGCACAAACATCCATTTCTTGCTCCATTCAACCATATAAAAAAAGTAAGGAAGTTGTGCCCAGATCCTATATAACTGACAATGTTTTGGTCATAGTGGAAATTTCTCAAGCCAGATTTAATGTGGACAGAGAGTCATGAAGGTAGGAATAAGTGGATGGAACCTTTCTTGCGCCAAACCTGTGCTACCACTATTCCGTGCCATGCTCACCACATTGTGTCATTCATTATAATGGGAATCTATGCCATTTACTAACTGGCATAGTTTTGCATGCTGGTGCTGAGACATGCAAGTGATTGAATCTTTTTATAAATCACTAGTTCTCTGTAACAGTCCATATACTAGTCTTAAGAAATCTGGGCTCTTTGTACCATGATTAAACAATGGATTTCTTTTTGCATCTGAGAAATAGTGTTTTGTGGTTGTTCATATTTTCTCCAAGCCTCCCACGTAGCACCACAAAATATACAAAAGTGCGGCACCATTGATACTTTTCTTGTCATACAAATATATAAATGTAAATATACAGGGTGTCCGGATAGTAAGTACACAAAATGAAAGGGTGGACTTTAGCTGGTATATTAAGCGTTTTTTTTTTATTAATGAACATGTGCCTGGAAATGTACCGTTGTGGCGCTGCAGATAGACCGAGATGTCGGCTTCCTATCCCCCGCTGCCCCATGTGAAAGGAGAAATGAAGAAGAGAAAGCGCTTTAATGGGAAATCAGTTTAATCGCTGTCACTTATTACAAGAGTTGCTCAAAGTGCTGGCCGCCTGCCTCGATGCAAGCAGTGCAACGTCATGAGATGTATTGACGCACCCATTCACAGACTCCTGGCATGGCCCTCATCGCATCGAGCACTGCCTTACGAGCTCTTTGTGGGTTGGCACAGGCATTGCATACACAATGGACTTGACAAGTCCCCACAAGAAAAAATAAAGTGGGGTCAAATCCAGCAAGCGAGGGGGCCACAGCACAGGCCCACCGCATCCAATCCACCAGTTCGGCCATCGATTGTTGATGTGTTCACGGACAATGCGGCCAAAATGGGGAGATACTCCATTCTGCTGGAGCCACATCTTTGCCTTTATGTTCTAAGGCACCTGTTCGAGCAACACCAGCAAATCATCGCCACGGTGCATTTCTGGTCACATGTTCATTAATAAACAACGCTTCATATACCGGCTAAAGTCCTCCCTTTCATATTGTGTACTTACTTTCCGAACACCCTGTATACCTGCCGTGCATATTCTACATGGATTCTCCAAATGGGGAGAAGGGGCTATTTTGGATAATGATAACCTTTAAAACACTGTACAAAAGATGTTCTTAATCTATTGCCCATACCTGGACAGAAACTGTAATGAATTCTATTTTCCACAACTTATTTGAATTGCTCCAGAATATGAAATGAGCAGATAAATATTTTTTGTCGTAAAATTATATTAGGAAATTCCTCAGAATTGGCTGTCTATTAAAGTCTCTGTAAATAGGGATGGAGATAGAAAAATGGAAAGGTCATTTTAAGCAAATTCAATCCTATTTAAGTCTATCTGCAGATGGGATAGAGGATGTACCGATGCATTTATTTCATTTGCAGACTTTATATTTATTTTAATACTTTGTTATTTTTTTTAGATCATGCAATGTATATATATATAATCATTAATGATAGTACAGTGAGTTTTAAACACAAACCTATATGTAAATTTGCGTTGCTAATGAGTAAGATAATAAATACAGATACTCATCTGAGATAAAATGCTTCATTCATAAATATAAATGGGGCTCATTAGCATATATATTTTTAGTTTAGAAACAGCAAGGCTCAACACAGGCTAACAATGATATTGCATCTATTATTTGCATAAGGTATAAGGCATTAGTGATCTTACTGTCAGTCTTTAACCTTCATGTAGTGTATTGGGAATTGTGTGTGTGAGCTTACCTCGATACAACACAATTAGGACAGAGCACTCATCCCTTAACATGGCCATTACAGGTCAATAAGGAATGGAAGAATGCAGAGCTCTGGAAAAAATGAATGCACTTCACCCAAGACATTCTTTATGTTCAAAATGTCAATACCATTTATTCCTAAGCTGTTGTAAAAATGTACATTCTTCAATTAGCCTAATTGAATCCAGGTATAGTCATGTAGTGCTAAATTGTAAATCACTCCTGTGGGATGCTGGATAGACAATATTGAGCGCCATCTCTATTGCTTGTTAGCCCTTGTCTTGTTTCTTCAAAAGTCAATAGCCCAAATGATTTGGTCAGCTAAGAAACTCCCATTATATAATATGTGACGATCAATGATAAGCAAATGACAGATATTATAAAAGCTATTATGAAGCATTAAAGGATTTCAATATGTTACTTTATATAGGTAAAGATGGGTGATTCTCCAAAGTTTAGTTTTGTTACGTGTTCAGACGAATACTCCGGTTTGTTTCTGAATTTGTTTGGATAGAACCAGAAGTGAATAATAAGTGGATAATAATAACCGCAATGCATGTCGCAGCAGCCATATTAGTTAGCCCAAGACAAATCCCATATTGTTCAGTTTCATTAATCCTGCACAGGGATATTCAGGTCGTATTCAGTTCATTACATACTGATTCACCCATCTCTAATTATAAGCACACCAAATACATGTAACCCACATAAGGCAGAGGATCCACATTGCGGGAAAATCTGCTTTTTTTGTTGCAGGTTTTGTTGTGTTCTTTGATATAAAATCAGGAGCAAATTCAGCATAATGGAAAAGTATAAGAGCTTCCTTTATATTTCCCATTCATTTTGAAGCCACTCTTGACTTTGGATCAGAAAATCACAGCAATCACAGCAATGCGGGACCTCAGCCCAAATTTTTTTTCTTGAAACCTATGGCAATGTATAGACAGTTTTACCCAAAATAATCAGTTTAAAGGGGCTCTATCACTAGATTTTCATATTTTTAGCTAAAGATATGCCTGAATAGCTTTTAAAAAGGCTATTCAGGTACTACTAATCATTTGTAGAAAGACCCCCCCATTTTTGTTAATTACCATGGAAATCAATATGCAAATCAGCTCACTGTGGGAGTTACGTACACCACCTTGCATCTTACGTTCTGTACCCCCACTGGTGCCTCCAAGCCCTCCTCCTCTTGCTTATTCACCGCCTCCATTGTCGGCAGTTTCTATTGAAGTCACACGTGTGTGCAGTAGCGTTCCCTCCGCAGCACTACTGCACATGCTCCAGCGCCAGCTCGCAATACTATGACACAAGGGGGTGCACGGAATGCCCTCCATGTAAGGTGGAGCTGATTTGCATATTGATGTCCACGGTAATTAACAAAAACAGAGGGTCTTTCTACAAACGACTAGCAGTACCTGAATAGCCTTTTTAAAGACATATCTTTAGCTAAAAACACGAAAATCTAGCGATAGAGCCCCTTTAAAGATATAGCAAACTTTAACTTGACAGTGATAACTTGTTGCAGCACAATACTGTGTCTTATCAGAAAGAACAACAAAAGCCATTATGTAATTAATGTGTTAAGTGCCCAGATACATTAATTCATAGACTATGATTCTAGTTTTCAATCTACAGTCCTATGAAAAAGTTTGGGCACCCCTATTAATCTTAATCATTTTTAGTTCTAAATATTTTGGTATTTGCAACAGCCATTTCAGTTTGATATATCTAATAACTGATGGACACAGTAATATTTCAGGATTGAAATGAGGTTTATTGTACTAACAGAAAATGTGCAATATGCATTAAACCAAAATTTGACCGGTGCAAAAGTATGGGCACCTCAACAGAAAAGTGACATTAATATTTAGTAGATCCTCCTTTTGCAAAGATAACAGCCTCTAGTCGTTTCCTGTAGCTTTTAATCAGTTCCTGGATCCTGGATAAAGGTATTTTGGACAAACAATTCAAGTTCAGTTAAGTTAGATGGTCGCCGAGCATGGACAGCCCGCTTCAAATCATCCCACAGATGTTCAATGATATTCAGGTCTGGGGACTGGGATGGCCATTCCAGAACATTGTAATTGTTGCTCTGCATGAATGCCTGAGGATTTGGAGCGGTGTTTTGGATCATTGTCATTGGATCATTGGCGTAACTTCAACTTCGTCACTGATTCTTGAACATTATTCTCAAGAATCTGCTGATACTGAGTGGAATCCATGCGACTCTCAACTTTAACAAGATTCCCGATGCCGGCATTGGCCACACAGCCCCACAGCCCCGTTTCTTTTTGGACGCCATGCATAACGCCTTTTTTTATAACCAAACAACTCAATTTTTGTTTCCAAAATGAAGCTGCCTTGTCCAAATGTGCTTTTTCATACCTCAGGCAACTCTATTTGTGGCGTACGTGCAGAAACGGCTTCTTTCTCATCACTCTCCCATACAGCTTCTATTTGTGCAAAGTGCGCTGTATAGTTGACCGATGCACAGTGACACCATCTGCAGCAAGATGATGCTGCAGCTCTTTGGAGGTGGTCTGTGGATTGTCCTTGACTGTTCTCACCATTCTTCTTCTCTGCCTTTCTGATATTTTTCTTGGCCTGCCACTTCTGGGCTTAACAAGAACTGTCCCTGTCGTCTTCCATTTCCTTACTATGTTCCTCACAGTGGAAACTGACAGGTTAAATCTCTGAGACAACGTTTTGTATCCTTCCCCTGAACAACTATGTTGAACAATCTTTGTTTTCAGATCATTTGAGAGTGGGCTGTCCATGTTCGGCGACCATCAAACTTAACTGAACTTGAATTGTTTTGTAGAAAGAAATGGTCCAAAATACCTTCATCCAGGATCCAGGAACTGATTAAAAGCTACAGGAAGCGACTAGAGGCTGTTATCTTTGCAAAAGGAGGATCTACTAAATATTAATGTCACTTTTCTGTTGAGGTGCCCATACTTTTGCACCGGTCAAATTTTGGTTTAATGCATATTGCGCATTTTCTGTTAGTACAATAAACCTCATTTCAATCCTGAAATATTACTGTGTCCATCAGTTATTAGATATATCAAACTGAAATGGCTGTTGCAAACACCAAAATATTTAGAACTAAAAATGATTAAGATTAATAGGGGTGCCCAAACTTTTTCATAGGACTGTATGTCTAGTATCTTGTGAGGTAGTGTTGTAGTATTGTCTTCCGAGCAAAAAGAGAATGTACAGTAGATTAATACTTTCCTAAGAGAAAACCCACCCACCTGGCCTAGTCTTATATTACAGGGAAATCTGTGGGTTGCAAATTACCTTCAAAGCTGAAAATGCGATGTCTCTATAAGTGACATCTTAGTGTTACCACTCGCTGGTCTTCCCAATGGAAGTCAAGAAAGTATTCAAAGTTTGCAAGCAATGAAGCCATACCTAACATATAAATTGATGAAGAGTTTTTATAGTAAGTGAGATTTGGATGGGATCACTAGTAATCAAAATAAATTATATACAATTTTGAATTTTCTTACATACATCTTAAGATAATTGGGATATAATCGTATCAAAGTGTGCGAAATGGACTTGTTAAAACTAATTGTTAATAATTTATTGGAGAGGTTAATTAGACAATGAGACTTTCTATGTGAATTTGACTCAAGAAATATCTTAATAAGGATATAAACACTGAGGAAAATAATTGCCATGTGAGAAATTGGTCTAAGGAGATAAAATAATGCTAAAAATAAAAAGAAGTGTTAAACATGGTTACCATTGGGAAGGTAAACAGTAGCAATAATGAATATTATTAATTAGCTCCTTTTACAATTGAAGACAGCCCAGTGATCAGTCATTAAAAACGCTTAATAATTACCTTTAATAAAGGAGCTGTTATAGGGAGGGCAATGTATTGTGTTTATGTTAATTTTTTTATTTTTTTTTTAGAAATAATGAATTAAACATTTAAAAAGTGTAAAAAAAACTTATGAAAATTTAAAGCAAGCATGCTCAATATTGCTGACCCTCACTGCAGGAATTGACTCTAAACTTCCCCGATACAGCACCCCCAATTTCTAGCACAACTTCCTATAAATGCCATTGCCCCACCATGTACAATTGTGAGATCTCACTAGTTATTGTGAGAAATCATCTGACTAATCCCCTGATGTACATAGCAGTTTTAGCAATTTTACACCAAAAACGTTTGTATAATTACTATCCAGAGATGTTTGAGAATAGTGGGATCTCATTATACATGCACTCCACCTTGTTAATCTACGTAGCCATGCTCCTCTCACATTTGTAGTGCTGGACTTGTTACATAGCTAGAGATGAGCGAACACTAAAATGTTCGAGGTTCGAAATTCGATTCGAACAGCCGCTCACTGTTCGAGTGTTCGAATGGGTTTCGAACCCCATTATAGTCTATGGGGAACATAAACTCGTTAAGGGGGAAACCCAAATTCGTGTCTGGAGGGTCACCAAGTCCACTATGACACCCCAGGAAATGATGCCAACACCTCTGGAATGACACTGGGACAGCAGGGGAAGCATGTCTGGGGGCATAAAAGTCACTTTATTTCATGGAAATCCCTGTCAGTTTGCGATTTTCGCAAGCTAACTTTTCCCCATAGAAATGCATTGGCCAGTGCTGATTGGCCAGAGTACGGAACTCGACCAATCAGCGCTGGCTCTGCTGGAGGAGGCGGAGTCTAAGATAGCTCCACACCAGTCTCCATTCAGGTCCGACCTTAGACTCCGCCTCCTCCGGCAGAGCCAGCGCTGATTGGCCGAAGGCTGGCCAATGCATTCCTATGCGAATGCAGACTTAGCAGTGCTGAGTCAGTTTTGCTCAACTACACATCTGATGCACACTCGGCACTGCTACATCAGATGTAGCAATCTGATGTAGCAGAGCCGAGGGTGCACTAGAACCCCTGTGCAAACTCAGTTCACGCTAATAGAATGCATTGGCCAGCGCTGATTGGCCAATGCATTCTATTAGCCCGATGAAGTAGAGCTGAATGTGTGTGCTAAGCACACACATTCAGCACTGCTTCATCAAGCCAATACAATGCAT
Organism: Leptodactylus fuscus; assembly: GCF_031893055.1. Lineage (NCBI taxonomy): Eukaryota > Metazoa > Chordata > Amphibia > Anura > Leptodactylidae > Leptodactylus > Leptodactylus fuscus. Next base: position 155,267,988 of record NC_134268.1, read on the forward strand.
TAGCCAGTGCTGATTGGCCAGAGTACGGAACTCGACCAATCAGCGCTGGCTCTGCTGGAGGAGGCGGAGTCTAAGATAGCTCCACACCAGTCTCCATTCAGGTCCGACCTTAGACTCCGCCTCCTCCGGCAGAGCCAGCGCTGATTGGCCGAAGGCTGGCCAATGCATTCCTATGCGAATGCAGACTTAGCAGTGCTGAGTCAGTTTTGCTCAACTACACATCTGATGCACACTCGGCACTGCTACATCAGATGTAGCAATCTGATGTAGCAGAGCCGAGGGTGCACTAGAACCCCTGTGCAAACTCAGTTCACGCTAATAGAATGCATTGGCCAGCGCTGATTGGCCAATGCATTCTATTAGCCCGATGAAGTAGAGCTGAATGTGTGTGCTAAGCACACACATTCAGCACTGCTTCATCAAGCCAATACAATGCATTAGCCAGTGCTGATTGGCCAGAGTACGGAATTCGGCCAATCAGCGCTGGCCAATGCATTCTATTAGCCCGATGAAGTAGAGCTGAATGTGTGTGCTAAGCACACACATTCAGCACTGCTTCATCAAGCCAATACAATGCATTAGCCAGTGCTGATTGGCCAGAGTACGGAATTCGGCCAATCAGCGCTGGCTCTGCTGGAGGAGGCGGAGTCTAAGATCGCTCCACACCAGTCTCCATTCAGGTCCGACCTTAGACTCCGCCTCCTCCGGCAGAGCCAGCGCTGATTGGCCGAAGGCTGGCCAATGCATTCCTATGCGAATGCAGACTTAGCAGTGCTGAGTCAGTTTTGCTCAACTACACATCTGATGCACACTCGGCACTGCTACATCAGATGTAGCAATCTGATGTAGCAGAGCCGAGGGTGCACTAGAACCCCTGTGCAAACTCAGTTCACGCTAATAGAATGCATTGGCCAGCGCTGATTGGCCAATGCATTCTATTAGCCCGATGAAGTAGAGCTGAATGTGTGTGCTAAGCACACACATTCAGCACTGCTTCATCAAGCCAATACAATGCATTAGCCAGTGCTGATTGGCCAGAGTACGGAACTCGACCAATCAGCGCTGGCTCTGCTGGAGGAGGCGGAGTCTAAGATAGCTCCACACCAGTCTCCATTCAGGTCCGACCTTAGACTCCGCCTCCTCCGGCAGAGCCAGCGCTGATTGGCCGAAGGCTGGCCAATGCATTCCTATGCGAATGCAGACTTAGCAGTGCTGAGTCAGTTTTGCTCAACTACACATCTGATGCACACTCGGCACTGCTACATCAGATGTAGCAATCTGATGTAGCAGAGCCGAGGGTGCACTAGAACCCCTGTGCAAACTCAGTTCACGCTAATAGAATGCATTGGCCAGCGCTGATTGGCCAATGCATTCTATTAGCCCGATGAAGTAGAGCTGAATGTGTGTGCTAAGCACACACATTCAGCACTGCTTCATCAAGCCAATACAATGCATTAGCCAGTGCTGATTGGCCAGAGTACGGAATTCGGCCAATCAGCGCTGGCCAATGCATTCTATTAGCCCGATGAAGTAGAGCTGAATGTGTGTGCTAAGCACACACATTCAGCACTGCTTCATCAAGCCAATACAATGCATTAGCCAGTGCTGATTGGCCAGAGTACGGAATTCGGCCAATCAGCGCTGGCTCTGCCGGAGGAGGCGGAGTCTAAGGTCGGACCTGAATGGAGACTGGTGTGGAGCGATCTTAGACTCCGCCTCCTCCAGCAGAGCCAGCGCTGATTGGTCGAGTTCCGTACTCTGGCCAATCAGCGCTGGCCAATGCATTCTATTAGCCCGATGAAGTAGAGCTGAATGTGTGTGCTTAGCACACACATTCAGCTCTACTTCATCAGGCTAATAGAATACATTGGCCAATCAGCGCTGGCCAATGCATTCTATTAGCTTGATGAAGCAGAGTGTGCACAAGGGTTCAAGCGCACCCTCGGCTCTGATGTAGCAGAGCTGAGGGTGCACAAGGGTTCAAGTGCACCCTCGGCTCTCCTACATCAGAGCCGAGGGTGCGCTTGAACCCTTGTGCAGCCTCGGCTCTGCTACATCAGAGCCGAGGGTGCGCTTGAACCCTTGTGCACACTCTGCTTCATCAAGCTAATAGAATGCATTGGCCAGCACTGATTGGCCAGAGTACGGAATTCGGCCAATCAGCGCTGGCCAATGCATCCCTATGGGAAAAAGTTTATCTCACAAAAATCACAATTACACACCCGATAGAGCCCCAAAAAGTTATTTTTAATAACATTCCCCCCTAAATAAAGGTTATCCCTAGCTATCCCTGCCTGTACAGCTATCCCTGTCTCATAGTCACAAAGTTCACATTCTCATATGACCCGGATTTGAAATCCACTATTCGTCTAAAATGGAGGTCACCTGATTTCGGCAGCCAATGACTTTTTCCAATTTTTTTCAATGCCCCCAGTGTCATAGTTCCTGTCCCACCTCCCCTGCGCTGTTATTGGTGCAAAAAAGGCGCCAGGGAAGGTGGGAGGGGAATCGAATTTTGGCGCACTTTACCACGTGGTGTTCGATTCGATTCGAACATGGCGAACACCCTGATATCCGATCGAACATGTGTTCGATAGAACACTGTTCGCTCATCTCTATACATAGCCAATTTCACAGCAATATCTTCTCTGCTTGTGATGTAACACTCTCTGCGGAAAATGTGGTGATGCTCCATGGCAAAGGAGAGTGAGGACAGGTGCGGTGGCATGAGAAGAAGGTGCAGTCCTGAGCAAAAGAGGTGGCCATCTTGAGTAAGGGAAGAGGAACTTTAAATAGTTGCAATGATGCACCACTCTCTTGCTGCTAGTTCAGGCTCAGAGCAGTGATGCCAGCACTAAATGGATTGTGCTCCATGAATCATGGGATATGTAGTCCAAGGATTTTGCAATATGTAATTAAAGTGTGGTGTGTGGTGGAGACCGACAACTAATCATGGCGACATTGTAACTCTAAAGAAGCAGTAGAGGACAGATGAGGGATCCATTAGCAAGAGAGGTACTATCTTTTTATGACATGATATTAAACCTGAAAAAACCCTTAGTTGGGTCATGAGCATACAGTGTGGCCAAGCAACATGGTGGCACAGTGGCTAACACTCTCACCTTAAATCTGCTCAAGGGCAAAATCTGTGCAGAGTTTGTATGTTTTCCCTGTGTTTGCAAGAGTTTCCTATGTTTTCTTCCCACACTCCAAGATATATTCCACTGATAAGGAATTTAGTTTGTGAGCCTATATGATGACAATATTTGTACAGTTGTGTCGAATATGTCAGTATTGTATAAGCATGAAAAATAGATTTAAATAGATGTTCAAATTTAGCAAATCATCAGGAGACTAGCATGCTCAGTAATGTGCCAACAACTTTTTGAGTCTGATTTATGTACTATTATTATATTATTATTATTATTTTTTTATTATTATTATTAGTAGTAGTATTAGTATTATACTATTACTACGAATTTTCTGGTTGTAGATTTACTTTTTTCATCATTATTATACTAATGTTGATCACCACTAGAGATGAGCGAACAGTAAAATGTTCGAGGTTCGATATTCGTTTCGAGTAGCCCCTCAATATTCGACTACTGGAATTGAATATCGAACCCTATTATAGTCTATGGGGGGAAAAGGCTCGTTTCAGGGGTAGGCAACGTTCGATCAAACTATACTTACCAAGTCCACGAGTGAGGGTCGGGCTGGATCCTCTGAGCAGTCTTCTCCGTGCAGTGTCCCCGTGGCATCTTCCGGCTCTTCATTCACTCTGTGCATGCCCGCACTACAAGCGGACATGCGCAGTCGGCTCTGCCCAGGCCCGATGCCTGGCAGAGTGAATGAAGAGCCGGAAGACACCGTGGGGAAGCTGCACGGAGAAGACTTCTAAAGGTAGGAGAAGAACCAGCATTGATTGGCTGACTGTATAGCATTCGGCTAATCAATGCTAGTTCTGCATCGAACTTTTACATTCAAACTGCGAGTGGTACTTGATTGAGTACGAGTATTTCGAATACTGTAGTATTCGATCGAATACCTACTCGATCGAGTGCTACTCGCTCATCTCTAATCACCACACCTTTTGGAGTTTGAGGATATTGATATTGGTTCACTGGCTGGAGAATGGGATTTAACCTGAATTTTGGGTCAAAATTTTGGGGTCTCTTTTACACAAGCAACATGATATCATTTTCCCCATATAACTCCCCCAATCAAGGCCTCAGTGGTCTACTGGGGCATGTGACATCACCTAGGAGGGATAAAGAGAACTCCAAGGGAGTCCCGGATTCTATGTGGATGCCTAGGAGAGGTGAACGAAGGTGACTAAAACTGTTTATATTTTACACCTCCATTTATTATACTCTGGGGCCTCAAAAGACACTGAGTGTAATAAAAGCATGTCTGTTTTATGATGAACAAGTCTGGCCCAAAATGAATCTTTAGTCTTAACATCCCGACACAAAGCAAATCTTCAGCGGTTCACACATCTCTATTATTGACATAATAAACTTTTAAAATATACATTCTTGACAATTCATGGTGACAGATCTTTTTTATTATATTGCTCAAGAAGGGCCTACATGGCCATTGTTGATCTCCAAATAATGAGATGCTTATGTTGCAGACAGATAATATAATACTTGATAGTTAAATATAAAGTAAAAAGGAAATGCGCAATAAATCAAAGCTTTGTCAAATCCTGATTGTCGGGCTTTTTAAATAAAACATTCGAAAAATTCAGAAATGCAGAAGCTGAATCACCAATACAAATTACCCTGCATTCTCCATCACATTCCTGTTGTTGCAGACAAATACATTAGCTAAATCTCCAAACTGCTGATTGTAAAGGTCTGTCAGAATTTATGTGAGCTACTTGGTAGAAATTTCTACAAAGAGCTGATGCTGCCTTCGAGAATCACCTTGGCGTCACTTGTTTCAATCTCGTACTGTTTATTTGCCTTTGCTTTTCCATTACACCTTTGTAAAAGCAAAAAAAATGTATATATATTTGCTCAACCTGCTGAGTGAGGTCACTTTACATTTACAGCTAATTAATGTGTCTGAGATTAGTCATTGAGATAAGGTTTCGAGAATTATTATTCTTCTGAGGATTGTATTACTTACCAACATATTGCCCAACTGGCTAAGAGATCAACAGCTAAAAAAATATCAATTTATGGTGTCCTTGTTATAAGAAATTTGAGATCTGGGACTAAGTAATATTGAATAAACTGAATTTTGCTATCACTTTACATCCCACTGCACAATATTGAAATAAATTCCATTTGCAAAGTAATGTCTTACTCTTCTCTAGCCAATAACCCAAACTTTTACAGACAAAAAGCACTAAATGTAAAATTCTTTCCTCTCTCTGTTAGATAATGGATGGAATATAATCTTATTAGGCATTGAAGCAAAAGTGCAAACAAAATATAGCGAGCCATACAGATTTGTACATTTTACCTTATCACTAGTCAAACTGCAAATCGGTTCCATATATGGAATCTCGTGTGGAGATCTCGCGGCAAGCACACTATTGTAGTCCCATTACAGTCTTATGGGGTCCGTGTGCTTTCACTGCACACCGCTTACAAATGTGTTCAATAGTCTGTTTGGAGGTCCCCATGCGGACTCCCTGAATGGATTACCAAACGCAGATGTGAACCAAGGGTGATAGTATTTTCACTTCTATAATATAGGTGAACTTTTAGGACATATATGACAGATAACATATATCCACAGAATAGGTGATATATGTGTGATTCATTGGGTCAACATTGCTGGGATCAACATTGATCACAAGAGCAAAAGTTTCAGTAGGCCCAATAGACATTGAAGGCAGTGATGAAGCTCTTGCTTGATCCTCCATTGCATTGAATCTCCTCACTACTGTATTGTTGTGACAACTCATGTTCCAAAGTTCCTGGAGTACTAGAGATGATGCTCAAAGCAATCGCACATTTACGTTCTATTTTAGGAAAAGGTAATAAATGTTTCCTGGGAAAAGTTTTTACATTCATTAGGTTCAATCAGTGGCGTAACTACCGCAGAGGCAGTGGTGGCGGCTGCCACAGGGCATGGGCCATTAGAGACCCAGTGACAGCCGCTACCGCTGCGTTTATTTTTTTTTTTCTTTCAATAGTCCGTTACAGGCCCTATTCACTTGCTGATCCTGGCTGGGCTGGGATCAGCAAGTGACACCGCGGTCCCCACAAACACTATCATTATACTCGGGGGTCTTTGCAGACCCACGAGTATAATTATTGGCGGACCGGGAGAGGTAAGGGAACATAACAAACACTGTTACTTACCTCTTCACGATCCTGCCAGGCCTCCATCATTCGTGTCTGACGTCTCTGACATCACATGACCCAGGCCTGCTTCCCAGGTTATGTGACGTCCGACGTCATTAAAGCAGGACAAGAGTGGCAGCCGACAGGAACAGGTAAGCAACTGTTTCTGTTCTTTTAATGTTTTTATTCCCCCGGGTCTCCGATTATTATACTCTGGGGTCTTTTCAAACCCCAGAGTATAATAAATGTTTATAGGTGTCCACAGTGGGACATAATACTGTGTGCAGGGGCCACTTATGGACATAATACTGTGTGCAGGGCTTACTATGGGACATAATAGAGTACGGAGGAGGGGGTCGGTCGAGGTCTTCGGCGTCGGTTTGGGTAGGGAGGGGGGCATGTCAAAAGTTCGCCACGGGGCCCCGCCATTCCTAGTTACGCCACTGGGTTCAATGATCCCTGTAATTCTGAGTAATTTTTCTCGACATGGAGGAAATACAGATATACCAAAGTTTAACTTGACACTGGTAATGTAACTGTGTTATATATTTTCATGCAAAAAAAAAATAAAATAAAATAAAAAGCTATTGAAAGGGTCAAGTTTAAATTTTGTGCCACAGAGTATTTAAGCTCTACATGTCACCAATATGTCTATTTCTGTCACATATACATGATGCTGCAGCGATCTAAATGTAAGCAATCCTGTTTGATGGCAGATCATGCTTCACAGAGCCTTGACAGTAATGTGATCTGGGTGACACTGTGTCAGCCCCGATCCCTTGAAGTAAAAGCAAACTGAAATGATCAGCTCCCTGTCACAAGAACAGGCTGAAAACAGGGCTCAAAGCGCGCTTTCTGTTCAGGAATAGGACCCAAATAAAGGAAAATTATTTCCAGCAGTTGAGCTGTGGAAGCATGTAATTCTTGCTGACTTTTGTGGATTTCCAGCAGCCCGATGAGGAAAAGGTGTATTGGGGTGGGTGTCCTAACCCATCCAGCAACCCTCTGCATACAGATCTCTGCTAGTGGTGATATAATTATCATTATTATCTGTCATTTTCATTAGGATTGAGATTTCAGGATCGTTTTTAAAATCCAATTTCTATGGGATTTTTTAATGATTGAAGATTAGATTTTAAAAATAATCCTATTCACTACACAGCATAGAGTTCAAAAATTGAAGCGTGTAGTGATTAAAAAATCCTCCGGCTACTTAGTCCCCCCCACTTACCTGCACAGAACCGTTGTCACTGCCACTCCCCATTGTTCTCGGCCCTCTCCTTTCTCATTCACATGCCTGCTGCGTGACGTGCGCGCCCCTGCCACCCAGGCTTGTGTTACAGATGCTGGTAATAGGCGGGGCTTGTTGTGGCTTAGGAGAGTGTGGGCGGGTACAGGGCGGGGAGACGTGAGAGCAACACTCACGTCTACCCTTCCAGTACCCACCCACACTCTCCTAAGCCACATCCCCGCTTCACCCAGCATCTGTAACACTAGCCTGGGAGGCAGGTTCACGCACGGCGCTCAGCAGGCATGTGAAGTAGATAGAAGAGTAGCGAGAACAACGGGGAGCAGCAGCGGCAGCACTTCTATGCAAGTTGAGCGATCTGGATCGGAATTCCGTTCCCAATATTTTTTAGGCGGGATCGTTTCTGATCCCGATCGCTCAACCCTAGCTTTCATACAGAGGAATACTGGGAGAACATAGATCATGCTATAATGCTTAGAGGGAAGCTAATGTTAAACAATTTAAAAATAGAAGTAAAAGAAAAAATAATTAAATATGAAAATAAAAAATAAATTTCAAAAGCATTTGGGGGAAGAAAAAAACAAGACGCCAATTTCTATAAATACAAACATTAGTTACTATTGTGATATACAGTATATACACTAGCAAAGCCCCTGGCAGGCTTTCATTGATATCAGAACCAGTAGGTCGTCGCATATGGACACCAACATCTGACAAAGTAACAAGAAATCATGTGTTTTTTTCAAGGCTGGGCAACTGAACATCTTGCACAACTAGTCTTACGATAAGATGAGACCTAAGGACCAGACTAATTTGATTGATCACCCAACGTCCATGATGAACTTTTATGATGAAAAAAAAAAGTCATATCAAGGGAAATAATTCCACTGTATCAAATTATCTCCCTATTTTTTTTGCACATATCTTGTGTTATAGTATTAAGCAAATCTTGAACTTGTTACAATTACACTTTAGTCATTTTCCGTATGTGAATTAATTTATACAAAACACATTATTTTAGATGCTTAATGAACCAATGTGATCCATAAGATTGTTTAATGAATCCAGAGTTGCTCAGAATCATAAGTGACATTATATGTGGTGCTGGCAATGTTTCACATTATTAAAATAAATTGAAGCAGTCAGCCAAATGAAGGAATTACACTGGGTTCACAGAAGCAGAATTTTTGGCAAGTATTTTGTAAAAAATAAATAAATAAATAATGAAAGAATGGATCCCATAAATGAACTCTTAAATTTCTATTTATATTTACACAAGATTAAAAATGTTTGAAAAAATGATTGTATTTGATGTTTAAGATATAATAGAATAACACAATTTGTAAACATGTATAAGAGAAAATTGAGTTATTTCCTCATTCTGTGCAGTGGTAGAATCTTACCTTGAAGGCACAGCAATGCGAACCGAGCTTCATGACTCACATAGCAGAGTTTAGCAGCTGATGCACCATGAGCATCCTCCTCCAGCCACTCCCACCTCTGTAGTGATATACAGATACAAAATAAGGAAACTTATTCTTTAATAATATTGTAAAGTATCTTTTTCTCCTGTAATACTCATTTATGAAAAAAGTTTTTTGTATTTTTTTGTTTGTTTATTTTAATTGGAGGTATGCTTTAAGAGATGCACCAATACAGATCCATAAACTTCCATTCACTGAATGGTGGACGGTTTGAATTTTTGCTTAGATCCAAGCTTCTGTCAGGTGGTTTTTGAACCTTAAAGTTGTCCCAGCATGTCCAACATCAAGTAATGACCTTTCTTATGGTGTCGTCATTAAGGCGTCTGTTGCTGAAAACTCAAGTGATAAGATAAGATAACATAATCCTTTAATAGTCCCACCATGGGGAAATTCAGTGTGCTACAGCATCATGTATAATACAGTAATATACAACAAGAAAGAACACAAACAAGCTCATAGAGGATACAAAAGATATTAGGAGTCATAGCAACTACAAGAAAAGAAGACTTCAGTATCATTTAGTTCTCTATGTGAAGTGATCTTTGCTTAGCCTGATGTTGATTATACAGTCTGACCATGGTTGGGAGGAAGGACCTCCGATAGCGCTCCTTCTCACACTTGGGGGGTGAAGCAGTCGGTCACTGACAGTACTGCCCAGTGCTATAATATTTCTGATGCTAAATACTAACCCTTGAACCCATGTATTCTGAAAATGTATGTCTACAACTTCCACCAAGATGGAAGCCACCCATCTGACATCCCAGTCATACCATGTCATACCATGTTTCCCTGAAAATAAGACAGTGTCTTATATTAAATTGTCGTCCTAAATATAGGACATGTCTTATTTTCGGGGGACGTATTATGACTGCCGGTTGTAGGTAGTGTAGGGGAGGGGGGAAGGTATCCTACTTACCTTTCCCATCTTCATAGTAGCACTGGTGCTGCTGTTCGTCCTGGCAGTGCTGGGCGGGACTTAGCGAGCCTTTGGGGGTGAGTCTTAGCTGGCCTTTCATGGGTGGGGCTTAGCGATCCTCACTTCACTGACACATGCCGGCAGCTGCCTCTGCCTCTGGGATGAGCTGGGAGAGCTCATCCTACAGCAGCAGGGACAGTGGACACAACAGCAGAGGCAGCAGCCGGATTTCCTGTGCACACCGAGCACATTGCACAGTGTTCAGTCGGCTGCAAAGGTTTTTGGGCATGCCTTATTTTCGGGGGGTGCCTTATATTAGACAATTCAACAGAAACCCCACACATGCGTTACTTTCGGGGGGTGTCCTACTTTCGGGGAAACACAGTAGTAACTTATTATATTCTATACAAGCCTCACTGCTCTCAACAGAAAAGCAGTGTCAAAATATATAGAAGTATCAGATATACCACAAAATGTATTAATGACACAATGAAAATCAGAGGTTGTTTGAAATGTTAGTTATGTTATAGATATATTTGCTGATTTACGTGTACAGGTAATATATGAGGGGGCTTCTGGATACAATGATCATTTACTTGGTGTTTCCGCACATTTACTTGTTATACTATGAATGATCAACTCTGTTATGTATTTTATATGCCATCATTAATACTGTGAAACAAATAGTGAGACACTAAAGTGTGAAACAATAGAGAACGACAAGTAAAAAAAAGTCCTATTGTCCTTAATTATAGACCATTAGAAATTGACGCCCTGCTATATCCATTAGTCGTACAATTTATCCTCCCACATTTTTCTGTTCTCTAAAGGAATTTTTCCAATTCATCCTAAAAAGTGATATAAATGTAACCGATGACTGACAATGCATTGTCATAACAAATCAGTCTGATATACATATAAGGCTGGATCCATGCTATTACCACATTTAAAGACACACTACGCTGCACTTTTTGGGTCCTGTAAAAGAAAAGGATTGTGTCAGATTTATTGCAAATTGATGTAATCTAATATATGGGTAAAGTGAATGAAATATATTCAATTCTTTCATCATTACAAATTCAATTACCTCAATGTCTACAATATATAATGGTCTGGACCATTGTCATTTGAAACCAGATTAAACATACAATGCTTGGCTGGAGATTCCAACAAGTCATCATTGTCATATCACTGTTAAAGCCCCTGTATTAGTGCTACACTGACTGGCTGACTAGTAGCGCCTCCCTACAGTATAGTCCAGTACTGCATGTTCTGTGTGACTTCTCTTACTTGTGTCAGGATAAGCTTCTCCCTTGCAGTCCAAGTGAGAGCAGCTCCATCTTGTTTTGTTCATTGTGCATACCATGGTCTTGTAAGAGTAACAGGTTTGCTATTTTGGATAAAAAATATTGAAGTTTAGCTGAATGAAAAGTGACTTTGAAAAAAAAAAGATAAGAATTATCCCTATATGGGAGCAGAAAGCTCCACCAAAATTGCATTTGAAGAAGCTAAGTTTGTTGAACTTTTCACCTATTAACTAATTTATTTACCTTTTTTGGGAGCATTTATCTTGTGAGGTTCCCTTTAAGAGCTTCAATTACTCACAATACAAATTGAATACATTCTTGGGACATGTTAGCAAAATCTCAGTCCACGTAATTCACATCACAACCATTGGAAAATATGGCTTTAACAATTCCTGAGAGATTTGGTTTTTTTCAGTCATCTGGCGCTATTCATATCGGGGTTTGTCGAGCCTAGAAGAAAAGTCCATAAAGGCAAATCTGTCTTTTGTTATGTGGCTTTTATAAAGTTTTAATCTACCTTTACTACTCTACCGAGATGAATTTTAGATAGGCAAGCTATATTGTCTTCTTAGAAAATTGACACTAGTGAACACCATGACAGCCATTGCCTAAATTGAGACCCATGTTGTAGAAACGCGCTTTACAAATGTCTTATCATCATTTTTATCCAGTCTTATTTTCCGCACTGCTTTGAAAAGTTTCACGAGACTTAAGACAAAGTTCTCAGTCTGCTAGAGATGCCAGTGATATATTGAGATTCTTCGGAAACCATATACAATGTTTATCACTCCTATTTCTTTCTGTAATGGCATGTAAATAAAATTAAACTTTCATGGGTTCATGGTTTGATATATGAATAGATGATTTAAGGCTACCATTAAAATGAATTGTTACTATATTCTTCTTGATTACTTTAAATCAAGTAACTGCAGAGAAAGAAAATATAAAAACAGCTCTCTTGTTATTAAATTCCTTCTCTTCCATGTTTATTGCACACGCTGGATAATTTATCACCGCTGATCTCTAAGGTGATTCTTTACTGATATGAAAGTCACAGCTCTACTACATTATAAGAGCACAAGGCTTTTCCTTGTAACTCTTAAATGGTCTTCCATGTAAAAAAAAAATCTGTTGGCTGTCCATACACTATATCCTAGCAGTGAAATTCATGGCTGGGGGGTCATACAGAAAGTGCAGATGTACTATAGGAATCACACCGGCATTGGTGTCTGAGAGAGCCTGAAGGTCCCTTTGCCACATACTTATTCCTCCAGTTCTATGTCAGAGGTCTCATGTTAGGGGCAAAATAATCTGTGATATGGATGTATGACGCTAGGTTCACACCTGCGTTCATGTCTCCGTTCTATGGTTTCCGTCTTCTGCATGGCAGAAGACGGAAACCATAGACCGGGTCCGGCCGTGCGCGGCGGTGAGCGTTTTAGGCTCTCCGCCGCGAAACCGGATTTTTTTATCCGGACACAGAGTACTGCATGTCCGACTCTGTGTCCGGATTATAAAACCCGGTTTCGCGGCGGAGAGCGCAAAACGCTCACCGCCGCTCACGGCCGGACAGCTTTCTCACCCATTCAAATGAATGGGTGACAGAGACTCCTGCAGGTTTCCGTCTCCTGCCTCTGTTTTATGCAGGAAACGGAAACCTGCAATAAGGACAGATGAACGCAGATGTGAACGAGCCCTGACTCACTTTTCTTCATAGAAAAATTTTCTGGTTTAGTTTATATCCATAGTCATGTTGTAAGGCCGGTTAAAAAGCTGGACATTGACTTACAGTGTAGCTATTCCCAGTTGGTGGAATTCAGAAGACATTTTTCATTTGAGCTTCTTTGCAAAGGAAAACATTATAATTAGAAATGAGCGAGTAGTACTCGATCGAGTAGGTATTCGATCGAATACTACGGTATTCGAAATACTCGTACTCGATCGAGTACCACTCGCTGTTCGAATGTAAAAGTTCGATGCAGAACCAGCATTGATTGGCCGAATGCTATACAGTCAGCCAATCAATGCTGGTTCTTCTCCTACCTTTAGAAGTCTTCTCCGTGCAGCTTCCCCGCGGCATCTTCCAGCTCTTCCGGCTCTTCATTCACTCTGCCAGGCATCGGGCCTGGGCAGAGCCGACTGCGCATGTCCACTTGTAGTGCGGGCATGCGCAGTCGGCTCTGCCCAGTCCCGATGTCTGGCAGAGTGAATGAAGAGCCGGAAGAGCCGAAAGACACCGCGGGGAAGCTTCACGGAGAAGACTGCATGGAGGATCCAGCCCGACCCTCACTCGTGGACTTGGTAAGTATAATTTTATCGAATGTTGCCTACCCCTGAAACGAGCATTTTCCCCCCATAGACTATAATAGGGTTTGATATTCGATTCGAGTATAAGGGGCTACTCGAAACGAATATCGAACCTCGGACATTTTACTGTTCGCTCATCTCTAATTATAATACATGGTAGTAGTAGGTGGGAGGTGCTGTTAGACATTTTGCATTGAAGCAAAGTGAAGGTATACCTCTGCATCTTAAGATAAGATTCTCGATAAATGTGTACTGTATATTTTTTTGACATAGAAAACATACATTTTGAAGTGTTCTTCATGTAACATCTGCTAACCTTATGTTTTGTTGTAGCTACCCTTAAGTTTTCTGCTCATGGCTGGTATAGATTTCCTCCATCATTTATGCCAGATTTCTGGTGGATCTGGTGGGGTCATTGGCCCTTACCCTGAAAGTCTTCTTCATACCTGCATCTTGAGGGTATTGTAGGAAACAAAAAAATATATATATTTTTTTTTTTTTTTTTGCAAAACCTCAATTTGCACAAAAAATTGTGACTTTCTATGCCTTGTATGCCTGAAAACTAACATTTAAAGTCTTATTAAATCTGCCACATTATCTTGTGTAGCCATAAAGTTGCATACATTTGGGTTCTAGATTCCTTGATTCTTAGATGTATCTGCTGTACACAGTTTAGTTAGTGCTGATGTTGTCAGTTGTAACCTGCACATATGGGTGGGGTGCATATCCATTTATGACAATTAGGTTACTAAAAAATGCAGCTGGATTGCAAAGTAGAGGAGAAGAGGAATCCCAACCTGGTTCTGAAACAGGCCTGTGGCATATAGTAGCTATAGCTATAGAAAATTTAGCCTGAAAAACCCCTTTAACTATGGCCCCTTACAGCAGTAGTATCTATATTTTTTGTAATGGAGTCCTAGTTCACGGCTCTATCTAAAATTGTGGGGCCATATTGAGGTTGATGGAGAACACAGGAAAAACTGGATCCTACATGACTAAACATTTAGCCACATGCTTATGGTGTGACCTCTCTACCTCCATCAGCAATTGTTGGTACTGGAGGCCCCAAAGAACCTCAAGGTGGGGACGGTCTCCTTATAATGTAGCAATGCATGATTGCATGGTGGTAACACTGATTTTGTTACAGACAAATCATTTGTGTTCAATGAAAAGCCTACAAAAACCAATGACTAATATAAGAGGAGAACGGTTGAAATAAAGGATCTCTCAGTCATAGCTGTTTTATTGGAAAGTAAGAACATTGATGAAATGAACATTCTACACAATGTAATATGTCCCCTAGAGACTGTAAAATGGGCAATGAAAATCACGAGATACTAATGTATGTTTAAAAAAGCCACTTGCATATCATTATCGCTACATTTTCGAACATTACTGGTGTTTTATTCAACTTAATATTAAATTATCATACATTTAGTAAGCTATGTGACCCACATTAACAATTATATGAGAAAATGATCTTTAATTACAGCAAATTCAAGAATGGAGCTTGAACAAGGGCTATTTACTATGTACATGTAATAATAAGCCTCATAAAATACTACACGCTAAATAATGTATACAGCTATTGCAGGGTTAATTCATCATTAACACATTTGTCCTGCTTTTATGACTATTGTGATAATTCAATATGTTTGGGATTCTCGCAGTTTATGTACATGTACAACTGAGCTCTGCTTTTCATTTATTCTTTATTTTCCTGTTATAGTGCTGCTGAAATTACAATATCTTTTATTAGGACAAAATGGCATTCTCTTTACTGTTATTCCACTTTTGCATGCTCCTTGTAAAAAATAGGGAACTTCCTCCATCAGCTAAACACCTGTCTAAGATATAATACGAAGATAAATAGAAGGCTGGAAACCAGTGGTGCACATAGGAAGCAGGGAGCATTATAAGGCTCCATCCCCACAGAGTAATGTGCCACTCATTTAGATATGTAAACACGTGTCAGAGTGAGGCGCTTCAAAACAGATCCCATTGACTTCAATGGGTGCCGGCTTACACGCGCTGCACATTGAAATCAATGGGAGGCTATATAACTAGAGATGAGCGAGTACTGTTCGGATCAGCCGATCCAAACAGCATGCTCGCATAGAAATGAATGGACATAGCTGGCACGCGGGGGGTTAAACGGCCGGCCGCCATCAAAGCAGAAGTACCAGGTGCATCCATTCATTTCTATGGAGCGTGCTGTTCGGATCGGCTGATCCGAACAGCACTCGCTCATCTCTCTATATAACCCATTGATTTCAATGTGTAGCACATGTAAGCCGGCAACCATTGAAGTCAATGAGATCTGTTTTGAAGTCAGAGACTTCTGGCTGTCAAAGCATCATGATATGTGACCGTCGAGGCCCACTCACAGGCATCAGCCATGAGTCAGGGCTGTTGATGTCACAGAAGGGGTCAGAAGAGACCCCAAAGGTGTACATAACCTGTCAGTTTAACAAATATTGTATATTTTTTCTCCTGATCTCACCAAGACGTTAATACCCTCCTGCTGCAGCTAGTTTTTATTTTTTCATTTTTTTTTTTAACTCCCTGCCTTCCAAAGGCAATGACTTTTTAATTTTTCGATTGACAAAGGCTAAATTGCAGTTTGTAATGGTACCATTTAATATTACTGTAGAAGTACTGGGAAGCTGGAAAAAAAAATCTGAATTTGATAGACTTGTATTTGTGACATTTTCATTTGAGTTTTATTTTAAGACATTAACATATATATAACAATGGTACGATCATTGCAATACCAAAGTTAGAAAGTGTTTGTTATGTTTTAATACCTTTACAAAAATCCAGATCTTTGAAACAAAGATTCCTATAAATTGCAATAAATTTCTGACACCCATATTTTTTTAAATATTTTTTGTGTACGGAGATGTGTAAGACCTCTGCTTTTGCTGGAAAAGTTGTACTCTCTATTTTTAACATTTTGTGGATGAAAGTTTTGATTGATTTTTACTCAATTTTTTTTAAACCAAAATGGTTAAAAATCTTGCGGGTGTCTTCATCAGGCCAAAAATGAATGTCCAGCATTGATATGGTTTTCAGGCTCTTTCTGGACATTCATTTTTGGCCTGATGAAGACACCCGCCTGGTGTCGAAACATGTAGTCTTGTGTGTCCTTGGAAACAATAAATGTAACCATTTCATCTCATCCTTTTGCACAGTATTTATTACTGAATTATGTTTGCCAGGAGCGTTGTATCATTTCCTGACTTTTCTCAGTCTCCTCCACATTTTGCACCAACACTCTCTCTGTGGGACGGTGTCTAGATAACAGCCGCAACTGGTCTGGTGGGCTCCTGGATTAGAGTCTATTATTTCCACCAGATGGACGCCAGGTCACAACTTTTCTTTTTTCAGTCTCTGATTGGTTAAAGTTCTAATATAGGCCTTACATGTACAGTGGATGTCAGTAAAGGGTTAAAATAATCCCAGAAAGGAGTCTGTTACAGAATCTTGTCAAGCGAGTGGAACAGTCAGAGAATATGATCCCCTCCGTCTCCTCAGCTACACTTTACCAGCACTTGGGGGACACCTGACCTTTTGAGGCCCATTGATAGTAGAGAAGTGGTGATATGTTAGCTAGTATGTCAATTTTTCTATATGAGTAAGTTTATATCTTTTTACATAATAATAATTTGGGATCAATCCATTAGAAATATTCACTAAATTATGGCTATTAAAACACCATGCTATGTCCTTTGCTTTGTTGTACATATGTTAATGGCGCAGTAAATGTTTATGAACGTACACTGATATTGAAGGCGAACAATAATGAATAATTTCAGACTCACGAAAACCCATTGTCAGTCCACAGAGATTTTTATTGGAGGTGGCCATGAGGTTTATGGTGCATAGAGTAGCTGATATTGACTATTAAATTTCTCACCTGTGCTAAATAAATACCATTGTCAGTTTTATTCTTAGCATTGCTCCTTTACTTTATTGCCACTTTTCTTTAGAAGTCTGATGCTTGGAACATTTTACAACAATTATTTAAGTTCATTCGCCTGTGCAGGCAACAAACTTCTATTAGTGGTTTTTGTGAAATTTTATTTGTTGAAGGAGAATTTTATCTAAAAAAAAATGAATTTATTTTCAGCATAATTATGTAACGTGGACGTGTTCTCCTTAATTTGTGTTCGTTCTTTGTTTTCCTATTGCTTTGGTTTTTATTGGGGTAATAGGGAGTCTTTCTGCAATTTTGATCATACAAGACAGGATTGTGTAGAAGCCAGGGAAAGCTGTTGACATACATGTATTGTATTGCTTTTATTATGAGCAGCACTTGGAAAAATACCTTTTAGGCTAAGGCCCCTCGGGACGTCCCGCAGCAATAAAACGCAGCGCTTTAAACAGAAAGTTTGCAGAGTTTTCCTCTGCGAACTTTCTGTTACAATTATACCTACGGGGAAACCCCTGGTGTTTCCATAGGTATAAAGGTAAGTTTACACGATGGAAACCTTTTCTGCCGTGTGGCTTTTTCAAGTGGCTAGCTACCATAGGATGCCGATGCACTGTATCAGTATCCCGTCACGGCGTCCTGCTCATGTTAGACCCGGAGGAATGGGCCTAATCAGGAATGTGTCTCGAGTCGTGAAGATAGCTAAAAAAAAATTAGCAAAAAAGAACTGCATTGAAATGAAAGGGAAGCGTTTTTGTAGGCAAATTTGAAGGCAAATTCCGCCTCAAAATCTGTCTGCAAAAAACTCAGTGTGAATATACCCTAATTAACATGCTGCGATTTTTCACCGCGGTTTTAACCGCAAAGTGGGCATGAGATTCACTAGAATCCCATCCACCCTGCCGGGGCAAATCGCTGCGTTTCTGTCCCGTGCTGCCTCAGCCTTAATCTAGTGGACACTTGTTCACCCTCATCCAGAAGTGCATTGGTTTACAGTTCCTTCATATTGCTCTCAGTGACGGCTGCAGAGTCCAACCAGGATACTCCTACAGTCACACAGTGCAAGAAGGAAGTGCTGCAGAGCCGGTAATTGCCGAGAATTTAGTGCGCTTGAGGATAAGGGACCATCTTTGGTGCACTTGCAGGGTCATTTTGCAAGTGCCACTAAAGAAAAGCATTACAAAAGGTAAATTTATCCACCTCTCCTAAGCTCTTACCCAGCACTTGCATGATCAAAACTGCAGAAGGACTCCCTTTAAGCTGTCCATATACAGTAAATGAATATCAGCCAAACCATCTAATGTATTTGGTTTTAGAGCAGATGTCAGGAGAAAGAATAGTTGTCCATACTGTATTATTATTGACATACTATGCTAAAGCACCGTAGTGCACCATATCAATAGCAAAGCAGTTGCTGTAAAGCTTACTAGTTCTGCAACATGATGTCAGATATATGCATTGATATTTATGGCATTGCCAAACGCTTTAATTAAGGACTTAACACATAGAAAATGAAAATGTGCAAGATCTTATGGATTAACTGGACCCATAAATTCACTGCTGCATCTGTTTAAAGTCCTCTATTTCTATGAACAGTACATTTGCAGGCAGTCTCCAACTATGGTCCAGCATTTAGACAGCTGCTTTAATAACATGCTGCCAGCAAGTCAAGCTGAAAAATATTCTTGGAATATACTGCAAGAGAGACCTTTAGGCTCTCACTGAATCATAGCTGATTTGTTGGTGTATTGAATGTCACAGAACAGCAAACTCTGCATTGTTTTAATAGCATTAGAAGCATACAATGTTGCCTCAATGGTGGGTGATTTAATTGTATATGATACCATGGGGCATTGGAGCCAAGCTTTAGTAGCCCATTGCGTTGCTTTGAAAAATCAAAAACATTATGCTGAAAGGAAGTCATCTGTGTACGTCAACGCTAAAATTAGATTTGTGACTTCCTCCTGAAGCAGACAATATTCTTATGGTAGGTAGGGTAGCACAATCTTCATAGGAGACGGTGTGCACAATTCCAAGGGGGACTGACCAGTTTCCCCATGTAACTAGCAAATTAAAGAATATTGGACAGCACTCCCGATTTTTCATTTTGGATCTTGCTTTTATTGTAACCCCTCACTCACCAATATCCAATAATATCAATATGGCCGCTTCACAAAGTATCACAGATTCTTAAAGATACAAGTCTGTAAGTATCTATGCAATGTATCAGGCGTAACGTCCCTGCATATTATTCTATAGGTTGCGCATCTGAGACATGGTGGCAGATCTTAGGAACAGTCTGGTCAGGCCTGGTAGTAGTGGTGGACTTTTTATGAAGCAGCCATGTTGATATTGTTGGATATTGGCGTGTGATGTGTTACAATAAAACCAAGCTCTAAAATCAAGAATCGGGAATGCTGTCCAATCTTATATCTACTCCTTCCTGAAGCAAAACAGATTCTAAAAAAGATTCATTATCCTGAAACCAAAGTATTTTTTTCCCTTTAATCACATTTTTAACTAGGGTTGGGCGAACCTCTAAACATCTGTTTAATTTCAGAAATTCAGTTATTATACTATGGGGTTCCTTCAGATCCCAGAATATAATATAAAAAGTGGCAGTGTGGAAACATAATAAACAGTTAGACTCACTTTTTTTGTTAATTCTTTTTTTTTTTTTAAGAACACACAATTGTAAATACAACAAACAAGCAAATATAGAATAGAAATGGTATAAATGGTGGCAGGTGGTGGAGGAACTGATATTCGGTGAACAACATGTATATAACATTTTGACATTTATAAGGGAGTAAGGGTGGGAATGAGAGGGAAGAAAAATAAAAAGGGGACAAACAGGAGTGGGGAAAGGAAGAGCGGGTGGGAAAACACAGATCACTGACAACTTCACATCTTACTCAAGGCACTAAAGTAGGTGTGTAATGAGCAAATAAGAAATGATTACCGTATTTTTCGGACTATAAGACGCACTTTTTTCCCCCAAAATTTTTGGGGAAAAGAAGGGTGCGTCTTATAGTCTGAAGGTGGCACCTGGCATCCGCTGTAAGAGAGACGGAAGCCGGCACGGGATAGACGCCAGGGCCTGAGAAATCGCTGCGCTCCTCTGCCTGCATGAAGCCAGCAGCGGCAGGGGCTCCTCCGTGGCTTCATGCAGGGCAGGGCAGCGATGTCTCAGGCCCCGGCGTCTATCCCGTGCCGGCATCCGCCTCTCTAGTACAGCGGATGCCGGGTCAGTATCAGCGGCCCCTTCTCCCCCCCGTACCTGTAAAGTTGCAGGCCGGCTTGCGTGGCGATATCGCAGGAGCCGACCTGTTCGGGTGACAGCCGGGAGCCTAATGAGGCTCCCAGGCCTGTCACTGCTATATATTAGTATTGCGGCTGGTCTCTATGACCAGCCATAATACTAATAGACAGAATGTCCCATAGACGGCAATACAGTTGTATTGCCGTCTATGGGACTTGCGATCAAGTGACCGCAGGTTCAAGCCCCCGGGGGGAATAAAATAGTAAAAAAAAAAAAAGCTTTAAAAATATGAAATAAATAAAAGTTCTAAATCACCTCCTGTTTTTTTTTTCAAATACAAGGTGATCTAAGCAATAGATATCCCCCAAAATGGTATAACTAAAAAGTACAGCTGGCCCCGCAAAAAAAACGCTCTATGCATCCCCGTACAGCTGCAGGGTCACCTGTCAATGTGGCCTTGCAGCTGTTGCAAAACTACAACTCCCATATATTAAATATTTTAGTTGGGAATGATTAGTTCAGCATAAACCTAGTGTCAATTACAGCTGCGGGGTCAAATTCAGGGGAGCCAGGGTTTACATCAGTGCAGCTCAGAGAGCAGCAACGGTGAAGTCATAAAAGACCAGAGTAATGGAGCCAAGGGGATCAATTCTTGAGGAATCTACTGCATGTGCCTATTGCGCAATGAGAGAGTTCCTCGAATCTACAGCTCTGATTTACTCTGCTAACCCACTCTGAAAGTGTGGGCGCCGCAGTCTGTAACCATTATGAGGGGATCAGCAATTTAGCAGCTACAAGAAGGTGTTTAAGCAAATCATTCCTAGATGGTTTGAAGTCGGCAGAAAGCAAAACTAAAACTATCTGAGAGAGGGAACTTGAACGTTAGATTTAAACAGAGTCTACAATGTGGATTCCACCAAATTCCAGTAAAGAGTTAAGACTGGGCGCATCCACCACAAATGGGAAAGGGAACCAACTGCCTGATTACAGTGCCAGCATAGGTCATTATCAGCCAAGTGGTACGCATGCACTGTTTTGGGCATGTTATATCAGTGGCTTAATAATTTATAATGGTTTTCCTGAACCCTAATGCAGTTAGAAAACCCATGTGATGTTGATAATATGTCTGTGACGAGGCAAAGTCTAAGATCGGACCACAGCAGTCTTCATAGTCTTCATCTGATGTAGCAGAGCCGAGTGTGCATCAGATGTAGCAGAGCCGAGTGTGCATCAGATGTGTAGTTGAGCAGAACTGGCTCAGCACTGCTAAGTCTCTGCATTCGCATAGGAATGCATTGGCCAGCCTTCGGCCAATCAGCGCTGGCTCTGCCGGAGGAGGCGGAGTCTAAGGTCGGACCTGAATGGAGACTGGTGTGGAGCGATCTTAGACTCCGCCTCCTCCAGCAGAGCCAGCGCTGATTGGTCGAATTCCGTACTGTGGCCAATCAGCACTGGCCAATGCATTTCTATGGGGAAAAGTTAGCTTGCGAAAATCGCAAACTGACAGGGATTTCCATGAAATAAAGTGACTTTTATGCTCCCAGACATGCTTCCCCTGCTGTCCCAGTGTCATTCCAGGGTGTTGGTATCATTTCCTGGGGTGTCATAGTGGACTTGGTGACCCTCCAGACACGGATTTGGGTTTCCCCCTTAACGAGTATATGTTCCCCATAGACTATAATGGGGTTCGAAACCCGTTCGAACACTCGAACAGTGAGCGGCTGTTCGAATCGAATTTCGAACCTCGAACATTTTAGTGTTCGCTCATCTCTACTCGATACAAAAAAAAAAAAAAAAAACAACAGAAGAAGCTCCATCAAAATTGCATTTGAAATGAGTCTTAAATTGGAATATGAAATGACAAATTGTTCAGTATATTTTATTCATTTCTATGGGTCAAACTACCAAACTGAATTAATATATAGACATATTGTACAGTAATGGGAAAAAACTGTGTTGACATGACCCACAATTTATCTGTGGAGCTGATGCTGCATATGATAAGGATCTGTAATATGAAGAATTCAGCAATTGTAAGCGGATCTCTGATTTCTGTAATTCAGGTAAGATTAGAAAACAATTTACAGTCAGCGTGTCTGCATTAATGTGATAAACAGGAGCTACTGACAGTAAGAGATGGATTATTTAGTGAAAATAAATACGTTATGACACTATTTATTAGTCAAAAATATGAACTTACACTTACAGAATGAAATCTTTGCAGTTATTTTATTTTAACATTGTCTAAAAAGTGTTGATTCTTTTATTTGTTGTATGCCATAATGGATAGAATTTATTAACGCTGGCACTTCATACGCCAGTCTTAATCAGTTCATCTTTTGGCACGATATGCACTTGAGTTATCAAGAGGCATAAGTCTAATAATTCAGGTTCACTATCATGAAATCCAGGCCAAACAGAGACTGGCAGAATCTTCTAGTATAAGTCACATCACTTTCCTAGATTGCGTTCTAGTAAACTTGTCCGACCAATGGCGCGTTCTGCCTCGATTCACCTTGATCTCTGTCCCAAACCGCTCATTTTCATAAAAAGTGGTGAGCAAGGCACAGAACCAACAATTTGGTACATCTTTGGTGCAAAAAGAGACAAGTTCCAGAAAGCATAGATGGGTGTCAACGCTCTGACAGTGGACTTTACATTGGCCTGAGAAAGATGGTAGACCAGCGTTGAATTGCATAGCCTTCTTTTACCTCTGTCTTTGTCTTTGGAACCAATAAAGTGATTTTATTAACCTACATCTACTCAGTGGCGCTCTCATGCCCGGTTTCTACCAGTTTCAATTTTTCCCTTGTGTTTACTGACCCCTAGCCCCTTTTTCAAAGACCCTGTCTTATTTTCGTAGAAACACGGTAGTAGGTAAATGTAGTCCTAGGCCTTGTGAATGTACTAATAAATCAGCCCATTGTTGTTTCCTTTTCTAGATTAAATCTTGATTCCAGATTTATCTTGAATAAACTTGGGCTTAGCAGTCTTCAGTGACTACCAGAATGTTTGTATTTGTCAAAAGAGAATTTCAGACATAAACCATCACTATTCTCAACATTTTTTTCTAGCAAATTTTCAATACTTAGCAAATGATTTTAATTAGATAATTAAGATATTCTCTAATAGAGAAAACAATTGATTTTTTTTCTTTTTTTCCTGAAATAAAAGCCTGAACACAGACTCATTACAAATGTATGGTATAACAGTAACTTTCTTCTCATACGGTGATCTTAAGACTTAATTACGATATGCCATTTCAGTCTTTATAATTAGTTAAAAACCTTTCATGAGACAATGGGAAAGATTGTAAAATATCACATTAGCATCTTAAAGCTTGATGAATCTCCTAAAATAATGTTTATGTTTACAAAAACAAGAGAATGGGTGGGGGGGGGATAAATTAAAAGAACAAAAGCCATAAGAATGACTAAGGCATGGATCTGAAATAACATAATATTACTCATTGTTCTCTGATCTTACACTAAGAAAAAATGTCAAGTTAATGTCTTCATTAATGATCAATTAATGATTAAAGTGTAAATTAAAATAACTAAACCTAACTCGCCATTTACAGATTTGTCCTCACTTAGGTGTCCTCTTGACTGACATGTCCACAAGTTAAGCAGCTTTTCTAAACAAGATATTTTTGGGTGGTCGGGGGGGTTGGGGGTTGTGACAAATTACCGCAATGATATGCTAACTTTCCTTTTTTTGTCACTGTGTGACCCCCTCAATGGGGAAGGTTGAATTGCAGAATTTCAAGCCGTTTATTAGCATTTTGTTATTTGTGTTGGATTGGTTTAAATTGCTAACCAAATATATGTCTGGAAAAGGCAGCCTTCAAACCTGAGAAAACTGGAAGAGTTTACTCATGTGGAGGGGGCCAAAATATCTGCTGAGAAGTGCAGAAGTCTCATTGACAGTTACAGGAATCGTCTGATTGTAGCGGTTGCCTCAAAAGGTTGTGCAACAAAATATTAAGTGAAGGGAACCATCATTTCTGTCCAGGCCTGTGTCATGAGTTTTATTTAAAAAAAAATTCTGTTGAAGTGAAAAGCAATGTCTGACTTCAATTTGTCCATTTTCATAAAATTTTTATTTATTATTACTTTTGTCAGATTCAAGTTATTTCTGTGACCATTGTGGGTTTTTCTTTTATTAAACGAGAGGAACCAACAATTTTGTCCATGTGTGTATTTTTCTTTCGGAACTTATTTGTTCTGTGATTTTTGTATATTATTTCAGGTCCTGTTCACCCCCTCTGACTCAATCACACAGACATGTTCTGTCCACGAATCATGGTCTGTGTGCAGATTGTATTTCTTAGTTTGACTCCATTCGTTTATATGGAACTCACAGCATTATAGTGAGATGTGACACAATGAGCTCTTTATCTCTAGTGTCCTTCAAGCAGTACTTTTCTCTCCGCATGATTTGTGCGGACACCACACGGAAAACCCACAGACCTCATTATTGTCTATGAGGTCTGTGTGCTTTCCTTGCTCACCACTTTTTAATTTGTTTGGTATTTCGTTTGGGGGTCCTCAAGTGGACTCCCCAAATGGAATACTGAATGCAGATGTGAACCAGGCCTAATATTGTACCTGAAATAATCCGCTCCTGATGGCAGCCAACAGATAGAGGCTTCCTATTGAGTTCTATAATACCTTTCTCTCTCTCAGCTGAAGAAGGAAAGCACAATCTGCTGGTGAAGATGACTCCAATGGATAGGTCATCAATATTTAAGTCTCCTTTAGTAAGTGGTGACCTAAGACTTTTGGAAAGCTGACTAATTCCTTAAGTAAAACACAATTTCCTGTTTTGAGAATATGCATATATAACTTCTGATGTAAGATTTTATGATCCTCTTTGCACTAAGACGTACAGTACAGACCAAAGGTTTGGATACACCTTCTCATTCAAAGAGTTTTCTGTATTTTCATAACTATGAAAATTGTAGATTCACACTGAAGGCATCAAAACTATGAAAGAACACGTGAAATTATTTACTTAACAAAAAAGTGTGAAACAACTGAAAATATGTCTTATATTCTAGCTCCTTCAAAGTAGCCACCTTTTGCTTTGATTACAGCTTTGCACACTCTTGGCATTCTCTTGATGAGCTTCAAGAGGTAGTCACCGGAAATGGTTTTCACTTCACAGGTGTGCGCTGTCAGGTTTAATAAGTGGGATTTATTACCTTATAAATGGGGTTGGGACCATCAGTTGTGTTGTGCAGAAGTCAGGTGGATACACAGCTGATAGTCCTACTGAATAGACTGTTAGAATTTGTATTATGGCAAGAAAAAAAGCAGATAAGTAAAGAAAAACGAGTGGCCATCATTATTTTAAGAAATGAAGGTCAGTCAGTTCGAAAAATTTGGAAAACTTTGAAAGTGTCCCCAAGTGCAGTTGCAAAAACCATCAAGCGCTACAAAGAAGCTGGCTCAAATGAGGACCGCCCCAGGAAAGGAAGACCAAGAGTCACCTCTGCTGCGGAGGATAAGTTCATCCAAGTCACCAGCCTCAGAAATTGCAGGTTAACAGCAGCTCAGATTAGAGACCAGGTCAATGCCACACAGAGTTCTAGCAGCAGACACATTTCCACAACAACTGCTAAGAGGAGACTTTGCGCAGCAGGCCTTCATAGTAAAATAGCTGCTAGAAAACCACTGCTAAGGACAGGCAACAAGCAGAAGAGACTTGTTTGGGCTAAAGAACACAAGGAATGGACATTAGACCAGTGGAAATCTGTGCTTTGGTCTGATGAGTCCAAATTTGAGATCTTTTCCAACCACTGTGTCTTTGTGCGATGTAGAAAAGGTGAACGGATGGACTCTAAATGCCTGGTTCCCACCGTCAAGCATGGAAGAGGAGGAGGTGTGATGGTGTGGGGGTGCTTTTCTGGTGACACTGTTGGGGATTTATTCAAATTGAAGGCATACTGAACCAACATGGCTACCACAGAATCTTGCAGCGGCATACTATTCTATCCGGTTTGCGTTTAGTTGGACCATCATTTATTTTTCAACAGGACAATGATCCCAAACACACCTCCAGGCTGTGTAAGGGCTATTTCACCAAGAAGGAGAGTGATGGGGTGGTACGCCAGATGACCTGGCCTCCACAGTCACCAGCCCTGAACCCAATCAATATGGTTTGGCGTGAGCTGGACCGCAGAATGAAGGCAAAAGGGCCAACAAGTGCTAAGCATCTCTGGGAACTCCTTCAAGACTGTTGGAAGACCATTTCAGGTGACTACCTCTTGAAGCTCATCAAGAGAATGCCAAGCGTTTGCAAAGCAGGAATCAAAGCAAAAGGTGGCTACTTTGAAGAACCTAGAATATAAGACATATTTTCAGCTGTTTCACACTTTTTAAGTATATAATTCCACATGTTTTAATTAATAGTTTTGATGCCTTCAGTGTGAATCTACAATTTTCATAGTCATAAAAATACAGAAAACTCTTTGAATGAGAAGATATGTGCAAACTTTGTATATAATGTACTGTATATAATGTAATATTAGTTATTATTTGTATCATTAATATTTCATAGCTGTAAATAGCCATACACTTATAACACTCATCAGATTCACTTTGCTTCTAACAAGCAACAATGAACTTACCCATGTGCCAAGCACTGCATTGTAATATATGAATTCTACATTGACACTCATGCAGTTACTTCAATATTCTTTCTATTACAGATGGGAAAAGAAAAACAGTGAACACAAGCGACATTTTCAATTTCCACACACAATTCTAAACAATGTGCACTAAGGGGATGACAAGAATATTTTTCTGCATATTTAAATAAAGTAGCTTATCTTCTTAAAACATGCAATGCCCATTATTTGTCTATGTCCTTGGGTACAATGGAATTGTGCACACATTATGATCTGATAGGGACAAGAATATAAGTAAACATAGTTTAATTTTTAGAATATGTTGCATATGTAAATTAAGAGAGGCAAATTTCATTTTCCATTGCTTTTTAAGGAGACTGAGTCCTAATGTAATATTAGTGGGTCTTAGCAATGAAGCAGAATACAGTATAATAAGATTTGTGGCTAGTATTTGCAAAGTATTTAAGAAGCTGCCCATATACATATATTTAAGAAGTAATATGAGGCATCTTATAATGTGGCTGAATATTTAGAGTAATTGAACTCCAATAATGTGATTGTTTAATGATGTAAGATGATGAACCAATTTTCAGTATAGTTGGAAATACATTTTTTCCTCATGTAGTAATAGTAATGATAGTTATAGGACTAAATGAAAACTACAGTGTAGCATTGCCTTGCCTATATATATGCTGTAAAGAATACCATGAGTGCAACGATCAGTAATACAATAATCAGTAATACTCATAGTAATATTACACTATTACTACTGCAATGTACAATCTTTGGAGCACATTAGAACATTTAAAGAGGACCTTTCATGGTTTGGGGCACGGGCAGTTCTATATACTGCTGGAAAGCCAATGCGAACTGTCGGCTTTCCCGATCTGTGCCCTGGGTAAAGAGCTAGCAGTGCCAGTACCGTAGCTCTTTACAGTCAGAAGGGCGCTGCTGACAGTCTGTCAGGAACGTCCTTCTCCACAGCAGCGCCTATCGTTCTGTACAGTGTGAGCGGGGAGGAATGCCCCCTCCCTCTGCTCACAGTGCTCATTCATAGACGAGTATTATCAGGAGGGGATGGCTGCCAGCCATTTTTGGGTAGCCGCTCTTGCAGTTCAATACAGGAGCCGGCCGGCGGCCATTTTTGGGTAGCCACTCTTGCAGTTCAATACAGGAGCCAGCCGGCGGCCATTTTTGGGTAGCCACTCTTGCAGTTCAATACAGGAGCCAGCCAGTGGCCATTTTGGGGTGGCCTCTCTATGCTCTTGTATAGAACTACAAGAGCAAGAGAAGCCAGAAGAGGCGGAGTTGCTGCAGAAGAAGGAGGCGGCGCAGGAAAGAGCTCTCGGGCAGCAATGGGGATGCGCTCATCAGCCTTTCAGTGCTGGGGCCCGCTCTCATTGCTGCGGAGAGCTCATTTGCATACCAATTAAAACCGGTATTTCTACGGAATGGCGAGGCGGAGTCCACGTCTAAAGGTAGGAGACGAATAGCCTTTCTTAAGGCTATTCCGTCGTGTTCATTAGAAAAAAAGGTAGTTTAATGGTAGAATCCCTTTAAACACAGGGAGAACAAACAAACTCTATACAGATGTTGTCTTTAGTCAGATTCAAATCCAGGACCCCAGTGCTACAAGGCAAAAGTGCTAACCATTACAATGGGATTATATATTCCCCTTCATGTACGCAATGTCATTGCACCACTTTCTTTGGAGCAATTTAGGCCACAAGACTTCCATGAAGCTAAGATACCATGTTGTGGAAATGTGGCATCTTTGATTGCCAGGAAAAAAATGCTGCTTTTCTATAGTACAAGCAAAATTAATAAAATTCTGGTTAATCTCATCCACATAGTGTGTAAAACAAGAGGTGCAGAAAAGCTGCTTTTTCAAAAACACGTGCGCATTTCAAGTTTAGCTGCATAATCCCAGTCGTTTTCCCTATAGATTTAATAGGGAAAGGAGAAAAAACTGAGAAAAAAAAAGCAGAAAACTTAATGAAAACCCTGCACAAAAATGCTATTCGTTTGCAGTATTGTTTTTTTTTTATTTTTTTTTTTGCTATGTGGGGCCTTGATACTGTTTCACATTAGTAGCTATTACTTTACTCTATGTACAAACCTTTTATGACTTAACTGGCCCAGGTAGGATGTCACTAATAAAATGGTATAATACATTGTTGCATTGCACAGGTAAACTCCTGTCTGGCATATACTCTTTTTATGTAAAGAGTATGGACATCTTCAGTGCACCACTTCTTTCTCACTACTTCTCATCCTGCATGCTATGTATATATGACATCGACTCCAGTATTTCTGCAGTGCAGTCCTCTAGATCAGCCATAGATAGATTATATTTTTGTACCAGCGTTTGACAGACTAACCCTGTGAAATATAGATCCCATTGAAAACTCGGAGCAGCTAAGACCGGAAAAGAGATTTAGGTTGGACACCAAAGAATCTGTATTGATCCAGGCAGCCCTGCATATTTGGCCTATGATTCGGTAAGATTTATATCAAAGCAAACATGGACAGAAAAGCGAAAGGGTAAATCATATATTCTCATAAATCAATTTGATGCCGGTAAAGTATCGAAACTAGATATACATTACATTTTATAGGAGCCAAGCCTTAAAACATATGAAGTAAAATGGCATAATAAGTCAAATGCCCTTGAGGTCCTGACTTCATTTTCAGAAGCTCATTCATATGTTAGTCATAAAATACAAGTAAATCCCTGGAAACCTGAATCGTACACCTTGATCCTTCTCTATTTATTGCTGTATGATTGCATGCATTTTTAACAGTATTAGAAGCTTTTGGGCTGCTAATAAAAAGATAAGCATGTGTTCAGTAAATCTATTTCATAATTTGGATAAAGGGAAACAAAGAATTTGAATACTCGGTTGTTATTTATGCATGATGATCCAATAGCATCTAACAGCATATCATGTCTTTTGTTTTTAGCAAATAAACAATGTACTAACCACGTACTTAAAGGGATGTGGGGACTTGTCTAGAGAACACACACACAAAAAATAAAAGGAGGGATCATGGTAAAAAAAAAAGATGTTTTTACCCACTTATTACATCCCCTGCCCTTCTTTATTGGCCTGATGTTTGTGTACTTGTTCTGACGTGATGGAGCTGTATATACTGTACATGTAACCATTGCGGTCAAACACTAAACTTAGATCTTGTGCCAGTAAGTGATTCAAAAGGTGAGTGTTTTTTTTTTTTTTTTTCTACCACCTTCTCAGTTTCTAGTGTCTTTAAAAAAATCCTGAATAACTCCTTTAAGGCTATGGTGGCATTCACACTGCTGTTAGTAGTGCACCTAGCATCTGTTACAAAATGTTAACAACAGACACTAACAGATCTGTCATGAATCTGTTAAAATTCAGTTGATTTTTATAGCCGCCTGGATTTTGTTCTATCATTCACAACAATCTGGCACTAATGCCTGCTATCAGTACCCGCACTGATTGCAGTAACTAAGGTCCTCAGTGCCTTGGTCAAAGGTGAGGAGGTGCCATTTTCCTGGTGGCATTTTGGGGAGGATCACCAGCGCTCAGAACAAAATCCTATTAAAGGTTCCCAGTCATGTCTCTGCATTTCTTCTATTAAAGGCTGCTCCATGTAGCCTGAAATAAAAGTGCCAGTATTTTGCACTTTAGGGGATCTAATAATAATTGTATAAAAATTTTAATAAAAAAATGAAATAGAATTAAAGCAAAAGTTCCCTTGTCAGAAGAAAATTATGTAAGACCATGCAGGCTTTAACCAGATCAACAGCTTCTGGGTTTAACTGGATTGCCGTGTTGAAAATCGACCATTTTGAAGTGAGGATCCCAAACACATATTTCCCAAGTCGCCTTGCTCTTGTCAGTCTGTAACTGAAAATACAGTTCTGGTAGTCGATCCCATGACGGGAGTATGGTTTGAGAAGGTTTTCACAAAACTGGAAGGTCTTATCGTCAACAATTACAAATATCATAGGAGGTCCATCTTTTCTAGGAAATGACTTTGATGTTGGTAAACATATATAAAACTGCATGTGCCCAAGGACATGAAAGGTCCTCTATAATGAAATAAACAAGATTCCCCAAATAGATATGTAATTTTCTTTTGACTATATTTTTTATGTAGGTTGTGAGCCCCACATAGGGCTCACAATGTATATTTTTTTCCTATCAGTATGTCTTCGGAGTATGGAATGGAAATCCATGCAAACACGGGGAGAACATACAAATTCCTTATATTCCTTTTTTTTTCTGTTGGCAGGATTCAAACCCAGGACTCCAGCACTGCAAGGCTGCAGTGCTGACCACTGAGCCACCGTGTGGCCCCTTCTGACTATGTTTTTTTAACTTCTACATGGCTACATTTTTCACTTCTTATACCTTATACTCCTGTATCCTTCAACCAGAGGCAATATATGAGGCAAGGTAACCAATAGCCTAGTGTCTTTCGGTAGGTGCCATGCTTGGCTAGCATTGCTTAGGAATTTAATATTAGATTTGCTGTTTATTGTGCTCTGTTGTAATTATGCACTTACAATTATTGATTTATAGACTAAACAGAAAACAATCTTAATCTCCTTTCTTTGATAGATGTCTTCTTGACATACAGTAAAAGTGGGCTCAATTCAAAGCTAGCTGGATGGAGAAATAACGCATAGCTCGTAGCGAGGGGACGGTGCCAGGAGATTTTCAGCTGTGAGAGTGTTGATACAGATTTAAGCTTTTTTTAAATAAGAAAATTGCATCTGTGTGTTGAAAGAAGTTTTGGCTACATGAATTATGAACAGATCACTAGGGATGTGCAGTGTGAATGTATGTTGGAAAGCGATGTGGAGACATACACTGAAATGCTATCTCCTAGCCTGAGCAGATCTCCACAGGGATTTCTGCAGCAATTGACTTAAGTGCTTATAAAGCTTGGCAGAATTCCACCAGCCTGCAGTAAAGTCCTCATTGAAATGTTCCTAAAAAGTGTTAGATATTGGTTTCCAACTCATTAAGAAATAAGTTATTATAGTGGATGCTAGAATTTGTCAATTCTGCTCTTTGTCTTGCCCTCTCATACACAAAATGACAAAGACATAAAATAAAACATCCTTTGCTCATGGATTTAGTGAACCTTTTCTGTTTTTTTTTTAATCCTTAAACACTAAAACGAAGGTGCCGAGAGCAAAGTTTTGAACTTTCCATAGATGAATAAATCCTTCATTATAGAAAAAAGCACTTCTTGGGAGAAAACCATTCTGGATATAGAGGGCTATAGCTATAGGGGGTAGCAGTCGCTACAGGGCCCTGGAGCCTGAGGGTAGACAAAGGCCTCTCGACAACATGAGAAGACAACGGTATTACATATAACCTATAGTAAGAAGATTCCCTTGATACATTGCTATCAAGATAAGCTACCAACCTGTTTCAATTGCACTTGAAAAAGGGCTCGACCTGAAACGTGTTGTGCTCGATACTTAATAAAATTCTTGAAGAATTCCTGTGAAGTTCTTGGTTGTGCGCGCTCCAACCCCACTCCTCCTACCCAATCAGTTTATACCTTGAGGGACTACCTACTGTTGTTGTCAGTGCTATTTTGGGTACCATGATTAGCGCAAGGGCAAAGCTGCTGCCACCATACTGTTTGGGCTTATTATATATGCTGTTGGGGTCTTGTAACTTATCACAATACCAGAAGGTAAGAGGCCATTCATGAGTGAATAATATTTCTCCTTTATACAACTAATACTATACTAAAACAATACTATATTGGCACTCGGTGTCTCTCCTTTTGTATTATAGGAAGGAATTTATGGATATGCTATAAATTTCTGAAATGGGAATATCCCTTTAGGGCAGCGACATCTGGTCCATAGTCGGCTATGTAGAGTTCAGTCTCCTGGATGCAATTATCCATGGCGTGCTTGTTTTTTTGGTTGGATTTAACATTTTATAATTAAAAAAAATACATATAGGACTATTTTATAATAAAATATGACTTACAGGACTATGATATTCAGCTCCACATCCTCTTGGGGGGATTAATGACAGCATACCTATTGGTCACATGGCCATGCTGCAGTTTGGTCCCATTCAAGTGAATGAGACTGAGCTGCAGTACAAAGCCTTTATATACTGTACAGAACAGTGCTTTGTAAGCAGTCAAGAGGCACATCAATCAATATATAAAATATGTTATGTAAAATTAACTGCTAATATAATTTGAATGTTTTGTACATAACAGGATTTAAATATCTTAAAATAATCTGATCTTTAATTATATTTATATAGTGTTAGGGCTGCAGATATGTCAAGTCACAGTGTTTAGGCCCCCTTAGTCAATGAATAGTCTCTTTCACCTCATTAGTATTCACTGTACTGCGACATTTCCTCCAGCAATTAGAAGTTTCATTTTTATTTTCATTAGGTATCTGCAGGGATTTGACCCAAATCAAGTGAAATATGCAGTATATCTATAACTTTATGGCTTCCGACAGTTACGGCTTCCCGCTTCGCAGTAGGCCCAAATGAGTGAGCCTAGTCCGGAGGATGCTGTTGCGAGGTGGACGAATCTGCCTGAAGAAAGGGCAGCTCGCTTCTTTTTTCTGTGAGCGGGAACAAACCGGTCATGGAAAAAGGAACCCTAGCGGTCTACATAGACCTCTATTGTGAGGGGGTGGATTTTGAGGTGGATTTGGCCTATATGTCATAACTAGGTAGGGAAAGAAAAAGCTTGTTATGAGGGAAAAAAACATGCTTGATGGAAAAAAAATATAAAAATAAGGCTTTAGCAATTTTTTTTAATTATTAAATGATACGCACAAACACATATAGATATAGATTAACAAAAGTATTTAATCAAATTATGATTTGATCATTTGATCAAGTGAATACAGATGGTGCAATTGTTTAATTTAACCACTAACAATCTGGGGTCTAATATTATTATATGAGGTTTGGATATATGCCACACCCTATAAAATACTGCTCACATATGTGCTGCAACTTGCCATTTGCAAACCATGCTATGAAGGGCTCTACCAAGTTGACGTCTCTGGGAATGCAGACTATAGATTTACATTAACCTGTGAAGTTTTTGACTTCCACTTCATGCTCAAAATCAGAAAGTTCCCCTCTAGCTTTTCACACAGTTACTGTATATATATATTGTCAGAGATACGGTGGTATCATAACTTCTACATGGCAGTGTCACTATTCATCACCCACCTATGGTATATTTAGAATCTGATGAATCAGAGTTTGCACAGGCACACATATTTAGTCAGTTTTTTGGCTACATAGCTAAAGCATTATACAATGTATGTACCTTGGATACAGTATGTGTGAACAGGTACTTTGGTGAGTGTGGCAATTAATTATTGGCTTAACCTGGATAGCAGATGTGATAGCTGTGTCTTTTGTTGTTAAACTACAACCTGCTTGAAATTGGAGCGACAGAAGCCATACAAAGTAGTGGAAACGGTAGAGAAATAGATGAGTAGAGTATTTCTGTATGTAGGAGACTAGACATATGGATTATAATAAGAGTTCTGATAACAAAGACAATGTGCATATATTATCATCTGTTTAACTAGACCACTGTCAGAAGTATGTGATAAGCGTTTTCCCTGTTAGTTGAAATGCTGACTCTGTTGTAAGGACAAAGTGATTTTACTAATTGATAGCTATTTCACGGGATTGCTTTTCTTACGTAACTGTTTCATGCCAAATAGCCAAAAGCTTTGAATGCGATGACATTAATCACTACAAATTGTCACACATCTCAAAAAGAATTGAAAACGGCGTTTTATCTAAAATTGTCTTCACTAGTTCATTTCCACTCAGAGCAATAAAAAAAAATGACCCTTTGTAGTCGGTCGCTTGCATGTGAAAATATTTAAGTGGCAAAGTTTTATTACACAGTTGTCATATTCATTTGTGTTATCATTAAAGTAACTACATAAAATCTGCATAAGTCTCTTTTAAATGGTCTCGGTCAAGGCAAGACTTTGATCACTGCGGCTCTTAGTACTTCAAAATCATTGCATATTCTGAAATACAAATTCAGATCAATAGAAAGAAAATCTAAATATTTATTTGCTTTCCTCTAGTAGTTATGGCATTACGCTTACATCCATGCTTGTAATAGTTTTATATATGCAGTTCTTAAAAACAGCTATTCAGCAAGTTTTTGGAGGGGACAGAGGAAAATGAATGTTTTCTGGTTAAAGTTTAAGGGAATTGTACAAATAATTATAACTTTAAAATAGTTTGTATTATTGTAATATTATTTGATGGTATTCCTAATTTTTGACAATGCAAGATAAGCTATTTTAACAAGAGAAGCCATGTATGTCCATACTGTGATGTATTTTATTGATAGGTTGTGCCACTACAGTGGGAGCTGCTCTAACAATATGGTTTGTCCAATAGCGACTGTATTGAGTAAGAATAGAATGGGACCTAGGATAGAACCTTGTGGAACCCCAACAGCAAGAGGAAGAGGAGAAGTGAAAAAGCCCACAAATGGTTCACTGAAAGTGCGGTCTGAGAGATAGTAGAACCAAATGAGAGCAGTGTCCTTCCAACTGACAAAGAGACGTTGGTGGACTATGGTGCCAAATGCTGCTGAGAGATCCAGAAGAATGAAAAGAGAATAGTTGCCTTTAGTTTCAGCTAAATAGCTGTCAGGAGCTCATTAGAGACATTTGTAAGGACTGTTTCAGTAGAGTGCAGAGTGCAGAAGCCAGGGATCAAGTTAGCAGAAAGATAGCTGATTAAGTGAAAATAAACTGATCTGTAAGGGAATTGTCAGTTGAGCAATTCCCTAGTGCTGGTACTAATACCTGGGAGGAAGGGAAAGACAGAGACAGTGAGTCCTAAACTTGACCCAGCCCCTGTCCCTACCTACTTGCCTCAACTGTCCTATTGACAGGGACAACTGGACAACAGTCCCTTCTGTAAGTATAAACACAGAAAATGAACAAGACATCACAACACAGAAGAGGAGTCAGCAAGCCAAGAGTCAAAGCCAGAGAGACAAAGTAGTACCAATTTGTAATCCAAAAGAGTAGTAACAAGAAAAGCCAAAGGTCAGAAGTCAGTAAATAAGTGAAGACAGATTCACAATAGCCAGAAAACATTTGTGGACGGATGACCTGATTATAGGTAGTCCAGAACCCGCACCAGACTTGATTGGCAAAATTGAAACAATTTTTGGACTCGATGATGTGGAGTGAATAGGATCGTTTTTAAAATCCAATCTTCGATAATTAAAAAAATACCATTGACTTGCATTAGGATCGGATTTAGGATCGGGTTCGAATGGAAAATGATTGGAAATCGGATTTAAAAAACGATCCTGAAATTTCAAGAATGGCTCAACCCTAGTCATAAGTAGATACAAATAGGATAGTTAGCATATCACTTTATGATAACTTTTTTGAAACCATATTATGTTTTGAAAAGCTCCTGAACTTGCAATACCTATATATCTGGAGATGTCCAGCTAAGATGACAGAAAAGGAAGATTGCATCTTTATGTTGGGCCAAGAGAAAAGATAACATAGGACACATCTGTAAAGTAATAATTGAATATAGAAATGGTGCCAATATTCTGCCAAATGGATTGCTTATTCTAATGTACAGAGGCCGATGTATTTCTTGGTAATATTATATTTATTTGTTATTTTACTTTCTTCACTTTTATACAGTTCAAATGTACAAAAGTTATTATCCTCATTTATTTCCCTTTTTTCTATGATCCACTGCTATAGCACTCTAGTACAAAATTAAGTTTCAGATTGTTGATTCATTTGCAATGAAGCCTTATAAAATGTTAGCCTGAAAATACAGAGAACTGCTACTAAAATGAAAATGATATTTTAGCATCGTCATAAACATCAGTATACAACATCTATAAGTTTGAGACTGAGTGAAGAAGTAAAATTAGAAGACAGAAATTTCTAAGAACTTACTGCATGTTTTGAAGATATATGTGACTTTATGACCACAAAGGGATTTTATTGTGAAAAAGGCCGATAGAGCTTTTGGATAATAACATTTTAGAAAATATAATATTTACAATATATCGCCCACACATTCTCTATAGCTAAAGTGGAAACATTTCAAATAAGTTAATAGTTCCGTCAAATGAATACTCCTTGTACAAAGTTTAATGGTTTACATTTTTCATTTATTTCTTTTAGAGCAAAAGCAATCCTTGTCATTTTTATTAGTTTTTCTTTTCCCTTTCCCAAATTTCAATTTTCTGTAGTAGTATGGTATGTGGTAGGCTTTCCTTTTTATGAGTGTCATTTATTCATCTCCGGGTGATAAATGATTCTATTCTTTTTTTGCAATTTGCCACATTTCATGTTCGTTGGATAGTTCAATAAAATGTTCACATTTGGCATCACCAAGCATTGCACTTACTTGCGTTTTGTGTGTAACGCCCTTCACCCTCACCCTCAAAATATAACACGACCTTCGTCATCCTATTTGAATGAACGTGTATAAATATTAAAAAATGTTTTCTCTACTTACACTATATCCTGGACAACTTTATGGAGACACCTCTATTCGTAATTGCTTTGCGGTATTGCAATATACAGGTATAAGCAATATGCAATAGAGCACAAAAAGCTAAATAAAACAATATCTAGGTTTGTAGGAAATGAGTTATGTTACTTTGAAATCCCTACAGTCAGTGGCATAACTAAAGTCTTGTGGGCCTCGGTGCAATCTTTGGCTGGGGCCCCTACCTCATCCCTACAGCAAATTCTTGATAGTGATGGTTACGGGTACTCAGGAGTTTAATCCACCTTAGTGTGGTTAGGGTAATCTGTGGCCTCCTTGGCTTATGGGCCAGATGGAAGCTGCAATCTCAATATTGATGACAGTGTTTATGGGCCCCCTAAAGCTCCTGGACTCCGGTGCGACTGCACCCTCTCAAGTTATGCCCCTGTCTACAGTGTATAGGTATAAGTATACATAAAGATAGCTGACTGTCACTGTGTAGGACTGCCCATTAGACTCCTAAGCACAGACTGAGGTGAGATTTATATAAATAAAAACAGGTTAGACTGAATCTTTTACCCCAAAAGTACATATCAACCTCATCCTGCCTTACAATATGCTAATGTCAGATACAACTACATGTTTTATGTGACAGGCTCCCTAGCAATATATCTTCTTGTTTAAACAGCCCCTTCACTTTTACTCTCAGGCCTTCTTATTTGGAAGTTGCAAAGGGTCAGCAAAGGTAGAACTTTGCCATGAAGGACTGTTCAGTTTCACCCAAATCAATATATAACTACAGACATATATATATATATATATATATATATATATATATATATATATATATATATCCTTCATTTACCTGGCAGTTCTACAATATATCTAAAAAAAATAAACATGAAGGCTCACATGATAACTGCAATATGTATGTGTTGCAAAAAACTACAGTAAATGCTTAACACTATGACGGAACTTATGCATCCTCTTATCCCATAAAACTAGTGTACAAATCTTAGTGTGAATTTTTATATGCCATTTGTGTGCAAATGGAGTTTGTGGACCATCTTCACCACTCTATCATTTACTCCTGTTTTCTGGTATAAATGATGATTAAAATCTATAGCTATAATATGCCTTAGATTTTATTCTAGATGAATGGACTCCTAGAGGATGTCCTCAAGGAGTTATCCAGATATGAAAAATTATCTGCAAATACATCCACAGCAGTGTTAAATATTCACTGTTCCCTTGTTCAGCCTTTGATTGGCTTTATTTTACTCGCTGCTACTTGTATCACTGTTATTTACATGCAATGAATCTGTGGACAGACTACATTTCCCATGATTCATCTGCCTGCTCTCACTTTCTGTATACCCCTCCCTTCTCCACTCTCCGCTGTAGTGAAATACCAGTTAATAAATTACTCCCATCACACACATGCTATTGTGCTGTTTAGTTTGCAAGATGACTCTCCCCTTTCCCCCCAATGAACAGCAGACACAGAGACTGACAGCGGGGAGATGAATCATGGGAAATCTAGTTTGTCCACATATTCACTGCATGTAAGTAACAGTAATAGGATCATCAAGTAAAATAAAAATAAAGCCGATCAAAGGCTGAACAAGGGAACAGTGAATATTTAACACTGCTGTGGATGTATTAGCAGATAATTTTTGAAGATGGATAAGCTGATAATTTATGACATCCCAGAAGTTCAGTGAATATCAAGACCGCCATATAAAATTCTGTTATTGACAAATCTACCCCATTAGACTATACAATACTAGTTTAGTTAGGTACCTTAGTAAGAAAAAATGAGATGAGTTAATCGAGGTGGAGAAAGCGCAGTCTGAGTTCAGAGTATTATATAGAGTGAACAGTTACAAAGAGTATTTTTCTTCATGGAGGACCCTGCATACTTATGCATTATATTACATACATATAGAGCTCATTGTTTTATACAGAACTTTTGTGATACAGATGTATTCTTTAACAGTTCAGCAAACTATGCATAACTCACTGCTACAGATGATTACTTTATAAGAAACATTATATCAAACTCCCATAGGAGATCCATAAAGTCCTGAGAGGTCAGTGTATAGCAGTAACATTCTGTCCCAAGAAGGATGTCTTGGCCAAAGCCCAGGAGTTTACTGGTCTAGTTTGCTGTTTCCTGGTCATCTGCAAGGTAGAGTATCTACTTCTATCAACCAAGCAAAAATGCTATTAGAAAAGGCAATTAAGTCCACACCATACTTCCCTGATACCTCTATTTATTCTCCCCAGGCAACTAGAGACAGGATGGGTTGTCTTTAGTATTATCCTCAGAACATAGTAGATCTCTCAATTGTATTAATTAAAATGTAAAATATCCCTGATTCATCCCTGATGGAACAGGACAGGCGGGAATCCAATCTTACTTTTTACAATCTGTCCTTCATGTCTAGTAGTGCCCTCTTAATTCCTCAGTTCCCAATGAAAAACCTGCCTATGGGCAAATCTTGTCCAGACAGATTCACTCATTTGGACTACAAAACCAATTTAGCTGAATCTGTTCTGCATTCATTTATCTATTTAACTACTTACTAACTGGCTTATCCATTCACTATGCTTCACTCTCAAATGACAGTTATTTAAAAACTGGGCAAGAACTTCCAGGACTACATAAGATCTAGTCTTATTGCCCTCTTAAACTCCAAACTGAGACTGTTTACCAATATATTTGCAGGGAGACTAAATGCTGGGCTACTCTTCTTCACCCATAACAATTTGGTTGGATTTTTCCTTTCTTATCTGAAGAAGGGCATTTGACTCGGTTGATGTGGCTTATAGACAACATACTCCAATACAATTATGCTGAGATGCAGAAAAAAGCCCTTGACTGTTTGGATTGGTTCTTTATGAACTAGTAGCACTAGTAGTTGTCTAGTGTTACAAGACAACCTGTACACACAAATGCCAATTTATCCTAAATAGAAATTAAAAAGTTCAGGTACTATTTAATTTATCCTGAGGTGTCACTGGAGCAATGGAAAGAAGGAAACACAGAGACAGTGAGTCCTAAACTTCACCCAGCCCCTGTTCCTACTTACTTGCTACACTGTCCTAATGACAGGAGCAACCACTTGGCGATGGCCCCTTCTCTCAATAAGTGTACACAGACAAGACAAGACAAACAACACAGAAGTGGAGTCAGCAAGCCAAGGATAAAAGCCAGAAGACAAAGCAGTACAAAATCATAATCTGAAGAGTAGTCACAAGGAAAGCCAAAGGTCAGAGGTCAGTAATACAATAGTAGCAGAAAGAGGATCTTAGCAGGGACAAAGTCTAAGGACAGAGTCACAATAGCTAGCAAACCTGTGTCAGGGCCTGCCCCAGACTTTATTGGCAGACAGGTTGTCAATCATACACAGTAATGACCAAGATTAACTATTTGATGGACAGAGGGAAACAAGGTGCAGGAGATGGGTGTGGTGGAATTTCAATGACAGAAAACAGGTGATAGAGCGGAATTCACACATTGCAATGAAAAACTCTAAGCAAAGAATCAAACTGAACATACCTCCTGCAACGCAGCATGCAAGTAGAGGGTGGCGCAGAGACCCAAACAGGCAAAGACGTTACAAAGGGAC
This sequence comes from Leptodactylus fuscus, assembly GCF_031893055.1. NCBI lineage: Eukaryota > Metazoa > Chordata > Amphibia > Anura > Leptodactylidae > Leptodactylus > Leptodactylus fuscus. The sequence goes on from NC_134268.1 coordinate 155,309,544, forward strand.
TGTGTATGGAATTGCAGCTTAGTTCCATTCAAGTGAATATGACCACAGACCATAGACAAGAGTGAAAAAAATCACTCCTTTTCAGAACATAAATGCACATATAGTAAATATACTATAAAATTATACATACAGTAAATAGACTATAACATACTATTATTCTTGAAAGTTCCTATACACTACGTAAATTCTTAAGAGAATTATCTAGAATAAAGTTACATAAAATGTTATATGCAAAAATAAAAATATTTGAAGACATTTCCAATTAAATGTACTATATTGCAAAAAGTTGCTTTGGTCAATATTATTCTTTAGTGTCTAGAAATAATAATTCCAGCTGAGTTTACTTCATAGGACTTTCTAATCTTCAAACTCTGAAGCTTTCACTGCTGTTTGTAAGTGGTAAGTCTTTTTTGACTTAGTATAAGAAGATTCATATTTAATCACAATGATCCTGTTCTCAGTGATTCCTAAAAATGACTTGATTTATAGTGCAGGAAAGCAATATCAATAGTTGCCTTTTTTTTTTTTTTTTTTTGCATTACTTTGTTGATTCAGTTGAATTGGTAGCAACAGAGTTAGCCCATACCAGAATATCAGTCCACATCAGTCCAATTTGACATATCCCATACCACTTGAAGGTACAGCCTACCGCTATCATTTCCTAGTGATATAATTATAGGCAGTATTAGTCATCATATCACACAAAACAGAATTATGCATTTATTCTCTTTTTATTTAAGATAAATACAGGTGCATTTTGCTTATCTATCCTTCTGGCTTAACAAATCTCATGATGTATGAACAGATTTGAAAAACAAACATGATTTTGGAAGACATTTTGTATATGTAATATTTGTCTATATGTGGCCATCCAGTGGTTTTAATGTAACATAAAGCCTGACAAGGAATTTCTGTAGAATGTTATGTCATTATATTCAAATATTTATGAAAAGTTGCACTCCTTAAAGGACTTTTCCCATCTCACTGTTTCAGCAGCTTGACTGCAGTCTGTTCTTCTCATTTCCCCCCACACTCTTGCTTTTATCGGGCCTGAAAAGGATCACAATACTTATGTAGATCAGATAATATGCAGATCCTTGTAGCGAGTGGACTTGGTGTTATCTGTTTGTTTAGATAGAAAGATAACAGACTTAGGTTTATCAGCAAACTACTATTAGCTGAACAATTGTCCTGCCAGTAAGAGCGGCGAGTGAGTGGCATCACTTGTCCTACAGGTCCGTGATTATAACAACGATGTGTAAACAATGGAAGGAATAAGTTCACATAGCAGACAATCAAAGCAGCATTTCTAAAGAAATATATTTAGAAAATGTCTTCAATTTACATAAGCTACCAGTATAGACAGGATCCTTGAGATGGGACAAAATAAGTTTTCTCCAATAAATTACCAAGGAGTAAAAAGAGCAAAATTATCAAAGGTGGTTGACAATTACCTTATGTCTGTGGTCAGCTTTAAGCTCTAGTCAGATCTCTTTATTTATGTACTCAGTACAAGCTGCAAAACATTCTTATGTGACTTATGACTTATGCGAGGAAAAATAATAACATGCATAGCATATATAGGCTTTTTAAAGACTATTTTTGGACTTCCACTCTACTTGACTTTTGAGGGACATTTATATAAAGGTTATTATTTAGGATCTGTAGAGTTTTCTTTTTTTTTTGGTCTATACTTTGATATTATAGAACTTCTTCTTTCACGGTTTGTACTGTCACAGATGTCACATGAATATTTTCTATATTTTTCGGGCTACATCTGTATACTACAGGAATGAACACTTTTGCTCAAATGTGTCATCAATTACAACAATTTTCTCTGAATTTTGAATAATTATCCGTTATCTAGCGGCAGTAGCTAAATGCTACAATTTGTATACTTTTCACATTGTGATTCCTGCAATAATGTGCTGGAATATAAAAGCTTAAGTATAAACAGCTTGCATTGCCCAGCAGTGGTTAGCAGTGAAAAATGTACATACAAAGTTAGTCTTTGACAAATGCCTAAAACAAACATTAATGTGAACTGAGCAACCATCTTCAATTCTTCATAGAGCCAACAATGTGTCAAGTAACTCTGAATGAGGGTAAAGCTTATGTAGGCGAGTGAGCTAAATGAGAAAAATGATGGATAATTTGATACAAGCCTTCCAAACGACAACCAATTCCCAGCCCATAAAGGCTTGGAGTTTGTAAGCGTGCAATTGATATGATGAATGTTTTGGGTCGCTGTTTGAACACGCTCATTTTATTTCTTATGCATGAACTTCATTGTCCTAGCCATATTTTAAAAGCATTGCCATTGTGTAAAGCTTGATAATGTTTGATTTATTTTACATTCCCTACTTGCTCAAAAATGAATTCTGACTTCCATATTTATACTACTGGTTATCGGTAATGAAGTCAATTTGACTCCTGTAGAATGTAAATCCAATAAATCCAAATGGCATATCAAAAATTGGATTACGACAATTTGAATGAATTAATCACGTTTCTGCTTATCCTATAGCAGCATTTTTAATGCAATAAATACATCAAAGTAAATGTGTGTTATTATGATAGTAGGCTCATATGCAAGGGGGCCTGTGTATATGGATAGTTGGAACTGTTTAGTAAAGCATTGTTTATATCAAAACTGTAATAAAAATGGCAATTCTACTCAATAGCAGAGATGAGCAAATCTACCTGTGAGCAAATTTACTACAGAGCTGTACGTCTCGCTTTTAAGACTATGGAGGCTGAAGAATGAATTTATATTTCAACTTTTCACCTCACAAGATTTTAAAGTGTTCCGTATTGTGACACAGTAGGTTTACTCATAACCCTACAAAAAATCATAAAGAAAACATAGTTATGGGCAGTGGCCGAACTACTGCCATAGCAGCCATTGTGGTTGGTATTGGACCTACAACTTTAGAGGGCCTAGCTGGCCTCTGATGATTTATTTATTTATTTATTTATTTATTTATTTATTTTTTGTATAGTCCTTTACCTGCTGCATGACTCCACTGGTAATGGTTGCTATTTACTTACCAATCCCTACCTATTATACTGTGTGAAGGGGCCACTGTGGGACATTATAGTGTAGGGAGACCACTATGGGTCGTTATACTGTATAGAGGGGCTACTGTGGGAAATTATACTGTGCGGAGGACATTATGAGATACTATACTGTGTGAAGTGGCCATTGTGGGACATTATACTGTAACAAAGCCACTTTGGGATATTATACTATGTAAAGAGGCTATTGTGGGAAACTATACTGCATGGAGGAGACTATGAGATACTATACTGTGTGAAGAGACCACTATAGGACATAATACTGTATGGAGGACAATATGGGATACTATACTGTGTGAACAGGTCAATGTAAGACATTATATTGTATGAAGGCCACTAAGGAAATTATACTGTGTGCACTATGGAACTTTATTCTTAAAGGGGTTGTCCAGTAAAAGGTTACCGGCACTTACTATATGGGGACCTATAAAGGGGTACTTACTGCATATAGACAATAAATGGGCAGTATACTGTGTGGGCCAGTAATTAAGGCCACAAACTGTATGGGGCCAATAAGAAGGCAATAAACAGTGTGGGGGGCTTTATACAATGCAAATTTGACATTTTACCATGTGAGGGACAGGAAAGGGAATATTTTATCATATAGAGCCAGTAAATAGAATGTTTTAGCATATGTGGGCTAGTAAAGAAGGTGTTATATGTTATGTTGCCAGAAAAGGGGTTGCTATGTTGTGTGGGGGAGAGGGGGCCCAATTCAAAAGTTTGCTTTGGGGCCCAGTTATAACTCTAGTCACAGAATAATGAGTGAAGTTGGTCAAACTATTTAGATTGCTGTCAGCAAAAGCTTTTTGAATTGACAGTTAAGGTCAGATTGGAGCACCCCGAGAAAGGGTGAGTTGCATCATTCCCTACATGTGCAGTGCATGGCATAGTGTACTTGCAGTACTACATACATATAGGGAGTGTACCACATTTCAAACAGCCTTTATGTCCTTATAATAAACTAAATAGATTAGCAAACTATTTAGTCTTCTTTATATAAGGTACATAAGATGACATCTAGGCACTGCTTTCTCAGCTTCATTATCGTGTCCCCAATATTGTAGTAATGTTGCCTGAGGCCTGCCAGTCTGTGAGCATGCACTCCCAGCTCACAGAACTAGGAAGCTGTTTGTTCAAGGCAAGAGGCAGTCAGCAGGTTATGGCAGGGGTCTAGGTCCCCAGACCAGAAACAAATCAAATGCAAGAGTTAGCCATAAAATGTGTAACTGAAGGAGATCAGTGTTGGTGTAGTTTTAGGAATTTGTGAATGAGTGCCAAATAACATGTGCAAGTATCTGGATGGTGGACCTATAGAATGAATTTTAATGGTGGGCCCTAGGTCCGATAAACGTTATACCTCCTAAATCACATTCACGATTGTCTACATGTGAACAATGGAGTAAGCTCTTAAGAACAAATGGTCTGGCATGCTGAAATCAGGCATTCCCTAGACTTCTTTCCATATCTCTAACCCATCACAATCACCAGATTAATATAGAAATAATCTAATGTCTGTGGCCACCTAAACTATATACCAAACAAAACTCATCTCTGCTGCGTATGTTAGTAAACAGGATTTTCTTAATTTGTTCGGTAAAAGCATGAAAAGGTGAAACACAGAGTATCCTTGGTGTTAATAACATCTCAATTGCTCTATGTTTCATTTGGGACATCTATGTTATATTATATTATTATGTTATATTATACTAGCCTCTGCCCGCAACTTCGTCTGCGGGTTGCTGGCATCGATGATCCACCTATACAGTATTTAGCAAATTGCTGCTGTCGATGGTTTGCCTGCTCCGGCATTTCGGCAGCTGTTAAACTGTCCTGCTGCTGAACTTGTTCCTCCCACTGTGCCTGTGATTGTTCCGGCATCTCAGCAGCTCGCTGGGACACCATATAAATGAGCGTGTTCTTGGCGTTGATGATCCGCTTGCTCGGAGTTTCGGCAGCTCTCAAGCTGGCCCACTGTTGAACTTGTTTCTTTCACTGTGCCTGGGATTGTTCCGGCATCTCAGCACCTCGCTGGAACATCATATAATGAGCATGTTGTTGGTGTTGATGATCCACCTGCTCCGGCGTTTTGGCATCTGTCAAGCTGGCCTGCCACTGAACCTGTTCCTGACACTGTGCCCGTGATTGTTCTGGCATCTCAGCAGCTCACTGGGGCGCCATATAATGAGCGTGTTGTTGGCGTTCATGATCAGCATGCTCCGGCATTTCGGCAGCTCTCAAGCTGGCCTGCCGCTGGACTAGGTTCTTGCACTGTGCCTGGAAAGCCATATAATGAGCATGTTGTTGGCGCCTATGATCCCCCTCAGCTCCGATTGAGGAGAACTGTGTGACTTCTGGCTACCTTCATAACTCTCGTTGTTTGCGACAAATTAGATTCTCTTTTTCCAGGCATGTAAAAATTGTCAATCTACCAATGTGGATTAAAGGTGTTTGCCCTTGTTTGTCAGCACTAGAGCAGATCAGATAATATGCAAAGGTGTCTTCACACTGACCCTGGCAAAGATAAGGCTGCTGCTAAGAGCTGTTTAATATAGTATGTGAACCTAAATTCATAACTGTCATGAAGCCATGTCATTTACTGGGATAAAAAGTAGCCTATTTTTTAATTGAGGTTACAATCTATGTGCCAAATTTCATTCAAATCCGTTCAGCCGTTTTTGCGTGATTGAGAACCAAACACACAAACATCCAAACACACAAACATCCAAACTTTCACATTTATAATATTAGTAGGATTATATTATATTATTACTCTAGCGAGTACTGTTGCCCCCTTTTCCTGCTGATTATTGGTGGTCTTCGGATCCGGATCCCTACCAATCACACATAGAATAGGTTACTATAAGAGTTCTATAACAGACAAGAACAAAAACGCCTTAGAGTTGAGCGTGTGAAAATTCATTTAGCTTCTTGACTTATTCTCAAAGTGCCAATCTGCCATTGTATTTGCAAGTTCAACTCATCAGAGAAAAGCTGTCAGCCTCACTTATTTGAGAATATCTGCTATTGTTTTTTTTTGTTTTTTTTTAAGAAAGGAGAGAAATCACCTTTTCATGTCAACGTATTTCAAACAGATTTCATCCACATGTGAGTTCTCCTTGGACAGATAAGTTCATAGTATTTTATGCATTTTATAGAACCATAGCATTAAATTGTCACAGAATATGATATGAGTCAAAGAGAGAAGCCCCCAGTTCAGATTTAATTAGAGGATACTGAGCTCTTTTTGAGGTTTCAGCTTTTGAACATTAAATACATGAGACAAGTCACTTCTTTGTTTCAACCGTATGGCAGAAAGAATAAAATTCATTGCACTCTGTACTCACTACTAAAGATATAACTTCAAGGAATCCCACCAGTGAAACATCTTTTAAATCCCCTTGCTACAAAAGAAATCTGTCTTATGTATTTAACCTCAAGTATGAGAGCAGATGATATCTGTTTGATGTCCATGTGGTATATATCCTGTCACTTTAGGCATCACTAATTGTGGATGTAGAATCCATGCTCAGACACTTATTGCAGTGAAGCAATACTTCATCCTATTTTCTGATTGGGACTACAGTACAGAAATACAACTTTATTCCACATTTTAAGACTATTTTTGCAATTGCTGACTTCATACCATCTAGAGTGGTAGCCATTGGGATACCCTTTAAATATTAAAATGTAATATCTTACAGAACAATTGCACACAATAAAAAATAGCAATATATAGGTAAGGGGGCGTTCACACTAGCGTTGGTGTCCGACAGCGGTGTCCGTAGCTAAAGTCCGTTCAAGATTTTAGCAATGGACACTAGCTGTGTCCATTACAATTTCCATTCATTTCAATGGGATTTTATCTGTTATCCTTTAGTGTCCTTAAGTGTCCGTTTACAACCATGTCTGTTTTTTCAAGTGGACAAAAAAATCCTACATGCAGGTTTTTTTCTGTCCGTTTGAGAAAACAGACGGCAAGTGTCCGTTTTTTTAAACATTTTTTTTTTTACATTGAGGTCTGTGGGCAACGGACATAACTGGCAGTAACTGATAGCCATCTGTCTGTTTGTGTCAGTTATGATAGATGTCCGTTTTTTTTTTGTTTTGTTTTTTTTAAACAGACACTTTCTGTGTGGACACCAATGGTAGTGTGAACCCTACCTAAAAGACAAGACCAAGACTAAGGACCCATATTGTAAGAGTGTGTAATAAGGGACACATTTAAACCGATTGCTGTATATCTGAAGCGATCATTTCATACAGGGATCTACACTCACCGGCCACTTTATTAGGTACACCTGTCCAACTGCTCGTTAACACTTAATTTCTAATCAGCCAATCACATGGCGGCAACTCAGTGCATTTAGGCATGTAGACATGGTCAAGACAATCTCCTGCAGTTCAAACCGAGCATCAGTATGGGGAAGAAAGGTGATTTGAGTGCCTTTGAACGTGGCATGGTTGTTGGTGCCAGAAGGGCTGGTCTGAGTATTTCAGAAATTGCTGATCTACTGGGATTTTCACGCACAACCATCTCTAGGGTTTACAGAGAATGGTCCAAAAAAGAAAAAACATCCAGTGAGCGGCAGTTCTGTGGGCGGAAATGCGTTGTTGATGCCAGAGGTCAGAGGAGAATGGCCAGACTGGTTCGAGCTGATAGAAAGGCAACAGTGACTCAAATAGCCACCCGTTACAACCAAGGTAGCCAGAAGAGCATCTCTGAACGCACAGTACGTCGAACTTTGAGGCAGATGGGCTACAGCAGCACAAGACCACACCGGGTGCCACTCCTTTCAGCTAAGAACAGGAAACTGAGGCTACAATTTGCACAAGCTCATTGAAATTGGAAAATTGAAGATTGGAAAAACGTTGCCTGGTCTGATGAGTCTCGATTTCTGCTGCGACATTCGGATGGTAGGGTCAGAATTTGGCGTCAACAACATGAAAGCATGGATCCATCCTGCCTTGTATCAACGGTTCAGGCTGGTGGTGGTAGTGTCATGGTGTGGGGAATATTTTCTTGGCACTCTTTGGGCCCCTTGGTACCAATTGAGCATCGTTGCAACGCCAAAGCCTGCCTGAGTATTGTTGCTGACCATGTCCATCCCTTTATGACCCCAATGTACCCAACATCTGATGGCTACTTTCAGCAGGATATTGCGCCATGTCATAAAGCTGGAATCATCTCAGACTGGTTTCTTGAACATGACAATGAGTTCACTGTACTCCAATGGCCTCCACAGTCACCAGATCTCAATCCAATAGAGCATCTTTGGGATGTGGTGGAACGGGAGATTCGCATCATGGATGTGCAGCCGACAAATCTGCGGCAACTGTGTGATGCCATCATGTCAATATGGACCAAAATCTCTGAGGAATGCTTCCAGCACCTTGTTGAATCTATGCCACGAAGAATTGAGGCAGTTCTGACGGCAAAAGGGGGTCCAACCCGTTACTAGCATGGTGTACCTAATAAAGTGGCCGGTGAGTGTATATTGTAGGGAATGTGTGATGCTTATAGACAAGACTTCTTGCTGGAACTTCTCAGTCATGTACAGGAGTGTGCTAGAGCAGTTCAGTAAGGAAGAAGATTTTGTTGATGGGGATATTGTAGATTTTTTTTTTATTGATAACTATGTGTACACTTGAAATGATCACTGTTATTTAATCCAACTTAACATAAAAGAATAGTACAAGCAACTATAATAAACTTTGTAACATATTTTATTAGAGAAAAATGCCTCTTTCACCTCTTACTATTCCCTTTTCCCTACTCATCCAATCCATCATTGTTTCTATAACAGTCATTACTTTTTTCACTTCTTTACAGCTCATTATAGTCTTACATATTTTTATATAGGTTCTGCATGGTCTTAGGGTTGTTCTGAGTTACAGACAGAAAGTTGTGGAGATTCTGTGAGCAGTGTATGGACGATAGTCTCAACCCACCAGTTTCAGGAGAAACTATAGATAGAGCCTACAGAATACTACTAAAAATGTGGAAAGCATCATACAACAGCCAGTAACAATATTATTCCTTATGTATTCACATGGCAGCCTATTCTAAAATATCACTGGAAACTGTAGATACAATTTATATTAGTGATGCAAGGACGCAATGGAAAACTAATTGTGTGGGCTGCACTCCTGCTTGTAGGAACTACAGTGTAACTCATAGAGTAAGGTTCCCTATTATTTGCCTAGTTTTCTGTGATATAAATATACTTAATTACTATGGACTTTGCCTTGATTTCTGTTCTAGTTTATTATTTTTATAATTAGAGAAACCTTTCAGGAATGAAATAAGAAAGCGCAGTCCACAACACAAAATCCCATTACCGCAAAAATAAATTTCTCATTTTCCATCAGAAAATTTGACACATGCAATTACAAAAGGAAAATCAGCTCAATGGAAGAGAAGTTTTACAAAACGTACATAGTAAAATAACAGGTAAAAAGAAAGACCAAGTAGAAAAGTGAAAAAAAAAAAAAATAGTATTACATGCTATGCAACATGATACATTTTTCGCATGTAATAGCATTTTCCATTAAACAAATATTACAGCACAGCTTTCTGTAAGTGAATATAATGAAACATATGATATACAGAAGTTCTGATGCAATATCCCATGATCTTGTGTCGAACAAATTTTAATGTAAGAGTCCAAAATTGTGTGATAATTTAAGGGGAATAATAGTTATTCATAATAATAATAATAACGATAATAATAATAATAATAATAATAATAATAATAATAATTAAAAAAAGAAAACTATTAGGATGCTATTTAAAAAATATATTAAAATATGTAATACCTTATCAATTCATGTCACTACCATTTCAGTGTCTCTGAAGTCCCCTGCTAGTCTGTGTCTTGGTCTCCAGCATTAAGTAAATAGGTGTGAGGGAGCACCAGAGTAGTTTCAGTAAGATAGGGATAGGATAGGGATAGGATAGGGATAGGATAGGGATAGGATATGATACGACAGGATAGGATAACCGTCCAGTAATAAAGATAATCCTACTGACTCATAGATTCTTGATCATGGTGAGTTTATTCAATATGTGGTGACAGTAAACAATTTCAGCTCAATTTAAGCCTTCATCAGACTCTTGGTTATGTTTATAACCAGAGGACACAGTCGTGCTGTGGTGTCTAGAGGTAAACACCCTGGGAGCACCGCTTTTGGGTCACTGTAGTCGGTCCTGGAATAAGATATCCTCTGCGTCTAGTTTATAATAGTTAATTTGCTTTTTGTGCTAGTGGACATTGGTCTGAGTTCATATAGGGGTGCAAACAATTCTGTTGACCCTTGTAATTCAAATGATATGCCTAAGGAGGTGATCCCTCAGTAGCCCGGAGGAAAAGACCTTGTAATGCAAATGATATGCCTAGGGAGGGGATCCCTCAGTGGCCTGGAGGAACAGACCTGATCATCGGTCCATGTGGCTGCCTAGTGGAACGTTGCTGGCGTAGTGGTGTTGGTACCTCCCTAGGCATATCATTTGCATTACAAGGGTCAACGGAATTGTTTGTACCCCTATATGAACCCAGACCAATGTCCATTAGCACAACAAGCAAACTAACTATTATACACTAGACACAGGGGATAACTTATTCCAGGAACAACTACACTGACCCAAGAAGGGTGGTCACAGGGTGTTTAACCTCTAAAGTATCCTAGACACCACAGCATGGCTGTGTTCATCGGTCATAAACATAACCAAGGGTCTGATGAAGGCTTAAATCGAGCCAAAAACTTTAACTGTAACCACACGTTGAATAAACTCACTATGATCAAGAATCTATGAGTCAGTAGGATTATCTTTATTACTGGTCTCCAGCATTGTTATCCTGACATGTAAGGACCTCTCAACACTACTAAGGTTACCAGCTACAGCTAGTAATTGGCTGCAATAGTAACCTCAACAGTGTTGACAGGTCATCACTACATACAGTAAGTGGGTGTTAATGTCAGGATAAAATCTCTGAAGGCCAGGATACAGAGACCTGCAGGAGACCTAGAAATATTATAGCGAAAGAAGTGGGGGGTTGTTAAGGTGAGTATTTTTTTTAGTACTAATTACACTAGCCTGGAAAACTCTAAACTAATACTTATTCCAATATCATGGCATTATGGCTGTTGTTAAACATAAGAGAACATGAGTGAACAGTTCTGAAGTGACAAACTCGATTAGAAATGCTTGTCCTGTTCCTATAACAAAATGGGTATGTCTCTGGGTGTCATTTCATGCACATAAAATATATAACATATGTACTTATATGAGCACTCCAGAATCATTGATGAGATATGTGTTCTTTAAGTCATATACTTCATCACACCACCACTCAAGACCCTATACTAAGTATATTACAGTAGGGCAGATTTATGAATGTATTTAAGCTACTTTTCTCAAGTAATTACATTGTAAAAGAAAGTCATTTGAATTGAATGTCATATTTACGTAACCTCTGTACTACAGTGTTCTTAAAATATGTGTATTGTGGGCTTGTACAATAAAATACATTTTCATCTGGTAAAAAATTATTTAATTGACAATAGAAAATAGACTTACAGACTTACTTAATAGAATTACAACCCTATTCTAGAGACAGACTTTGTAGTGCTTTAGAGTGTCAATTTAGTTTTTTAGCCTTTATGGTAACAGCATGTACTGACTATTTGGGCAAATTGTCTATAATGTTGTACAGATGTGTGTAACTTTGAAAATGGCTTCTTCCTACAAAGAATTATTCTCCATTTTTTTTCCTTCCCGTAAACTTTAGACACAAAGCTCAATATAAGCATTATGTCAAACAAGCAAAATTAATTTGTATTATAACACACAATTTTTTAACTATAATATTTAAGGCATTCATGACTTCTTTCATCTTAGAGTATAAGATCCTCTGTTACATCTGCAGTGACTCTGTAAGGATTGATATACAGAATGATTGGGATTTTAGATAATGCATTCTTATACATGTATTATAGGTATTATATTTTTCAATGTAAACAAGTACCTAAAAGAGTGTTCCTATTGGTGGGGTAAAAATATTTTTATACCTTTCTGATCATATGTTTATGAACTTATATATGAAGGAACGAACGAATGTAAGAACAAACACATAAAAAACTAATAAACCAATCAACTAATAGTCCTTTTAATAAGGCAATCTAGAGATGTTAAGATTCTAGATTCTTAGCAGTTCTCATCTGATTGCTCCTTGTGTCTATAAGTATTGTATCATTGCAATAATTGCATTCATCTCATTAATGTTTCATCACTCCTCTTTGAAAGACACTATCAACCTTAGTTAGTTAAGATCAATTCACAATGCATCACTAAACTATAGATCTTGTGCCCCTGTTGTAAAATTGCTCCACTTCACAATGATCAATGCCTATATAAGCCACCCCTTATATTCTCAATGGAGTTCAAGTCAAATTAAATTCTAATTGCAAACCTTTGATGTTGAATTCATAAGAGAATACAAAGCTGCAATTTATTTAAATTGATAGATTAAGTAATTGTATGTGATGATGATGATGATGATGATGATGATGATAATAATAATAATAATAATAATAATAATAATAATAATAATAATAATAATAATAATAATAATTTAAATCATTTTCCATTTAGCTAATATATAAAATGCATATAAAAACGAATTTATTACATAAATGGTAGATTAGTTAAAAGTGTAACTTAATTTTCTGACAAGTTTTGATTTTCTGGCAATATTTGTGTCATAAATAGATTTTGTGATATACTTTATGAACAAATGTTGTCTCTTTTCTGTGAAATCCTGCATTTTTTCACTCTTTCTCTTGTTTCTGTATTGAGTGTTGTTTCTGCCTCTCACTGAATGATACTGTGTATGGGAGTACGGGGCTGTGTATAAGCAGAGGTGACAAACCTGTCCATTTTCTTGCTTGCATGATCATACATGGACATAAATACACTTTAGCTTAATGACCAAAATGTTCAAGGTTTGTCAGCAAACATTATTGTACTTTACCACATTGATGAAGAAAACAAGAAAACAACAGAAAGATGGCGATAAAGCATATTAGCAACTTTTGGTCCGATGTGGCTCATTGCAATATTGCAAGTATTTGAACTACCTATACCTTCACCCCCCCCCCCTTTCCCGCCTGACATGTTTGTTTGCAGTGTTACACTAGGACTTTTAACCCCACCATAAAAGAATCTGCTTGTGGGAATCCCTATTTAGGCTGAGAAGGCCATTGTTCTTCTTTGCTGCTTATCTCTTGGGTCTCTAACCCTGGCCTTATGGAGATCATTTATCAATGATATGCTACCTTATGGAAAGGTCCCCAAAATTTCAACTCGTGTGGTATATCTTCTGGCACAATTACCTATGATGCACTACTTGTATGACCACTGCCTGATGGTAACCGGCGACACAGGGACCTCCCCCCACTATTCTCCACCCGCTCGTGTCTTTTGTATTTGATAAATCTGATGATCATTCCCCTATGTATATTAGCCTTAGCTATACATTGTTTGGTGTATTACTATTATCCTGTCCGGATCACTCTATGTGGGGGATTGTCCCACAATATTGTATTGTTATTGCTCTGTTGGGAGCTATGTACTGGTGCCTTTTTTTGTTATTTTTGTTGTACAGTCTATAGTATGCACTGTTACATTTACAAATTCTGCTAAATTGTATTAAAAAGGCTAATATATATATATATATATATATATATATATATATATATATATATATATGTGGCTGTTTATGTGAAAAGGGCCCACACTGTCGATATGGAGTTCTTGGTATCATTGTAACGGTTATGGTGTAACATTGTCCGAAACAGCAAAATTTTTTTTATTGAAAGCACAATTGACATATTTTTAAATAAAATTTTTGCATAAAACAAAATTGTGATTTTTTTACCCAAATATGTTTTGGACTATTTTCTCTATAATTAGTATCGACGATCTGGGCCCTTTTCACGTAAACAGCCACATATATATATATATATATATATATATATATATATATATATAAAAAAACATTCAGCAAATACTACAGGACCATCCTATTTGCCAAAATAGTCCCAAAAATGTTGCGTTTGATGACTCTAAACATTGATAAGATCCACTAGAAACTAATCTATTAACACATAAGGCTTATCTGTCAATGTAATATTCTTCTCTATGGAGCACCAGCATATTATGTGTCTGGCATATTCATGAGATGAACTCTTCTCTGACCTTTCCAGACTCCTCTCAGGGTGATAATTGACAGACTACAGGTATACACAGCAGCTTGTCAGTCACTTCAGAGATAGGTGGGGAGAGGCAGAGGGAGTGAATATAACTGACTCATACACTGTGTCCAGTACTCCTACTTGCCAAAAAAGCACAAAAAAATGAATAGTAGCCATTATATGATGCCTTTACTTAGGTCAACATAGGTTGATCCCAGATAGCCTCACATAGTATCCAGGTTTTTAAGCATATTTGTGACAATGGCATACTTGTGACTGCTAATTTATATTCCTGCAACACATTAAACAGTATTATTGTAAATCTTATCCTTTGGAGTTGCTGCAGTTTTTTTCTTCAATAAATTAATGTTCATTTGTTATGTTCTCTATTATTGTAATTGTGTTCTACGGCAACATCCTACATAATCGTGTAATGCATTTATGTCATCTTCAGCAGTTCTTATGTAGCTTATACGAGACGGTGCGATGTGTTTAACGCTGTAATGATGGGGCTTACAATAGTAATAATACAGTATGTTTATGAGAGTGTCTAGCCAATTATACATCAAAGGAAAGGTTTTCTTAGATTAGTTAATAAAAGTCAGAAAATGATTCACTAATTGAATGATTTTTTTTTTTCTAAAAAGTTAAAATGTCTTTGTTTTATTTCTTTTTAACTAGGGCTGTGTTCACATTTGTGATTTTCAGTTTTCATTGTTCATCTCTGTCATAGAACAACATAAGCACAGAAACAAAAAAGAGGCAGTGAGCAGCGCGTAGTGCATTACCACTAGTACACACAGAATATCAAAAAGTAGAACAGGGGGCTTCTCACATTATAGGGTGGTGTGATGAGACACAACCAATTCTTTGAGCAGTAGTGGATCTGAATCATTGCAGCAGGGTCAACATGTCACCATGAAGTGGATGTGAAGGGAAAGTCAGCAAATGGACCAAAAGACAAAGGACCGCGCAAATCCAGGATAAACTTTAGAGATGAGCGAGTAGTGTTCGATCGAATACTACGGTATTCGAAATACTCGTACTCGATCGAACACCACTAGCTGTTCGAAATTTAAGGTTCGATGCAGAACCAGCGTTGATTGGCAGAATGCTATACATTCTGCCAATCAATGCTGGTTCTTCTCTTACCTTTAGAAGTCTTCTCCGTGCAGCGTCCCCGCGGCGACTTCCGGCTGGAATTCACTCTGCCTAGGCATCCGCAGTAAGCTCTGCTCAGGCGTCGGGCCGGGCAGACCTGACCATGTATGCGCAGTTGGCTCTGCCTAGGCCCTGATGCCTAAGCAGAGTGAATTCCAGCCAGAAGAAGACGCAGTTACGCTGCGCTGGGAGAAGACTTCAAGGAGAATCCAGCCCGACCATTTTATCAAATTTTGCCTACCCCTGAAATGAGCATTTCCCCCCATAGACTATAATGGGGTTTGAAATCCGTTCGAACAGTCGAACAGTGTGCGGCTGTTCGAATCGGATTTCGAACCTCGGACATTTTAGTGTTCGCTCATCTCTAATAAACTTCAAAATAATTATTTATTCCATACATATGAGGATAAAACACACAACGCATTTTGGGGTAAATACTCCTCCTTTCTCAAGTGTAATTATTTTACTTAAAAAAGTGGGGATAGTTACCCTGAAATGTGTTGTGTATTTTATCCTCATCTGTATGGAATAAAGAGTTATTTTGAAGTTTATCCTGGATTTAAGCTAAAATAAGATAATCCTTTAATAGTCCCAAAGTGGGAAAATTTCAGTATGTTACAGCAGCATAGTAGTACAGATACAGGATAATACACATAAGCTGAGAAGAGAAAATATACTAGGAGTCCATAGCAGCTAAGGAACAGAAGAAGAAAGAAGGAAGATTTCATAATCATAATCATTAGTTTTCTGTACGGAGTGATCTTCGCTTGGTCTGATGTAGATTATACAGCCTGATCGCGGTTGGTCCAAGATATATTGGTTTGAAGTAGCCCTCCCCTATCCTTATTTTCTCTACCGCACAGTCATGTAGTCCTGTATATAGTAACATAAGTGAAAGGCAGGAAAAGCTCTCAATACTGAAGCAAGAGGAAGAGTGAAAAAATGCAGGATTTCAGAGATGATCCAAAATTTGTTAACAAAGTATAATACAAAATGTATTAATGGCACAAATAAAAATAATAACTTGTCCAAAAGTTTAGTTACACTTTAAATGGGACAGTCATCTTGTCCAGGAGACCTACCTTTGAACAACTGGGATAACGCATCTGTAATTTCATCCATGTTGATCGGTGCACCCATAAAGTCCCTACCTTATGGTCTGTGCCAGGTAATGATGGATTTGCTAATCTGTACCTTGCAATCTAGGGATATAGAGATGCTGATAGAATCGAGAAAACCTGTCCAGCATATCAGAATTGGCATGTAGGAGGTCACCATGTTCTTAAGCCACTCAGAGTATCGAAGGATAGGAGTCGTGTTGATGGTTAAGTTGCGACAACAAGTGACTAGATTGATTACTCTGCTCAAAGTATTACGGAGAAGGTGCATTTTTTTTTTTTTTTGTTCTTCTTTTGGAGACACTGGAGATATTCATGGCCAGTCTGTAGAAACCTAGTCTTGTTTTCCTTTGTGGGGTAAGTGATATCATAGCAAGCTTGCAAGGATTTACAGGAGTCTGCCGGTGTTTATATTCTTATCTCTATTGTAAAGCTTATGTAAGTTCAACTCACTGACTATAGCCATTTCACATCTTCTAATGCCTTACGGAAGAATCATGAGATGCAAAATGAATATCGTCAATGCTTTGGTATCTACTATCCTATTGCATAGTATTGAGGTTACTGCGACCTGCAGTTCATTTACTCCCAATATTGCTCTTAGTCTCAATTTTTTCCATTCATAACCTTGTTATAATTATAAGGAACTTAATATACAAACATATGAAATATAGTAAACCAATATTCAATGGGTCACATCTGTGCTGTATAAGCTCATCCTATTTAAATGTATAGTAAAATGCACCGCACATCTTAAAATTACTTTGAACTTAACCCCTCAAACATGCCTGAAAAAAAAAATCTAAAATTCTTAAAAGCCTTCAATTATAGAGTATGAGAAGGAAAATTGGCATAAAAATGAACACAGGTGCATATATTGCTTGTTCCTGTAGCTTGAAAATTAGACAGGTTTCTATGAGTCAAGAAGTGTCATTTATCTCTTTTTAAATCATCGGCCCCATAATTACATAAAGACAAGTGTAAAAAGCAGCCAAAATCCTTTAACTCTTTCTGCAACAGGTCTGTGCCTTAGTGAATGGCACAATGCACGCATATGACAAATGTAACTCTCTATAAAAGTAGCTGATTGTTGTTTTATTGTCCTCAAATACCATTTTATACAGCCTTGGCAGCATGCCTGTTTACTTTCTACTCCAAATTATCTCCCTATTCCATCATCAACCAAGTCAGGTTTATGATGAATCTCCTGCTCAGTGGTGGGTGACGTTTGGTGATAGGAAATTAATTCTGCCGTGCTCAATCTATGTTGGAATTGCCACGCAGAACAGAGCTGCCATGTGTCTCCCTCAGTTCTTTGGTTTCATTATTAATGGATGAGATCCAACATTTATTATACCTGTTACAATATTTTTTAGATCTCCCAGACACATAGTTGAAAGAGATTTTTACAGTTCAAAACATCATGTACACATGCAAATGGAGCCTTGGCCACCATAGACCGCTGCTGAGATTAGACAAATGATAAACACTGGCATCTAATTGATGACAGCGCCAACTAGCTCTGTTGGCAGCTGTGCCTCACATTATTTAGTTGCCCTCTTGTGAATAAAAAACACCTTGCCTCTTATGAAGTCAAAATTGATGTTTTCGGAAATATTTTGATGGCAAGCACAGATGGCAAACATAAAAAAGTAGCAGGTCTCTGCATCATTCTCCCTCTAATTGAAGTGCCATGATACTGAGCTTAAGAGTTTCCACAGGAATGTAGAGGACGAACATTTATTAGATAAGTGGTAATGGAAGACATGTTTAGTTAAAGGAGAACAGATAAAGAATGTACTGCCAGAATGTTAGTCAAGGCATTTACAATCTGTTCTCTATATACAGACACTCCAGATAAAAGTTATACTGCATTCCGCTGTTTTACATCTACATTCGGTATTCCATTTGGGGAGTCCACATGAGAACCCTCTGAATGGAATACCGAACGCATTGACAGTGAGCACTGAAAGCACACGGTCCCCATAGACTATACTGGGCTCCATGTGTTTTCCGTGCAGTGTCCGCACGAGTCATGCAGACTTGAAAGTAGTTCATTAAGTACTTTACTGTCCACATGTTCTGTGCAGACACTGTGCAGAAAACACACAGACCCCATTACAGTCTATGGGGTCCGTGCTTTCATGAGCTCACCACTTGCCAGTCCATTTGGTATTTCATTCGGGGGTCCCCATGTGGACTCCCCAAATGGAATAATGAACGCAGATGTGAACCAGGCCTGAGAAGGCAGTGCATGATAGATTATTCACAAAACTTTGATGTGTTTGCTAGCATCATGGCAAAAGCCACAATAAAGCTGAAAAGTTGCAAACCAAGCCTATTAAATCTCTATGGCTTGCATTGCTCCATCAGGCTTAAGGCTGGGGCCCCACGGACCGGAAACGCCTCGATTTGCCCGCAGCAGAGAAGCTGCAGGAAAAAACGCGGCGTTGTACAGTGCAGGCAAAGTGGATGGCATTCATGCGAATCCCATCCCCACTTTGCGGAAAAGATCGCAGCGCGTACCCGCTGCGATTTGCAAAGCCGCTGCGGCTTTGCAAATCGCAGCATGTCAATTATATCTACGGAAATGCCGGCAGCTTTCCCCTAGATATAATGTTAAGAGAAAGTCTGCAGAGGAAAACTCTGTGAACTTTCTCTTAAAAGCGCTGTGGAAAGAACCGCAATGTGTTCACGCAGCGGTTCTTCCCGCAGCGCTTTAGTGCTGCAGATACGGCCCATGGGGCCTTAGCCTAAAGGAGTTTCCCCAATATACTTCTCCTCTTATCCCAAGGTAAAGCCGTCCCCCCGAAAGCCCCTTGTGAATGGAATGCATGTGTCCACTATTCCATTCATATCTAAGACATGTATATAGGGGATGTGGAGGGAATAGCTGTTCCCTATGTCGAATATATCTGTCATGAAACTTTTAGGGCTATTTCACACGTAAAAACCTCCTGGCTTATTTTGGTCCTGAAATAAAACGCTTCCTAATTAGGAAGCTTTTTTTTGACCTTGCCAAGCTTTTTTTGGAACTTTTTTTTGTAAAAACCGCTTCCAAAAAAAGCCAGGCTATTTTCCCCTCCCATAAAGAGAGTGGCTTATTTTTGCAGTTTTCACCTCCCATTCATTTCTATTGCTTTCTTCAGGCAGAAAATGCCTGAAGAAAGGTCATGTCGCTTCTTTTTTTTTGCTAGCTGAAAAAAACCTAGCAGAAAAAAAAACTAGCAGAAAAAAAAGCTAGCTGTTCACATAGGGCTCCATTGTAAAGGGGCTGATTTTGAAGTGAAATCCGCTGTCAAAATCAGCCTCTTTGCCCATGTGTGAACTAGCCCTAAGTGCCCCATGCACATGACAAATATATTTGTCATACAGTGTTAGGGTGAGTTCACACTGAGTATACACCAGCTTATTCTGAACGTAAAACACGTTCAGAATCAGCGGCATACAAGCGCTCCCCATAGAAATGAATGGGCTGCTTTTTTTACTACGAGCAGTCCCATTGAAGTGAATGAGAAGTGCTCGCGTGTACGGCTCGGCATGAGCAGAGCTAGCCGTACACGTGGGCACTTTCCATTCACTTCAATGGGAGCACTCGTAGTGAAAAAAGCAGCCCATTCATTTCTATGAGGAGCGCTCGTATGCTGGCTCCCATAGAAATGAATGGGAACTGCTTTATACGCCGCTGATTCTGAACTTGTTTTACGTTCAGAATAAGCTGGCGTATACTCAGTGTGAACTCACCCTTAAGTTGTTAAAGGCGTTCTTCAGGCTTATACAATTTCTTTGATCCTTTATCAGTTGATGTTTATCAGGAGTTGGACACTGGATACTCATACACATTAGCTGTTTAAGGAGACTGCAGTATTCAGACAAACACTACAACCTGAACTCTAAGCACAGTGCCATACATTATACTATGGCTGTGCTTGGTTTTTGCAGCTCAGCCCCATTCATTTGAATTGGTCTGAACTGCAAACAGGTCACGTTACTAATGAATGTGATGTCACATAGCCAGTGAGGCAGAACCAGCAATATTATTATTATTGCTGTGGGGTCCAAGGTGTTCCCCTCCTGGTGATTTTCATTTAATGACCTATCCAAATGATAGGCCATAATTTTAAATCCTGTAAAACTACTTTAATGATAGATTAGCTTAATAGTTTATCAGTAATAATGGTTTTGGTTTCCAGTTTAAAGAAATCCTCAAATACCAAGCATGCCATCCAATTACTATGTGAATGAACACGTTATTTTATAAAACTGATCTCAATGGCAACCATTTACAGTAGGATAATAGAACAGTATGCCCAATTGGAAGTACAGAATTGTTTTTTTTTTTTATTATTATTGTTTAATATACATATGTTTTGCTAATACCAAGCATTTCGGAATTTTAAAACCTCTGAGTAGTTCTTTCATTATTACCAATAGAGTCCCTTTGTATTATTACCACGGCTTTAGACTTGGATATAAGCCCAAATAGATGGTATCGTGCCAAGATATTTTTAGCTAGACATGCCCAGTAAACAGAATTCACTTTGTGATGCTACTGCATGTACAGAAGGTTCTCTGCAGTTTAGCACATGCTTATTTGAATTGGTTCGACACAAGCAATTCCTTAATAAATTCTTATTATACTGTAGGTCTTATCGGTCAGGATGCAATAAAATATGGTGTTGTCTTTAAATAACATCTGAAAAACACAAATCTTTTTGGATCATGTTCCAGTAAAATCCTTAATGCCATCTGCAGTAGAACAGTTAATGAAATTCCCCAAAGACAGAGAACATTTGTATTGGAGGCTGTAGATAGTAGAGAATTCTGTATCTAACAGTGTCTGCTGAAAGATTCATTAAAATATCACATGTTAGGCGCTTCATTAAAATGATCACAGTGCACCAGCAACTAAAGTGGAATTTTAACATCTCACCCTAAGTTCAAGTCACCACAGTAGCTGTACGTGAGGATAAGAACTAATGCGAAACTTACTGGAGTTAGAACACAGAGACATCAAAGGAAAGTGCCAACTGGTAAAATCTTATTTCCAAATTACATGTCAGCGTAATTAAGTGACATCTGTGCAGTGGCCCTTCACAATATCTGCCTTGTATCTTCTGAAAAATGGATTCGTTCTCAACAGGAACACTAAGCTCATATACAGTATATTAGGCATCTATGTTTTTGTGCAGTAACCCGTGATATTATCTATTGTTATGAAGACAGTTTATCCGCTGCCTCAATTACAAGAGCAGAAACATAGAATAAAAACTTTGATGGCTGTTGAACAGTCGTGAACCCTATACAATATAAAGAGGTCTGAAGAGTAAGAAAGTGGGTGTCACTCCGTGAATCTGTCAGCTGTAATTTTCCAACTCCGACATCATCAAATCTTCAGTTGCCTCTGAGGTGCTGTTTATAGAGAGAAGCAAGGATAGTACAAACCTGTCAGGTAATTTATTCTGCCCTGTCTGAGAGCGGAGAGAAAAACTGAGCTCTGTCATGTATGGGATTATATGATTTGGAGCAGGATTTTTGAATAACAAGCAGAACAAATCCTGACTGAACTCCTAGGTAAGACAGTGATCTCTACCTACCCTGGTCAGACTGGCAGATTGACAGCTACAGGGGCGTAACTACCGGAGTAGCAGGGATAGCAGCTGCCACAGGGCCTGGGATATTAGGGGGTCCGGTGACAGCCGCTACTGCTGTGTTTTTTTAATAGGCAGGGGCCTCTAATTACTTACCGATCCTGGCAGGGGCCGGGATTGATAAGTGACACCATGGGCCCCACAAGCATTATTATTATACTCGGGGGTCTTTTCAGACCCTAGAGTATAATGATCGGATAATGATCATCACATGACCGGGGCCTGCATCCTTGTGTGTCGCGACGCAGGCCCCTGGGTCACATGGCGTCCCTGACGTCATTGAAGATGGCCACCATCAGCGGGGAGTGCTGCAGTGTTTTTTATGTTTGTATCCCCCTTGGGTCTCCGATTATTATACTCTGAGGTCTGAAAAGTCCCCAGAGTATAATAATTGTACATGGGTGTCCACAATGGTGCATAATACTGAGTGAAGGGGCCACTATGGGGCATAATACTGTGTTCAGGGGCCACTGTAGGGCATACTACTGTGCACAGGGGCCACTATGGGCATAATAGAGCGTGCAGGAATGTGTGTGGGGATCAGTCGGGGTCTTCGGCGTCGGTCGGGTGGCATAAGTCAAAAATTCACCACGGGCCCCACCATTCCTAGTCACGCCACTGGACAGCTATCTATGTACACAAGGGTAGAGGGCAAGCTGTCAATCTTCCTGTGCCTTAAAGGAATAGCAGGACACACTGGTAAATTGAAAGTCTTTGCTCTACCACCTTGATAGAGGGGGTGGTATCAATCAGAATGTGTGAGTGAGTCAAACAATACCCGACTCCTTTATTTTTTCATACACTGGAAGGACCGATAACCCATGCCCAAGGTTGTAGTTGAAGGAACCGGGCTCCACCAGGTTTCTTTATAAACAGCAATCACACAACACATTTTGGGGTACTGTACCCCTTTTTCAAGTGTGTACAATTCAATTCTCCAACAATTTCGGGTGACAAGGTCGCAGCTGCTACCATCCACCCAGAGAGGAACCCTCTGCAAAATCAGTTCCAGTGCCTATCTATGGTGGTTGTATCTGGTTCGCAATCCTACAAGGTGAGAGGTATTCTTATGCCCACACGTTTATATTTGTATATACTATTGGGTATTACACTATGTACTGCTCAGCGCTTTCTTCTTGTTTCATTTAAAGGGGTCCTATCACTCAGACATGATTTTTTCTAAGTACCACATTGGAATAGCCTTAAGAAAGGCTATTCGTCTCCTACCTTTCGTCGTTTTGTCTGGGCCGCCGTTTGCCTACAATCCTGTTTTTTCTCGGTATGCAAGTTAGCTCTCTTGCAGCATTGGGGGTGGGCACCAGCACTCAAACAGCACTGGAGGCGTCCCCAATGCTGCAAGAGAACTCTCTCCAACTATCCATCTTCATCAGCAGTGTCCTCGGCCTTGGGCCTTGGGCAGAGCAGACTGTGCATGCCCACAGACCACAGGAAAATGGCCTCTTACAATACTGTGCAAGCGGCCACTTTTCCGTGGCCTGTGGGAATGCGCAAGATGCTGAAGGGGAAGCTGCTGACGAAGATGGAGGCGGCACTAGAGAGAGTTCTCTCACAGCATTGGGGACGCCCTCAGTGCTGTTTGAACGCTGGTGCCCAGTGCTGCGAGAGAGCTAATTTGCCATGGACCATGGACCGTAAATCACATGACCATGGTCAGACTTTTATCCACTAGAAGTAACAGAATGAATGACAGCAAGCAGAGATCTAGAAAACCGTGAGGAATTGATACAGAAAGTATATTGGAAAATTGTATATCTTTTTATTGTACATTTGTTTGTCAATATTGGTCTGAAAGTGGCCAACCCCTGTAAGTGAAAAGCTATAAATATGCAACAAACTATGCATCTAATTAATTACACAGTTTTAAAAATTGTATACCATAATTAATAATAATTAAGTATTGTAGTCACAGTTGCTGTTGTCAATTTTTTTTTTTCCAATTCTGACCCCACCCAACATTGGTCCTAAATCCAACTCTACAGACCTGGTTAGCGAGACTCTTACTGTCTCTATTTTGAGTGTTGTCTGGATTTCCAGTACACCGTCTTTTTTTACTCAGAAATACAGCTTCAAAACTATAATCCAAATATTACTTAATATATCTTAGTGCTCAGCTTCTCTCCTTTATCCAATGCTTTTAGATAGGGCAGTGGAAATCACCTGAAATGATTGCATTAAAGAAATTTTGTTCTATAGAAAATCTCTTTTTATTAGATGAGAGGCACGGTGCTGGGTCCCAAAGTCAGCAGTTGTAATTTGTGGAGGAACCTGGCAGAAAATGTTCAGTTTCCCCACAGAGTCATTGTCGAAATAGTAAAACATTACACAGCGCCCATTGAAATGATCATTTAGGACTGAAATGCAGAGGCAAGTTGAAGAAGCATGTTGCAAGCTTTGGGCAATTGCCAGAAGTGTATGTATACTATGCTTCTGAATATATTGTAATCTGTCACCTTCAAGAAGAAAGAAATTGATCATGAGTAATTCATACAGCATCTGTCAGTCTGTAATGCTCCTATTTTAGTAAGTACTTCTAGTTCCCGTGAAATTGTAAATTTGGAATATATTTTCTAAGAATTCTGGGTTGTGATATTTCTCTGTTATCTAAGAGCGTAACTAGTAAAGACTGGGCCCCATAGTAAATTTATAACTTTAGGCCCCAACATAGTATAGCACCCCCCTTTCTTGGCCCCGACACAGTATAACCCCCTATTTATTCAGACTATGTCCCAAAGTGGCCTCCACATAGAATATCGTCCTATAGTCCCCTACTTACGATATAATGCCTCATAGAAGTCCCTTCTTACAGAATAATGTCCCATAGTGAAGGGGCCACACGGTGGCTCAGTGGTTAGCACTGCAGCCTTGCAGAGCTGGAGTCCTGGTGTTCAAATCCCGCCAAGGGCATAAAACCATCTGCAAGGAGTTTGTATGTTCTCCCCGTGTTTGCATGGATTTCCATCCCATATTCCAAAAAAGACATACTGATAGGGAAAAATGTACATTGTGAGCTCTATGTGGGGCTCACAATCTACATTTAAAAAAAAAAAAAAAAGAATAATGTCCCATAGTGGCCACTGCACACAGTATAATGTCGTCCCATAGTGAGTCCTGCACTCAGTATAATGTCCCATAGCGGACCCTTCACACAGTATAATGTTCTATAACGTCCCCCCCACACAATATAATGACCCATAGTGGTGCCTCCACACAGTATTATGTCCCTTAGAGACCCCTGCACACAGCATATTATCATATAGTAGCCCCTGCACACAGCATAAAGTCACACAGTGGACCCTCCACACAGTACAATATCCTATAGCAGCCCTGCACACAGTATAATGTTCCATAGCATCCTCCATACAGTATAGTGTCCCACAGTGGCCACTCCACACAGTATTATGCCCCATAGTGGGCTGTCAGTATGATCTCCTATTGTAGCCCCAAATACTGCAAAAAATTTGGGTCCAGCAGAACCCGAAATTTTTGGGGTTCACCACCTACGAACTATTATTATACTCAAACACCAAGGGGAGGTGACAAACATAAAAAACAATGTTATTTATGTCTCCTAGGCTCCAACGTGACTCTTTGTTGTTTTCAGTCCTCTACAATGACATCATGGATGTGAGTTATGCCAACTTCATTATGTGTTGCGACGCCACCTTCACCCACGTGATGTCATTACAGAGGCCGAAGACAGCATAGGTAGCCTTATAAATACTCTTGCCAGGGGCCTGTGACCCTACTTGCCGATCCCCACTTCTGATTCCCCTTCTTCTGTCCAAGGGGCCTCACCTACATGATATTAGAAGCATGGGGGTCCCTGGAGGGCTGAAAGGTAAGCAGAGGCAGCTGTGAGCAGATACAGGCATTGGTAAGTAAATAGGGCCTGTTATCTGCTGGGTTTACTTCAGCTGACAATGGCCAATTAAAAAAAGAAAAGCAGCAGGTGCCCATTGGGCCCCCTAAGGTCACGGACCCTATGGCAGCCACTATGGCTGCTTTGGTGGTACTTACACCACTGCTATTATCCTTCTTTTAAATTTACAAATAAATTGACAACTGGACTTTACTATTCCCCCTTGTCAATGGGGTGTGTTATAACATGTTAACTATTAACACTTATTTAATAATATAATTATGACTGTAGTTAGAACAAGAGAAAAATTGAATCCTTTAAAATTGTCATTCAGTTCTCACTTTGGGTTGAGGCAGAGCGGACAGCGCATGCTCCGTCGGTCATCTTAATTTTCATCATACATAAGCGTACCATGCATGCGCAGTAGTTCTAAGCAGAACTGAGCTACTGATGGAAATTGAGACAGCCAATGAAGCATGCGCTGTCAGCTCTGCCCGAACCCAAAGTGAGAACTGAACAACAATTTTAAAGGATTCAATTTTTCTCTTGTTCCATCTACAATCATAATTATATTAGCGCATGTGTGAGATTTTGATCTCGCCAAAGATAGATGCTGCTGATGATACAGGGAAGAGGAGGCAGAAGAACAGAGCACACAACAGGGGGTGTGCATGCAATGGCTGGGAGGAGGGTGAGTACAAACAGAATGGTATGATGCTGCTGTGCTTTCTTATTCAAAAACGGCTGAAATAATGGTAGGACTAGAATAGCCTGTTTAAAGGCTATTCAAATGTGCAGTTAGTGAAAATTGAGTTTTGTGAATGATAGACTCCCTTTAAGAGTAGTAGAAGTGATAATTTTGTACAATTAGTAAAAATCATGGTGGAACCTCTGGAGGGAATGGATAGCATGCGCACTGTAAGGGTCTGGGGTTGCTAGGTGGGGTGGCATAGACACACAACTCCAGTTTCTTTAGTCCAAAACAAAGGTATAGTTTATTTTAACTCAAAAAGGTAGTGCAAAAGGAAACAATACAAAAATAAATACCTGCCCGGCTAGGCTCTAACTAAACATAGAATAGGCTACCTCACCTAGAATAACAGAAATCGAACACCAGTAGAATCATTCAGGACACAGCTCCAAAAATAGGACCTCTCTGTTGGCTCTCCAGCCAAACTCTGCCCCCAAAGTCTTGCTGCTGGAGCTGACCTTTTAAACCTCACTGATGAGGACAATTCACAGCAGCTGACATGCTGCAGAAACATCCACAATGTGTGGACTGGAGGGAGGGGGGGGGGGTGGAATGACAGTTACCACTACCAACCTACCTGTCATTCCTAAAAATCCATCCCGATAGAGAGAACTTGAATAACGCTCAGCAGACAAAATTTATCTGCTGAGAAATGTTCTTTCTGGAGTTTTTCATCTCACTCGAGTTGTCTGGGTGAGATGTACACCCCCTCCATTACCTGACCAGCCATCGGCTTACAGCACATAGAAGAAAATGGTTCTCGGCCAAATGAGCGGTGGATAAAACTTTTCTCTTTATTAATATACGGCACACACAACGCGTTTTGAGAAACAAACACTCCCTTTTTCAAGTGCATAGGAGTGAACAATGAGAAAGCTACTTCAGAGCTCTCCAGACGAAGTTCATCATCCATTCCCTCCAAAGGTTCCACCCTGATTTTCTCTACTTACTGGCGCTTCCTCGTAACATGGGATAGTTCCGCTGCCACCTCTAATTCAGGTTTTATATCAATCTACATTAGTTGTTTATTGGTTGACTATTTCACGACAACCTATGGTAAGAGGCCATTTATTGGTTTACCCTTATCTCTCCCCTTTCCATTACTATATCACTGGATGTGCCGCTTGGCGTGTCTCCTTTTTTCTCATTTTGTACTATTGTAATATAAAATTACTGCATATTTTTATCTTCTTTTTTCAGAGTTTTTTTTTAACTGCCTGCATTATAAAAAAAATAATACAACTTGAAAAGTTTTACTATAAAGACACCTTTATCACAAAGATGGAATCTATTTTAAGAAGATTAATTCAATGCTTCATTCTTTCAAATTGCACTTCACTTTGAAGTACTTGCATCATTTTCCCTGTTGTACGGAGGCAGCATGCCTAATTAGGCAATCATGTCGAGGAGGGGCATTTCCAGCAGTTAATGACTTGTCAGAATACACCACAAATGCACTTGAATCTTTAAGGAACAAGAAGGAGAAAATAGATATATTTTATTTGTTTCGTTTGGAACTTTTTTAAAATATAGCAACATTTGTTTTTCATTCAATATAGATTAGGAAGAATATGGGGACCATAAACCAATATTGTTTTTGTGAATAACAAAATTTTACTCAAAGTGAAGACTAGTTTTCTGACATGAATGCATAGCAACAAAATATAATCTGGATAATGCGAGGACATTTATTGGAGTCACTGAAACATTAAAGAAAAACCTTTATATATATATATATATATATATATATATATATATATATATATATATATATATATGTATATCCTATTAATATTATAAATGTGAAAGTTTGTGAGTTTGGATGTTTGTGGGTTTGTGTGTTCGGATGTTTGTTAGTCAATCACGCAAAAACCGCTCCACCGATTTGGCTGAAATTTTCCACAAACATAGTTAATACACCCCATTGCGCAATAGGCTACTTTTCGTCACAATAGCGCACATACGTTTTTCCCAGGACTCCCACAAACCCCAAACTCACACCACCATCTCTGCAATATCACACACTTTGGACTATAGCAAGCCACAAAATTCATATTGCCCTCTACAGCCTCGCCCCTAACCCCACACAATCACATATACATATACTTTACCACTTTGCCCCTCACCTTAACGATACTCCAGGAGGCTCTCTTTAACGCTCCGGAGCAGCCATGTTTGCCGACTCCCACCGCTCTGACAATCCGCGACACCGCCCACCCATGTCAATACCCCTAGACGGTCTAATAAATGCAACAAAAAAAAGTTTAAAAAAAGTAAAAAAATATTAAAAACAAAAAAAAAGGATTAAAAATTCAAATCACCCCCCTTTCCCTAGAACACATATAAAAGTAGTTAAAAACTGTGAAACACATACATATTAGGTATCCCCGCGTCCAAAATCGCCCGCTCTACAAAGCTATACAAATATTTTTCCTGTTCGGTAAACGCCGTAGCGGGAAAAATGGTCACAAGTGCCAAACCGTCGTTTTTTCACTCTTTTGATTCTGATAAAAATTTGAATAAAAAGTGATCAAAGCAATAACATTTCCCGAAAATGATAGAACTACAAAGTACACCCGGCCCCGCAAAAAAAGACGCCATATACATCCCCGTACATGCACGTATAAAAAAGTTACGGCTGTCGGAATATGGCGACTTTTCAAAAAAAAAATTTTTTTAACAGTTTTGGATTTGTTTTTAAGGGGTCAAAATGTCATTAAAACCATATAAATTTGGTATCCCCGGAATCGTAACAAAACACAGAATACAGGGGAAATGTCATTTTGGTTGCACAGTGAACGCCGTAAAACCAAAGCCCGTAAGAAAGTCGCAGAAATGCATTTTTTCTTGAAATCCACCCCATTTTGAATTTTTTCCCTACTTCCCAGTACATTATATGGAATAAATAATGGTGGCATCATGAAGAAAAAATTGTCCCGCAAAAATTAAGACCTCATATGGCTCTGGGAGCGGAGAAATAAAAAAGTTATGGGGTTTAGTAGGAGGGGAGTCAAAAACGAAAATCAAAAAATGCCATCGGCGGGAAAGGGTTAACTTCAAATACTTCTGTCCCAAAGTCACTATGTAAAGTTTCTCACAACACCGTATAGCAGCTCAAATACAAAGTAATTGCAACACAAAAGTCTCACATATTCTCTGAATTACAGCAACAACAAGATACAAAGTTACATTTCATATCCCATCCCTTATACATAGTACGAAAACCTTACCCACGCCTGTATATACCCACTTCTACAATCACCGCAGACGAAGTCGCGGGTACCAGCTAGTATATATATATATAAAGCTCTGTAAGTGCTAGTGTAATAGTGATGAGTTAATAAGTATACCCATATACCTTAAGAAGTTATTGGAGTAATTTCTGGGTGTCTCTGGTTGCTGCTGCATCCTCTGGGTTTGATTATATGGTGTTAGATTGCTACTGTGCTGTGTCATTGCTGCACTAATTCCCTCTCATTCAGTCCCCCCTCCTCCTCTCTCACTCCATTACAATACCCTGCATCTCACTAGCCTAATCTCTCCCGCCCTGCCTGTGCAAGTAAACCTAGCCCCTTCCACTCTCACTGACCAGCGATCCCGCCCATCTCCCTAGCTAAGCTATTCTGCCCCCTGCTAGAAGACAGGAAGAGGGGAGGACCTGTCCCCAGACACAGGAAGGTTTGGTAAGTATTGATGGGGATAGGGGAGGGGGAACAGTGATGGTGATATTCCATTTTGAAGTGATAAAACAGAATGTCACTGGATTATCAGAAAGTGCCCCTGGAGCTGTCACATGACCAGGGATATAGGTAATTATAGATTTTTTTTAATTGATGTAAATTAGAATGGAGTTTAGCTTAGGGGTTAATTAACAGTTTATCCAGGACAACCCCTTTAAATTTTCATATCAATGACAGAGATGTACATAACAATATTCATGATGCCACGATGTATGATGGCACACAGGGTGTCTATAGCATTATATGAAGGATTCATATTCACTTGCTAAGTATTTACCCCCTTTCAGATTTCTTTTGTTTTTGCTAATTTGTCACACTTAAATGTTTCAGATTATAAAACAAATTTGAACATCAGACAAAGATAACCTAAGTAAATAGAAAATGTAGTTTTTAATTTATTAAGGGAAAATAGCTATATCAAACAACCAGGGCCTATGTGGAAAAATAATTGCCCTTCACCCCATGCATTTTAGGAAAGTTGATCTCAATTTCACTAGCCACACCCAGGTGTGATTACTTCCAGACCTGTAGAATCAAGAAATCACTTAAATATAACCTGTCTGACAACTTAAAGGCTAAAAGATCTTAAAAAGCATCACGTTATGCCCTGATCTTAAAAAAATTCAAGAACAGATAAGAAACAAAGTCATTGACATCTATCAGTCTGGAAAAGGTTACAAAGTTATTTCTAAGACTTTGGTCCACAGTGAGAGCTATTATCCACAAATGGTGAATATAGGGAAAAGTGGTGAACCTTTTCAGGAGTGGTCAGCCTACCAAAATGATTCCACAAGATTACATCAACGAATCCAGATCCAGGAGGTCACAAAAAAAAACAAAACAACATCTAAAGCACTTTAGGCCTCACTTATGGTCAGTGTTCATGATTCAAAAATAGCAAAGAGACTTGGCAAAATGGAAGAGCTCCAAGGTGAAAACCACTGCTGACCAAAAGGAACTCAAAGACCTTACTTACATTTGTCAAAAGAATATCTTGATAATCCCCAAGACTTTTGAGAAAATATTCTGTGCACTCACAATACAAAAGTGGAACCTTTTGGAAGTTGTGGGTCCTGTTACATCTGACGTAAAACTAACACAGTAATTCAGAAAAAGAACATCATACCGACAGCCAAACATGGTGGTGGGTAATGTGATGATTTGGGGAAGCTTTGCCACTTCGGGACCTGGATGACTTGCTGTAATTGATGAAACCATGAATTTTGTTCTCTTCAAGGAAATCCTGAATGAGAATGTCCAGCCATCAGTTTGTGACCTTAAGCTCAAGTGTATTCTGCAGAAAGACAATGATCCAAATCATACCAGAAAGTCCACCTCTGAATAGCTGATAATAAAACAAAATTAAGGTTTCAGAGTGGCTAGGTTAAAGTCCAGATATAAATCCGTTTGAGATGCTATGACTTAACCTTAAACAGGTCATTCATGCTTGAAAACACTCCAATGGGACTGAATTAAAACAGCTCTGCTAAGAAGAGTGGGCCAAAATTGCTCTACAGGGATGTGAAAGACTCAGTGCCAGTTATAGCAAATGCTTGATTGCAGATGTTGCTGCCAAGGGAGGCACAACCAGTTATTAGGTTTAGTTGGTAATGACTTCTTCACTCAGGTTAATTTTGGCTCATATTGAAATTTGCTTGATAGTCTGAAAAATGTAGGTATGACAAAAAGCAAAAACAAATCTGTAAAGGGGCAAATAGTTTTTCACAGCACTGTAGATGTTAAAAGACTAAAACTGACCAGACACTTAACGGTCTGTTCACACAGTGCTTTTTGTAGATAGATTTTTGACGCAGAATCCACCTCAAAATCCGCCTGCAAAAACGTCTCCCATTCATTTCAATGGGAGCCACTCGCTTTTGTTTGCCGTTGGGAATTTTTTCAGCTTGTGGGAAAAATAAGTGACATGCCCTATCTTCCCCAGATTCAGCCGCGGCTTCGGCGACGCAAGACTCTCTTCTGATTAGGCCATTTCATTCACTCCTAATCAGGAGGGGGATGCCGCAACAGGATGCCAGTGCACCGCATCAGTATCCCGTTGCAGTTAGCCGCGTGGAAAGTTTCCACCATGTGAACATTCCCTTAGATAGATGTCAACAAAATGCTTGTTCAGCTAAAAACAATTCTTCCCATCTCTTTCCCCCTTCAATATCCATGAATTGTCAATTTTAATGAGCTTGCATGTGTTGTTTTATTGGGAATAAGGGATTATGTTGCTGCCATAGACCATTGGAAACAGTTTATATGCTGTAAGAACAAAAGGGTATGGAATTTTGAAATTTGACATGACTGACACTTCTTTAGTCCAATATCTTCATTAGGGAGCCTGCACACAGAGTTTACGCTCGCTCATTCTGAACGTAAAACTCGTTCAGAATGAGCGGCGTAAAAAACAGATCCCATTGATTTCTATGGGTGCCAGCATACACGCGCTCCCCATTGAAATCAATGGGAGGCTTTTTTACCTATTGCTTTCAACGTGATACGCGCCTATCACATTGAAAGCAATAGGTATTTGATTTAATGCACTGGATATTTGCTAGTTTCCATGGCTGAACTCGGAATGACAGATTCTTTGCTGTTGATATTTGGAGCAACATTTTCATTGAGAAAGTGAAAAATGGGCACACAATTGTACGATTATGTGAATAAGGAAAGTAGTGTTGACAACATGTGTAGTATCTCTTATAAATACATCATGGCAACAAATGAACAGGACAAATCTCTTTACTGCTGACTTATTGATTGGAGGAGTGAGGTAAAGAAAAGGCATGCTGCTTATGATCAATACCTCTGGATAGCAGTACACACTACAGATGAATGACTAGGATAGATTATATATAATCCACAGGAACCAGCAAAGGTTCATTCCAACAGTGACACAAGTCTTTTTACTATGCTTGCATTTATAAAGGAATGGGTATGAAATGTGAAACCTGTTATAAATCTGATCTGTTAGAAGTTACTTTAACTTTATTATGTAGCACCAACATATTCCGCAGCACTTTACAAGTCAGATGGTATATGAACAGGCAATATTTGACATTACAACGTGACAAAGAAATGAACATATCAAGCAATAGGAATGAGGGCCCTGCTTGTCAGAGCTTACAATCTATTAAGTTGAAGTACTATATTAATGGAAAAAACAAAACAGTGGGTGAATTCATCAAAATCATGAAACTACTTTTTTGTCATAAAATACTCAGGTTATTTAACTTCACTTGCAACTAAAATAGACATAAGTGGCGTTTTTGCACCAACCTCATCAGTTTTCCAAAAGTGGGTGATGGATGAGACCTCCGCTTGTGTCATATTCATTATTATTTATATCAACAGTGGTGTAAATATATACAATAAAGATCTGCACTCCTTAAAGGGGTTTTCTAATCTCACTGTTTCAGCAGTTTACCTGCTGTCTCTTCTTCTCACTTTCCCCCTCCCAGCTTGCTGAATGGGACACTATGAAGTATCAACAAGACTGATAAAAATCAGATAATATGCATATGCTTGTAGAGAACGGACTCAGTGTTATCTATGTGTTTATATAGAGAGATACCAGACTCGGCTTTATCCTTTATCGGCAAACTGCAATTAGCTGAGCTGATTGTCCTGCCAGCAAGAGTGGTGAGTAAAGTGATGTCACTTTTCCTATCAAACAGATCCGTGGTTATGGTAATGTTATGTAAACAATGGGAGGAATAAGTTCACATAGCAGGCAAACAAAGCAGCATTACTAAAGCAATATATATAGGATAAGTCTTCAATTTACATATATTACCAGTATAGATAGAATCCTTGAGATGGGAATACCTCTTTAATATAAGAAATATCACTTGGAGTGCCTAAGTATTATACTACTATTTATAACAGTGGTGTAAATGACAGCAAAATGTAGGGACTGGTGTTGATTTGTGCCCAGTCATAAGGGACATCAAAATCAGCATACAATACACCTGTCTTGATAAATTCCCCTGAAAGTCTTATGTCATCTTAAAATTTAAGTAACCACACAAAAACAACAGTCTTCACAAATTCTCATTTTACTAAACACAGTGTTGAAAATAGTAGTGTTATCTGAAGAGTAACTTAAATTATCTTGTTTTTCTTGCAACATATGCACATGACCCCCTACCATCAATATTGTTCCATAATACTAATGTCTTCTTATGCATACATGAGGTGTTTTGGCTCCTTCAAGCACCAAAGTCCACTTGCAACTGCTACTTCTTGACCCATTGATAGCTTCTCTTCAGAATGTCATCCTATTTCACACTATATTGGGCTGGGCAGTTTATGGAGGGATCAGAGAAGGAATAGCAGCTCATAGCAGCAGTATTTAGCAGCTACGTTGCTATAGCATTCTTTAATGCTATTTCCCAAGAGACATCTCTATATTATATAAATTGTTATAGAAATTGCAAGTGAAGTCGTCTTTTTTCAGTGTATTCCTCTGTGCCTTACTGAATCATACATGAATCATAAACACTCATTCTTCAAGTAATAAAACTTATCATATATCCTGCATATAAGTACGAGAGCATATAATAAGAAAGATATATAGTATTTCTACTTTTTGATTGACCATATTTACTCAATGTCAGTTGCTCAGCAGAAATCACTGTACCGAGCAATCTTCAAAAAGACCCAAGAAGCTTACTGAACTGCAAATGCCTATGTTTCATAACATTATGCTATATCTTTTTAACAAAATATTTCATCTGTGACTAGTTTTAACAGTATAAACTGAACGCAGCATAATCTTTACAGCCCGAGGTTATCTACCACTGTGTGTGTCTATCCATGTATTCTAAAGTATACTTAAAAGGATACAAAACTGAATTCATTTTTGTTCCAATTATGTGAAAAAAAAGTATTTTTATCTCTTGTACCCATGTGCATAGCTGACTATTGCTGTGAAGAGACAACTAGAATGCTAAGTCATGCATCAGAGCAAAAAAAAATCTATAGGATAATAAATAGCCTCATTTACTGCACGGCAATGGTAATGCAAAGCAAATAAAGATAAGAAATTTCTTTTCTATACCTTATAAAATGACTATGTCATGAATATATATTTTTAAAATTGAATTATAAAATGTCATAATTCACTCTCGATTCTCTACAGCATTCTGCTCTGGGATGCTACTCCTGGGCCCCCCTCTTATACAGGCCCCTGGGAGTCAGACTTTCATGTCGGCCTCCTTCCCGCCAACTGGGATAGGTCTTTCCTGTTTGCACACAAACTTCTGTTGCCCTGCAGTGCTCAAGAAAAGGACTTTAAAGTTCTGTCTCGGTGCTACCGATGCAAGGAAGTAGATTACCACACACACTAGGACAGTGCTAGAAAACATTTAATTCACGAAATCCACACAATGACGATATAGGTTGATACATCATGTGTGACAGTACATCTCCATTGTAGATCTTACCTGAGGAGGGTCTTCCATCCGAAACAACCTATATTTTGTGATCTACTGTTTCTTTTTTGTACATGTTGTCTCTTATACATGACGTGTATATGACGTATCAACCTATATTGTCATTGTGTGGATTTCACAAATTAAATGTTCTCTGACACTGTCCTAGTGTGTGCGGCAATCTACTTTCTTGCACATTTGGGGTCAGAGGGCCTTTTTTTTGACAGCACCACCAATCACCTATCAGAGTATGTGGCTCCATTGTTTACATTTTTGCATCGGTGCTACCGGTATCCTGATTACCTCCACAGAATTTATCCTCCTGTGAATGAATGGTGTTGGCTCCTTTGGTGGGAGTCCTGCATGTCTGACTTTGTGTCCGGCTTGAAAAAATGTTTTGCCGCGGAGAGGCACAAGACACACATAGCCATTCAAGTGAATGAGTTTGAAAACTGACCGCCGGGTTTGTGTCCCCTGGCCAGTTTCTCAGGGAAGAAGATGGAAACCCACCAAATTGGCTAAAGTGGAGACTGGGCGCAGGTGTGAACCCGCCCTAGGAATACATTGTAGGTAAACATTGTACCAAAACAAATGCAAAGGAAGAGTTGGACAGTTTCCCAGCACTTCCTTCCTTACCCACCTCTTGGCTTCTGTAAAATAATGGTAGTTTTTCATATTTTTTTTATGCTCCAAGTTATAGTAGTTAGAGATGAGCGAGTAGTACTGTATTCAAAATACTCGTACTCGATCGAGTACCACTCGCTGTTCGAATGTAAAAGTTCGATACAGAACCAGCATTGATTGGCCGAATGCTATACAGTCGGCCAATCAACGCTG
Organism: Leptodactylus fuscus; assembly: GCF_031893055.1. Classification (NCBI taxonomy): domain Eukaryota; kingdom Metazoa; phylum Chordata; class Amphibia; order Anura; family Leptodactylidae; genus Leptodactylus; species Leptodactylus fuscus. The sequence goes on from NC_134268.1 coordinate 155,346,454, forward strand.
GTTCTTCTCCTACCTTTAGAAGTCTTCTCCGTGCAGCTTCCCCGCGGTGTCTTCCGGCTCTTCATTCACTCTGCCAGGCATCGGACCTGGGCAGAGCCGACTGCACATGTCCGCTTGTAGTGCGGGCATGCGCAGTCGGCTCTGCCCAGGCCCGATGCCTGGCAGAGTAAATGAAGAACCGGAAGATGCTGCGGGGACGCTGCACGGAGAAGACTGCTCGGAGGATCCAGCCCGACCCTCACTCGTAGACTTGGTAAGTATAATTTGATTGAACGTTGCCTACCCCTGAAACGAGCATTTTCCCCCCATAGATTATAATAGGGTTCGATATTCGATTTGAGTAGCCGAATATTGAGGGGCTACTCGAAACGAATATCAAACCTCGAACATTTTACTGTTCGCTCATCTCTAATAGTAGTGTAACACTACGTTGAAAAAAGAAGCAGTTCAATGACAGATTTAGTTGTGCAACTTCCTATCAGTGGGTGTTCATGGTGATTGTCATGTTTAGGAAATTAATTAACAGGCTTCATAATATTTTATTGTTCTAAATGAAAAAACGTTCAGTGTAAATATAGAGCGACTATCCATTTACTCGACAGCTCACCAATATTAAAAAATAAAAATTAAGACGCGCCTGGATCCCCAATTATAACAGCACTAGGCTGGAATTACATTGTGCCAGTATATAAATGCCTTCTTTAATAGATTTTTGTTGATTAGCGAGTCAGCATGAGGTGCTGCTAATGTAGCCAGAGAAAATAGTAGCTATTTAGCAGGATGCGGCCTGATTCTGGGCAGTCAACCTTTTAGATGTGAAAGCATCCAAAACCACATCTATATTGAGAGTGCCAGCACTAATTCTGCTTCAATCTTTTGATCAGTTACCTTGGGGATTGCTGAATCCAGAGCTCGCCTGCTAGTGTGGACCATGTTTGACAACCACAGTTTAGAAAATCAATGTTCTTTTCCACCACAATTTTTCTAATTGGTTTATTTCTACCATCATTACATAAAGGGTATGAAGTAAACTTCATTAATATCCGTTTTTATGCACTAATTGACCCGCTTGTTTCTATTCTTTTAATTTTTTATTTTTGTTGTAGCCGCCTTGACAGCTGAAATTGGACGTAACACTTAACAGTGGCACCAGCAGGACTGGCGATTATTACTGCGGAGATATTGTATACTGTATGACATTATGACTATGGCAACCAAATTCAAGTAGTTTTTCTAAAGAAAATTCAGATGAACCCTAATGTGCTCTTGTTAGCGCAATTGTACAGTTTTAGTTTTTTTGTAAAGAACTAGTCAAAGATGGGCAAAATCATTACATTGACATTCTCCGGTGTAGCGACCTTTGTTGTGTAATGTACAACCACTTGTCTGTTCATTATAATTGACTGGTGTGCCTGTAGTAAAGATCCATTATTGCTTCATGTTGAGATTGATAGATTTGTATGCCAATATTTAAGAAGCCGTGTCACCTGTGCTATATATCATTTAGGAATTAATGACCCTTTTCACTTCTGCAAAACTAAGTACGTTCTATAATGTATAGACTTACATCTGTCCCTGATCTTTTCCATTGCATACTTCAGTAAAAACAATATAATACTGCCTAGTGAAAGATAATTTATAATATTCTCAGTATAAAAGAACTTATCTTTATGCAAAACAAAAATAGTTTTCTTTGTATATATGTAGCAGCGGAGCTAAGTTTCTGGTTTGGCTGTGAGGATGATAATACCACAACATAAATCCTACAAAGTTATCAGGATCTACAAAATACTGAAGATAGTTCATTGATAAATCCTATCACATCTGTGTATTCTGTATGTATTATGCAAAATATGAGAAAAACTGCACTGCGGCACCCACCAACTCACGTAAGATTAGTTATTTATTCCAACTATTAAAATCTCCATGGGGAGGGAAAGCACTTGGCACACAAAAACCGTATCACATGGCTATTAGCACAGCAGGATGGTAATGGTAGTCCAGTTAGATAGCAATAGAACATAAGCCGCATCACCTGGCTTTCAGCACAACAAAAGATAATGCAGCAAGATTCATTCTACACCAGACCTGCATGACCACTACCACCATAATAGCTTTAATTACACAACCATTTACCTCAGTACAACTTCTCGTCACGGAAGGCGGAAGTAGCGTCAAATGATGTAAGAGGCACTGTGACATTGCGAACCTTGCAATGTCTTAAGTGCAATGTGTTAAGTGCATTGTCTCCTGTGTGTTCCAGGGCTTACTTTCAACACAACACATAATTGGTCAAACATATATGCTACAATTGCTAGTAACTATTTAATCATTCCAGGTAGGGATATTATTCTTTATATCAATTCAGTATGAAAGCCAGCCAAAGTGCATTATATATAAAAACTCACATGTTATGTACAAAATATACATTTTACACCAAAACTCACTCATTCTCTATCTATCTATCTATCTATCTATCTATCTATCTATCTATCTATCTATCTATCTATCTTTCCCTTGGGAAAGGCCTCTTGCTTTTAACCAAGCTTTATCAATCACTTTTTGGGGTATCCACACTCCTAAAAGTGTATGTTCATTTCTTCCATCTGTTTGGAAAACACATTACTTCAACAGTGTATGTGTTGTAACCAGACAAATTAATCACATGGCATAGATGAAAACTATCATATCTCATCAGAGCTTTTGTTTCAGTTCGTTTTTTATATCCTGTGGTCTCTAGAACCCCATCAACAGCCCTCACCAACACATCAAAAAAATTAAATTTTTCATTCTCTCTTATGTATAAAGTTCATATCCAAAGTATTTTCTACAGTTAAATAATGTAAAAAAATCTGAACAAAAAGGTCTGTATACAAGCAATTACTGAAGATATCCACAACACACACAAAAAACCTAACATGTCTAAAAAAAAAGCTATTTTTTTTTTAAATAAATGAATCTTTTCAAAGACAGCACTGAATATGTTGGCAAACGTACATGCTACTGGCATTCCCATCACAGTTGCATTAATTTGAATATACCATTCGCCAATAAACAGAAAAACATTATATGTCAACACAAATTTCAAAGCTACAAGTATACAATACAGTATTCATTCAGATCCAAGTCCATTACATTTCTAACATTAATCTCAATTCTTTTACTCACAACTACCATCTCCAAGAGACTTTGAATAAATGCCAGAAACCACAGGGATGATAGTAGAACTGTGTTGAGTATTTCCGTTTGCATCCTTCTATAGTGACTGCTCCATTGATTCTGGTGCAGTTGAAATTTTTCTTACCCCCTATCATTCCTGAGAAATGATGTCCATTAGTTGCAGCACAATTATACTGTCTACTATCCGGGACCCACCTGACAGTAGAGTATAATTGTGTTGTTGCTATCAGAAACAATTTCTTGTGAATAGTGAGAGTTAGAGAAGAAATCCTATTGCCCCAGAACCAGTACAGTGGCACCCATTGAAGGCAACTTGGCTTCGGTGATTTTGTCTGTCCTCTTCAATTACATATCACATAATGCTGACAGTCAACATCAATCACCGAAAGCTTGTATCATTCATTAGTTTAGCCTATTACAGGACTTAACAGTGATACAGAAGCTCCTTTTTATTAGTATATTTTTTCATTTCGGCTTAATCTGATAACATCATTCATGTAGTTCTTAATATCTGTGATCACTATTGGGAGGGCCATATATACCTAACATTAGGTTCAATATCATATAATATCACATATACAAGTTTCACACAAGTCCTTTAGATTTAGGCACCGCAACATTTATCATCTTTAGTCATTATGGCTCATTGATATAGACACACATGTAATCCTTGTGTTTTGGTTTTACGGACAATTTTATCATCAGTTATCCGTGCATAGGTAGCCTTTTGATATTTACATCATAAGTAGTGTAGCATTTGCTACTTACAAGTAATTATATGATTATATATTATACTATTACCATCTGTTTTAGTTTGCAAAGGGGTTCTAGCTTATATAGCGTCGTCAAACTTCATTATGATAGCTCCTCCTCTTTTCGAATAATGTGTCTTATTCGTGTCATTTCGTGCACATTATTCTGCACGTTTTCTTTTTGTTTTTCATTTCACTAATTTTTATTTAATATCATAATATGGCCAAACAGGCCTGCATGTAGCATTTTCAATACATATATGAAGCTCACGTTCTCTAGTCCAAAATTCGGTGCAAAATGTTTATAATATTGCTTTGCTTCATATGTTTGCGGTTTTTGGCCGATTAACGCAGTATGGATATCCATTCAATTATCTTTATATAGGACTCTAGCACAAGTTGGCAAAAATAAAAGGAAATAAGAAGATTTATCTTTATCTTTATCCTTATCATAATCAAATAGAATAGAGCCAAGCAAGGGATATAACAACACCCTTATGTATTTTGTATACAATGTTTTTATTTACGTATTGCACATAAGTAGGGTTGTAGGGGGCATTCTTTTTGTATATGTTTTTTATATGTAACTAGTTTATGTCTCTCAGCATATGGTGTGTTGTTTGCTCTTTCAATTCCGTTGGTTTGTTTGTATGCACGTTCTGTGAGTCACACATGTAGCCCATTGTCTATCTAATGTTACGTAAGAAGGCTTGACGTATATATACATCTACTGTGTGTCTCACTAAACTTGCATTCTGCCATGAGTAAGGGGTTAAAGCCCTGAAACGCGTAGGCTACTAACGCTGGTTCATTCATGCTTTGAGCACGTCTATTTTTTCATCATGCTGTGTTTGTTTTTTGTATTTTTCAAGTTTTTGCACTGGTCTTCTATGTTTGTTTATTCATTTTAATTATGGACATTAAAAGTATATTTTAATTTTTGCATATTAATTGGAGTGCCGACTTCCATTTTTTGTTTTCCTTGTAGACACCTCATAGTGAATAAATGGGACTTTAGAAGGAATTCCAAGTGCAAAATAGTGCCGTGTAATTGCAATAATAACTGTCTCATTTTGACCTCAAGTTATTAAGTGTATTGCTTGGAAAATGTTAAAAGAAAGTTCTCTGAAAGTACAGAAAATATGTTAAAGAGGACCTTTCACCTCCTGGGGCACATGCGGTGTAATACACCACTAGAAAACCGATAGTGCGCTGAATTCGGCTCACTATTGGCTTTCACGTTTTGTGTCCCCGGTGAAGAGCCCTCGGTGCCGGTACCGTACCTCTTCACTGTCAAAAGGGCGTTTCTGACAGTCAGTCAGGAACGCCCTTCCTCACAGCAGCATCTATAGCAGTGAGGAACATCCATCTTGGTATGTGTTCATTTTGGTGATATAAAATGTAAATCTCTTTAAAAAAAAATGTTCATCGTCATACATCTTTACAGGTGTCCTGTCATATTAAAAATATAGACTGATTGATATAAATTTTGTTGAAAAATATAAATTTTTGATTTAAATCTCTGATTAAGTCACCAGTAGAGACCAGTATTCAGTCCTACTCACTGAGTGACAGTTATCTCTGTGTATGCATATACCTAATAATATCAATGAACAATAATGTACTTGGGATCACCCACTAGACTCACAAGCTCATAATGATCAAAAATTTAGACAAATAATTTTTAATTGATACTTTATTTTTATGTAGCGTGATATATTAGTCTGCTCAGTTAACCTTGTTCTATTGCATGCTGCCTGCAGATCAGACTGTCCTTGTCATGTGATAGGTTCACCGAAATGGTCCATTATTAAGTTCCAGCTAGTTTTTATATTGTATATTTATGTAGATACATCTATTTCTTCAGTGGTAACCACAAGCAATTTTCTGATCATAAATAGCATATAATCATATTCCACATGCATAATTGCTGAAGCTCCAATGCCCTGTGGTGTTAATGGCTTTGTAAAATAAGCTGTGTCAGGGTATCCTCATAGATTAACATAGTTAAATGTCTAATAGACCCCCTCCTTTCACTATTATTTAGCACATTTACTGTATATCGAATGAGAAATTGTATGCTAAATCCAATGTAAAAACTCCTATCGTTTAGTGTTTAAAATTATATCAGACAGATGTGTCTGCAAAAATATTAAAAATGTCCTCTTAAGAAACATTCAGTTTCTTTTTACATTGTTATCCAACTACTTGTGTTTCTAAAGCTAAATATTTTATTCCATACATATGGATGAGAATGATTCTGCAGCATGTGTATGGATATCTGTAAGCCCCATTTAGATGTATTGAGTTTTTTGCACAAGTTTATAGCACATAAGTTTTTTTATTTGCATATATTAATAATATCTAAGATAAGATAATCCTTTAATAGTCCCACCATGGGGAAATTCAGTGTGTACAGCAGCATGGATAATACAGTAATATATTACAAGTAAGAAAGAACACATACAAGCTCATAACAGATAGAAAAGATACTAGGAGTCATAGCAACTAAAAAGAAAAGAAGACTTCAGGATCATTTAGTTCTCTTCGCGGAGTGATCTTCGCTTAGCCTGATGTTGATTATACAGTCTGACCACAGTTGAGAGGAAGGACCTCTGATAGTGCTCCTTCTCACAATTGGGGTGAAGCAGTCGGTCACTGACTACCCAGTGCTCTCACGGTTTTATACATGGGGTGGGATTTGTTCTCCAGCATGAAGCTCACCACGGACAGTATCCTTCTGTCACTCACCACCTGTACTGGGTCCAGGGGGCTCCCCAGGACAGAGATGGCCCTTCTAACCTGCCTGTCTATTTCTGTCCCTGGCTGGTATGCTACTTCCCCAGCAGGCCACTCCAAAGAAGATGGCTGATGCTACCACAGAGTTGAAAAAGCCCCTAAGAAGTGTCCCCTGGGCTCCAAAGGCCCTCAGCCACCTGAGCAGATAGAGCCTACTGTGACCCTTTCTGTGCAGCGCATCAAGGTGATCTGCCCAGTCCAGCTTATTATTGATATGCACACCAGGTACTTATAGGTACTGGTACTGGTACACAGGTACTTATAGGTTTTGACTACCTCAATGCCCTTCCCCAGGGTGTCCACCAGATTCAGAGCACGTCTCTGCTTACTAAAATCCACCACCATCTCCTTGTCAGTATTAATCCTGAGGTGATTCCACAAAAGCCCAGTTTAAGTCTCTGTATTCCCTATCACCTCCATCAGTGATGACGCCTACTATTGTACATATTTGACGGCATCTTCATCAAATATGTGATATCTTGTAATTGCTGAAAATGGGCTGTGAGGTCCATAATGTAGTCATATGATCCTTGGAACTGATATCATGTACTCTATATCACCCCACTAACTTTTGTGACTTACATTCGACCAAGTAATCATCCACTTCCCTTGTATGGGCTAGCCTTTGTATGGCTACTCTGCCTCACACCGCCTAGTGGCGAATCAGATTTGTTTTCAGTATATATGGCATTATAACATTGGGTTTTTTTGGATTGTGCCTGATTGAGTAGGGATGTACTCCTTTAACAAGGGAAATTGTATATTTCTAGGAGGAAAAACACAGGAGCAATGGCACAACACAAAGTGCGAGAAAAGATTCCTTGAATTTGTTAATGGGAAATACAATTATTGATTGAACACAGATAAGTTGGTAGTCATGACATGCCACTTAAGAAAAGCACGGAAATACGATTAGGTAGATCAGTAAAACTAAAGAAACACATTTCCATAATCAGAAGAAAGCATACACCTTGCATCCATATAATATCCGTAAAATGGTCAAGTGTTGGCCTTGCAGTTTTGTAATTTTTGAAATTATTCTTAACGAAGAAACTTGCCCATCAATATGTGGTTTTTTTTTTTAATTTTCTTTGCAAAATGAAACCATAGATGGTAACAGGAAATGTCTAATGGTTACATTAAAGTACTCACAGCAGGACATTTTCTTCTGGATAAAATAAAGTGATGGGAAAACAACCATCCGCACATTAGTGGAATGAATTAACTGATTAGCTGCCACTGTTTCTAATTTATTTTTAATGAAGGTTTCTTTAACTAGTGAATTACTTGTTATAACCTAATTGAAGTGCATTTTCCAATTTTCCGCTACATATAATCTTACTGTCAAGTAAGTGCAGCAGATATATTTTCATACTATGAAGAGATTATTTGCTTTTCTGGCCAAAAAGTTCATGAAACACCCTGAATGAAAGGATTAACTACTTATTGGGTAAATTAAATATGTGGCTCTCATTACATTTATACGTGAGAACATATACATATATACATTTTTTTTCTTCATTAAACAGGCACTAGTACTTCAATAAACTTTGCCTGAATCTGCAATATAAGTGAATATAACCTACACTACTTTCTCCACTTATTACACTCTCTCCCTCAGCCCTTTCACTCCCCTTTCGCCTCTTGCACTAATTGTATACGCTCAATCCATTGGTAAACGCCATCTTGATAGAGCAGATGAGTTGGATTTTCAGCTTAACTGAGGAATCAGGTTACAGCTGTTCCAAATAGAAGTCTATGGAGGGGGAACAGGAAGATAGGAAGAGGCAACTGCATCTAATATGGATGCTATCATTCACCTTCTACACAGAGCTCTTTCTCATCTGGAGAAACTAAAGAACACTGTGAGAATAATGCCAGGGCTACTGAGGGACAAGCTGGACCTTGTTGGAGTGGACCATCACCTGTGCAACTGGATCCTAGACGACCTCATAAACTGACCTCAGTATGTGAGAGCCCGGGGCCATGTGTCTGACTGTGATCTTTAGTACGGGAGAACCACAAGGTGCAGTTCTTGCCCCTTTCCTCTTCACACTATACACTGCTGACTTTAGGTGCAACTCATCTACCTGTTACTTACAGAAGTACTCCGATGACTCTGCAATAGTAGACCTCATCACTGACGGAGACGATAGAGAATACAGAGACTTAAACCTGGACTTTGTGGTATGGTGTCAGCAGAACCACCTCAGGATTGATGCTGGGAAGATCAAGGAGATTGTGGTGGACTTTAGGAAGTGGAGGAGTGCCCCGAATCCAGGGGGACAGACAGGGGACAGGCAATTGAGATAGTCAAGACCTATAAGTACCTGGGTGTGCTCCTCAATAATAAGCTGGACTGAGCTGATCACCTGGATGCCACAGCAGGCTCTACCTGCTCAGGAGACTGAGGGTCTTTGAAGGCCAGGGGCCACTTCTTAGGGCCTTTTTCAACTCTGTGGTAGCATCAGCCATCTTCTTCAGAGTGGTCTGCTTGGGGAGCAGTATACCTGCCAGGGATAGAAATAGACTTGACAGTCTGGTTAGAAGGGCCAGCTCTGTCCTGGGGAGCCCCCTGGACCCAGTATAAGTGATGGGTGACAGAGAGAATACTGTCCTTGATGAGCTCCATGCTATAGAATAACTCCCATTCATGTATGAGACTGTGACAGCACTGGGCAGTACTGTCAGTGACCATCTGCTTCACCCGAAGTGTGAGAAGGAGCTCTATCAGAGATCCTTCCTCCCAACCGTGGTCAGGCTGTATAATCAACATCAGACTAAGTGGAGATCACTCCGCACAGAGAACTAAATGATCCTGAAGTCTTTTCTTTTTAGTAACTATGAATCCTATTATCTTTTTCTATCTGCTATGAGCTTGTATGTGTTCTTTCTTGTAATATATTACTGTATTATCCATGCTGCCGTAACACACTGAATTTCCCCATGGTGGGATCTTATCTTATGAGTATTTCACTGTCTCAACCAGTTCTATATTGCCAGTGTTCAGTACTACTACACAATGAACACAATTAGAGATGGAGACTGCAGGATGGAAAGTGTGGTACATGTCAGATACAAGCCATATACTGTTTTTCCTCAAATATACCGTACATTTGAAGGCTAATTCTGAAAATAAACCTGAAATAAAAGATACAGTTCACAATAAAATAAATCTATCCTGCTTTTACTTGGCTTTCATGATACATGAATGCACAGTATCAAAGTATAACCCGATATATTCAATATTGTACTAACATTAATTACCCCAACTTGTAATTGGGTCAGAACACCTTTTAATAATTCCTAGATGTCATGACCAGGTCAGTCTTGGAAAAAAGCCAGTAGTGTTGAAGCCTTACTCTTACCCCTGATGCTTTACATCCTACAGATATTTGCCTTTCATATATATAACAAGTTATGTGATAACAGTATTGTTAAATAGCAGTGATCTGCTGTGCTTTCTTTTTTAATTGTAACGCTCATTTGCCATTTTCAACTGTAAATTGCTGAATTATTTTAACATTGAATAGATCAGCCTTGGATTAATAAATGAAGAGAACATTTTGCATGCAATAGGCTTTACGGAATATTTTATTATTTGTCCAAAGGGTTTGCTGGAATGATAAGTGTTGCAAAATGTTTGTGATCGGTGTTCTTCGTAATTGTGCTATCAATTCATCGTAATGTGCTGAACGGGCAACGCTTGGTCCAGTGAAAAGATGGGAAATTGCTTAATGGGGCTGGAACTCTGCAATAATCTGAAAAATGCTGTGTGTATGTATTAGTCCTACTAGGAACGGAACAACTAGGAATGTAAGAAATAAACACCATATAACAAGTTGAAGGTTGCTATCTATTAGTAATTTGTAAAAATGAAGTGAGAGAGAGAAGATAAACTTTCTCATCATTTAGAGTTTAATTACCCTATTTATTGCACAACATATTCAGCGAAAAATCTACTGCATATTAATATTAAATGGATATAAAATGAAAACCCAGGAATATAAAATATATCAGTTCAGATGATGGTATTAGAAATAAGTATATACCCCTTTTCAAATGTCCCTGTTATTGCAAATGCCACATTGTATAGATGTATATTATAAAGCAACAGGAACACATTAGATTCAATATATGATTGCAATGACTTAAAATTTACATTGCATATCTCTAAACTAAACTGAACAGGAGTGGTAGTGGTGTAATGATCATAGTCGTAGGGGGTGCAACCACGACTGGGCTTTGAGGGGTACAAGGGCCCACATCATCTGGAGATAGTTGGGGATTAACACCACCATGATAACAATTGGGGGAAGCCTGTCTGATTTACTTACTGTTAATGGAAAGGAGCATGGCATATTGCTGGGTCTCTTTCCTATAGATGCCAGCTCAGGGGAAGTGACTAAACATACGAAAAACTTATACTCACCTCTCCTGTGCTGATGATGATTCCTGACATCCTCTCTGGAGCTCTTCCAGTCTGTGACCTCAGTCACTAGCAGAAGAGGACTGAAGAAGATGCTGAAGAGCCAGGCGGAGTAAGGATGCCAAAGAGAGGTGAGGAAAGGTGAGAAGTGTTTTTAAAAAAAATAATTTTAATCACATCCTCTGGGACTCTAATTATTACTCAGACCCCAGAGTATAATAATAGCACCGAAGTGGTGGGAGGTTCACCTGAAGCAGCTCTAGGGAGCCACTGTGGAGCATATAATACTGTGTGGGGTCACTGTGGATCATATTATACCATGGGGGGGGCACTGTGGATCATATTATACTGTGTGGGTGCTGATATGCAGCATACAATACTGTGTCGGGCCTAAATGGATTATATTATACTGTGTGTGGACCACTATAGAGCATATTATACTGTGTTGGGGTGACTCTGGAGCATATAATACTTTGTGGGGGACACTGTGAAGCATATTATACTGTGTGGGGCCATTGTTGAACATATACTGTGTATGCTACTGAGTAGAGGCCTCAAGGATCTGTCCCTGTAAGCTGGGTAGTCTGAAAAGTACGCAGTTAAAATAATCTACTAATGAATATAACAAGCCCAAACACAGGTTTACCTGTTTGCACGGATTGGGATGTTTAACTGTATCATTCCTAGACCACACAACCTAATTGGAACAGTGGTTTCAATGACCTTCTTTGAGCCCTAACAAACACACAGAAATGAGTTGATACTTAGTACAGTATTATGCCTAAGGAAACATGCACCCTGTCTTTGTTTTTTCTTTAGTACTTTTGTTATGCTTCACCCCTCACAATCTGTGCTAGCTATAACACAGTATATACATTTAACCCAGAGTATTATTTTAACTCTATCATGTGTAATAGAAGCAGGAATTACAGAGCAAAAGAGGAGAACTTGACCTTCACCAAAGGAGTTTCTTGATGGTGACTCCCTTAAATTCACTTTCCCTTGGGTCATTGTAATTTCCCAGTCATATTCAGCTATATTGTGGTCAATCATTTTAATCCAATAGTCTATATTCTATCAAATATACACACTAGTATAGCAAACTAGTATCATGTATACAGGATTTTATGTGTTATGTACATCTGAACCGTAAATGCATTAAATCGCTGCTGCACACTTCACTACTCAGCATGTACAAATTATTGCTAAATCTTTACATATTGAAATATTACTTTTTGTCTTTACGTTTAAATATGTGCAAATTGGTAGTTTTTATTTTCCGCGGTTTAGTAGTCATGCTAGGGAAAGCTTTCAACACTCTAGGTGCCTAGTCTAATGGGCCCTAGCTGTTATAAATGAACTTATTATGTATACTGTATACTGCATATGTGTGAGATAAGGCATGACATTTGCACCTTTATATCATTGATTACAGTTCTTTATTCCATTTGTATCTATACAGATGATGGACTTAATAACTACCAAAATAGTACAAAATACCTTGAAATGAGAAATGAGACAAAAAAGTGGCCATTAATTTGCTAAATATTGTACTAATGCTTTGTAGTTAACTTGTGTCTCATGTGGATTCAACAATTAACAAAGCAATTAGACTGTACCCATCAGCAGGCTAGTCACATCTTCTACGGAAATGTCAACATTTTGGTCTATCTGTGATGTCACTCAAGCATTTAATGTCTGACATGCCAACTGAAAGAATAATGACCTTTTCAAGTTTTCATGAGACCTGATTGTTTAAAGGAGATCTATGTGCTTTAATGTAATAATAATGTTGCCCTTTGTTCCTACCTATAACTGCAAGTGAATATTGCATAAAGCAGTCGCTTGTTACAGGTTCATTCTGTGTGCTATATTGAATGCAATTTTTTTCAAAGCAAATACAAGACTCAAATGTAAAGTGCAAATTTAATTTAGATATCTTAAAGTTACACTAAGATTCATAAATACTATGCATGTTATGTCTTGATGTTTCAATACAACTACAAAGCATAGGTTATAGACCCAAGCATAGACTATAGAGCCGTATATTTAGTGTAGACAAATCATTGGGGGGGGGAGCAAAAATTAGAAAACATATCAAACATGAACTCATTTTGCACAAGAAGTCATTGGTGATTATGTAGTTTTGACCTCTGCGATGCTGATCATATGGCAGCAGTCCAGTCTGTAGATGGCAGAAGATGTGGTGGAAGCAATGGTATATACCACATGACTGTTGAATATGGGAAAATCCTTTTTGTATTGCTCAGAATGGCTTTGACTTATACAAATAAGAGAAGATATGAAAGGAAATTAATTCTTCTAAGTCCAGAATAGGGGTGTTAGACTGTAGAGATTTACTGCTAACCAGAAGAGTCCTGATTTCAAGGACTTCAATTGTATTTTGTAAATTGCCCTTATTGCTCACGTAGACTAGAAGAATTGGACGTATATTATATATATGTATATATATATATATATATATATATATATATATATATACAGTCCTATGAAAAAGTTTGGGCACCCCTATTAATCTTAATCATTTTTAGTTCTAAATATTTTGGTGTTTGCAACAGCCATTTCAGTTTGATATATCTAATAACTGATGGACACAGTAATATTTCAGGATTGAAATGAGGTTTATTGTACTAACAGAAAATGCGCAATATGCATTAAACCAAAATTTGACCGGTGCAAAAGTATGGGCACCCTTATCATTTTATTGATTTGAATACTCCTAACTACTTTTTACTGACTTACTGAAGCACAAAATTGGTTTTGTAACCTCAGTGAGTTTTGAGCTTCATAGCCAGGTGTATCCAATCATAAGAAAAGGTATTTAAGGTGGCCAATTGCAAGTTGTTCTACTATTTGAATCTCCTCTGAAGAGTGGTATCATGGGCTACTCAAAAACAACTCTCAAATGATCTGAAAACAAAGATTGTTCAACATAGTTGTTCAGCGGAAGGATACAAAAAGCTGTCTCAGAGATTTAACCTGTCAGTTTCCACTGTGAGGAACATAGTAAGGAAATGGAAGACCACAGGGACAGTTCTTGTTAAGCCCAGAAGTGGCAGGCCAAGAAAAATATCAGAAAGGCAGAGAAGAAGAATGGTGAGAACAGTCAAGGACAATCCACAGACCACCTCCAAAGAGCTGCAGCATCATCTTGCTGCAGATGGTGTCACTGTGCATCGGTCAACTATACAGCGCACTTTGCACAAATAGAAGCTGTATGGGAGAGTGATGAGAAAGAAGCCGTTTCTGCACGTACGCCACAAATAGAGTTGCCTGAGGTATGAAAAAGCACATTTGGACAAGGCAGCTTCATTTTGGAAACAAAAATTGAGTTGTTTGGTTATAAAAAAAGGCGTTATGCATGGCGTCCAAAAAGAAACAGCATTCCAAGAAAAACACATGCTACCCACTGTAAAATTTGGTGGAGGTTCCATCATGCTTTGGGGCTGTGTGGCCAATGCCGGCATCGGGAATCTTGTTAAAGTTGAGAGTCGCATGGATTCCACTCAGTATCAGCAGATTCTTGAGAATAATGTTCAAGAATCAGTGACGAAGTTGAAGTTACGCCGGGGATGGATATTTCAGCAAGACAATGATCCAAAACACCGCTCCAAATCCTCAGGCATTCATGCAGAGGAACAATTACAATGTTCTGGAATGGCCATCCCAGTCCCCAGACCTGAATATCATTGAACATCTGTGGGATGATTTGAAGTGGGCTGTCCATGCTCGGCGACCATCTAACTTAACTGAACTTGAATTGTTTGTCCAAAATACCTTTATCCAGGATCCAGGAACTGATTAAAAGCTACAGGAAGCGACTAGAGGCTGTTATCTTTGCAAAAGGAGGATCTACTAAATATTAATGTCACTTTTCTGTTGAGGTGCCCATACTTTTGCACCAGTCAAATTTTGGTTTAATGCATATTGCACATTTTCTGTTAGTACAATAAACCTCATTTCAATCCTGAAATATTACTGTGTCCATCAGTTATTAGATATATCAAACTGAAATGGCTATTGCAAATACCAAAATATTTAGAACTAAAAATGATTAAGATTAATAGGGGTGCCCAAACTTTTTCATAGGACTGTATATATATATATATATATATATATATAATATAGACTCATATTTTGAGAATTTCACTTATATTTTTTTGTAAATTGCCGTTATTGCCCTAATTTGCTCTAAATGCAGCTTCCACAAATCTTCGTTGATCAAATGTATTCCAATTTTGAAATAACTGTTCCTGTGATAAAAACAATTTTGGTACATTTTGTTTCTGTTAAGATTATGAGAGAAATCAGTAGACAGGTATTCATATATTCAGAATTCTGGATTGTGTATGTGAAATACTGTGTAAGGCGTATTTGCAGGTGCAGACATGTCCACTTTAGCCATTAGTTACCATTGCATTATGCATTGCGCCTCATGCTCCGACATACATTGTGCAATATAATTTGGAGGTCAGGAGAGTCTAAATTTTTAATGAGGACATTTATAAAGTGTTCTAATTTGGAGCCATACTTTGCATAGTGCATTGATTGAGGTAGTAATTAGAAATAGCCTGGCAAGGAAGCTTAAAACATATTCAATCTTTAAGGGTCATTTGTTTAATACCAAAAATGGTTTTATGCCAAGCAATACTCTACAAAATAATTGGGTAATGTAATTGTCAATAGACATAACAAAAATAGAGGTGAAGTCTTAGATGAGGATAATTAGGGGTATAATAAGATTAAAAGGGTTGTGTCACCAATAAAAATGGCAATAAGTAAATTAAAAATGTGTTTGAGTAACATTGTAAGGTATTATTATTTTTTTTAAAAAATGCATAAATATTTCAATGATCTGTTTGTTATAGTAGCCCCTGGGTCTCAAAATGGGCACATCTACAGAAATTAGTTCCCCCTCACTGTTTCTACCTTATAAATACTGCTGAATGTACTGGCTTTTCCTTTCAAGAAGCAAAAGGAAAGCCTATGTCCTGAATAAATAGTATCCATTAGGGTTGAGCGATCGGGATCAGAAAAGATCGGATTTTGATTGGCAATTGAGTAAAATTCACGATCGCGATCGGAATTCCGATCCCGATCTTTTCCGGCGGAATCAAGGTCAGAGGTTATCTCAAGAACAGCTCAACCCTATTCATGTATATATCATCAATAGGGTTGAGCGATTGGGATCGGGAAAGATCGGATCCCCATTGGCGATCGAGCAAATTTCACGATTGGGTTCGGCTGGAAAATGATCAGAAATCAGATTTTAAAATCAATCCTGAAATCTCAAGTTCGGCTCAACCCTAGTATCCATCTATCTTTCACTGGCAATACAACAGAAGCTGTACTGTACTCTCACTGAAAAGTACTGACCTATACATTATGAGCACCAGGTAGTACTACTATAAGCATAGAATTGTGATATTTCTGAGAGCAGACTTTTTTTTAATAACAGTACAAATTTACTCTAAAATGTATATACATATTGCAATCTTTCTATTTGCACTGATGGAATAACAGGATAAACAAAGTACAGATGCATTGACAACACTAACTTTGGTTTATGCTCATAAGACCAAAAGCTAATCCTCCAATCTGATTCATAAACATGAAGTATGTATGTGTTTTGAATAGGGAGAGGGGCATAAGCTGCTGCCAGAGCTCTAGCAACAGCTTATATTTCATGAGAACAAAGAATCAGGCATGTTGAAATCTAGCATGACCAATCCTACTGTCTCCTGACCTCTCTGGGGGAGATTTGGGCATAAAATAATCCCAACCAGTCCCACCAAAATCAACAGCTTTGGCCAGCTTTGATTTTCCAACATCAAGTTGCGAGGATAGAGTGTCTTGTGTAAGCTCTATGATTTCCAAAATGCAAGCCTCAACAGAAAGCCACTCATTTATGAATTCTGCTAAATTGTGACCCCGGCCCTATGCTAGAAAGCAGACTATAACCCAGGATCATTATATATTATTAATAGAGATGAGCGAACAGTAAAATGTTCGAGATTCGATATTCATTTCAAGTAGCCCCTCAATATTCGACTACTCAAATCGAATATCGAACCCTATTATAGTCTATGGGGGGAAAATGCTCGTTTCAGGGGTAGGCAACATTCGATCAAATTATACTTACCAAGTCCACGAGTGAGGGTCGGGATGGATCCTCCGAGAAGTCTTCTCTGTGCAGCGTCCCCGTGGCATCTTCCGGCTCTGAATTCACTCTGCCAGGCATCGGGCCTCGGCAGAGCCGACTGCGCATGCCCGCACTACAAGTGGACATGCGCAGTCGGCTCTGCCCAGGCCCGATGCCTGGCAGAGTGAATTTAGAGCCGGAAGACGCCGTGGGGAAGCTGCACGGAGAAGACTTCAAAAGGTAAGAGAAGAACCAGCATTGATTGGCCGACTGTATAGCATTCGGCAAATCAATGCTGGTTCTGCATCGAACTTTTACATTCGAATAGCGAGTGGTACTCTATCGAGTACGAGTATTTTGAATACCGTAGTATTCGATCGAATACCTACTCAATTGAGTACTACTCGCTCATCTCTAATTATTAACTCAATGTATTTGCAAAGTTACCCTACTTTTGTACAAAAAATATTTATACAGTATGTACAGTAATCTGCAAAATCTGCTCAAAGCAGGGCATAGTGTACACATGCACAAATAGAACTATTTATCCAGATCTGTAATTGATACAGAAATCATACGCACTCCACATAAGTGCTCTCCATAAGTACTACATTCTTAAGTACTTGACAAACCTTTAAGCACTTAATAAAAGAAATAGAGTAAGCATCTTAAAAGTTCAATTGATACTGCAAACATAAAGGGCACAAAGACAGGCTGTAAAATGATAGGAAACAATAACGTTTTCTGTACTGTAATGTTATAGAATCTCATATATCAACTTTATTCCATTGTCGGCAAGGCCTTTGTTTACTTTACATAGGGACACTATAATTCATGCGCATGTACGCAAATGTATAACTTTAGTCTTGGACTTTCTTGCCATAGTGAACAAAACCACAGCATGACCTGCATTACATTTTCTGTCACAGTTCTAAATCTTTACAATCCAGACAGGTTTGAATCGTTTCCGAACAATGTAAATGGATTGCTTTGCATCCAACTTCCCAATTGCTGCATAACGAAGAAGCCAATTACATTTTACAGTATGCAATTAAGCAAATGTGCAGAGCAAAAGTGCACGGAAAACGAGAATGATATTTGTGCCACCAGAATTGTATTTTTTTAATCAATACAATTCATAGGGAGCTAGAGTTATAGATGGGCTGGGAAATTAGTACGGAGATGTGTATAAGGTCAGCTCTTAATAATGAAATCCGGTTCGGACTGATTAAACCATCATGACCTAGTCAGAAATCTCTATTCTCAACAATAATGAGATCTGTTAAATAGGATCAGAGGTCCAAAGTTATATAAATATTTGACATTACAGTAATGAGATATTTTATTAGAGTAAATCCCCACCTGTACAGTGTGTGATATGCTGGAACAACGCTTAGATTTATTAGTCTTGTCAACGCAGTCTTCATGGACTGCAGAATTAAAATGTCCTTCACATTAGCAAGAAATAAAACAATTAAAATTGTACATTTATGGCTTGGAAGTTTATTAAATTATACTCACATTAACTACTGCAGCTATTGAAATGATTCTGCTATTATCTTATAGCATATAAAGCATATATCCATAGATAGATAACAGCAAAGTGGATGCATTCTCAGAACGTCTGATATACCAAGTCTGCCCACAGAGCCTTCGACCACATAACAGAAGAGAAGTGCAAGAACTTGATACTGACATGTTATAGTGTTGTGATTTTATCATTTGTTATATTCATTTCCTCTTGATAGTGCCACCGTATTCTACAATGCTGTATAGAGATTGTCATAACTCACATTGGTACCTGTCCTCATTGGAACTAACAGTCTAAATTCCAAATTAATTTGAGGATGGGAGGAAACCATAGTCCCTAAAGGTAACCCACACAAGCTGTGTGGAAGTTAGCTCAGTAGAAGCAATGGTGCAGACCCAATGGTCAAGCGTCTTCTTCAGGCCAATGTATATTTGTTACAGTTCTGTGTATATATATAAATAATATTTAAAGCAACAGAACCTCTAGTCTGCAAGACACTGCAGTGAGGTCCACAGGCCCAATGGTGGGCGGCTGTATGCCTGAATAGTCCTCTACCAGTTAAGCTGCATTGTCAGATATGTGACGCGATACTTAATGTGAACAAGCTGTAAGAAAGCCCTGCCAGTTAACCTCACTGGACAGGTGCAACAATACAGCTAACACAGCAAGGCTGCCAAGGGTTAACAGTGACCCCAGGTCAGCAACTAAACATGCTCCTGCAACAGCCAGGAGAGTGAAGGAAGTTTGACAGTAAAGAGGCTAACTAAGAGCCCAAACCTGCTGTAACTCTATGGGCTGGAACAGAGTCTACTGCTCCTAACCCTGGTATAGAGCTGTCAGTTCAGGGCTTACATTCAGCTCTGCTTCATCAGGCTAATAGAATGCATTGGCCAATCAGCGCTGGCCAATGCATTCTATTAGCGTGAGCTGAGTGTGCACAAGGGTTCCAGTGCACCCTCGGCTCTGATGTAGCAGAGCCGAATGTGCACAAGGGTTCTAGTGCACCCTCGGCTCTGCTACATCTGATGTAGCAGAGTCGAGTGTGCACAAGGGTTCTAGTGCACCCTCGGCTCTGATGTAGCAGAGCCGAGTGTGCACAAGGGTTCTAGTGCACCCTCGGCTCTGATGTAGCAGAGCTGAGTGTGCAAAAGGGTTCTAGTGCACCCTCGGCTCTGCTACATCTGATGTAGCAGAGCCGAGTGTGCACAAGGGTTCTAGTGCACCCTCGGCTCTGCTACATCTGATGTAAAGGGATAGCTGTACAGGCAGGGATAGCTAGGGATAACCTCTATTTAGGTAGGAATGTTATTAAAAATAACTTTTTGGGGCTCTATCGGGTGTGTAATTGTGATTTTTGTGAGATAAACTTTTTCCCATAGGAATGCATTGGACAGCGCTGATTGGCCAGAGTACGGAATTCGACCAATCAGCGCTGGCTCTGCTGGAGGAGGCGGAGTCTAAGATCGCTCCACACCAGTCTCCATTCTGGTCCGACCTTAGACTCCGCCTCCTCCAGCAGAGCCAGCGCTGATTGGCCGAAGGCTGGCCAATGCATTCCTATGGGTATACAGAGACTCAGCAGTGTTGAGCCAGTTCTGCTCAACTACACCGTGTGCCGGTCAGCCCTGCTGTGTGAGCCAATCAGCACTGGCCAATGCATTCTATTAGCATGATGAAGTAGAGCTGAATGTGTGTGCTTAGCTCAACTACGCCGGTGGAGTAGTTGAGCTAAGCACACACATTCAGCTCTGCTTCATCAGGCTTATAGAATGCATTGGCCAATCAGCGCTGGCCAATGCATTCTATTAGCGTGAGCTGAGTGTGCACAAGGGTTCTAGTGCACCCTCGGCTCTGATGTAGCAGAGCCGAGTGTGCACAAGGGTTCTAGCGCACCCTCGGCTTTGCTACATCTGATGTAGCAGAGCCGAGTGTGCACAAGGGTTCTAGTGCACCCTCGGCTCTGATGTAGCAGAGCCGAGTGTGCACAAGGGTTCTAGCGCACCCTCGGCTCAGATGTAGCAGAGCCGAGGGTGCACAAGGGTTCTGCTGATTCTGTATACTGATTCTGTATACTGGCCAATCAATGCTGGCCAACGCCAGCGGTGATGCAGAGCTGAGTGTGTGCCGAGCTCACACAGCAGGGCTGACCGGCACACGGTGTAGTTGAGCAGAACTGGCTCAACACTGCTGAGTCTCTGTATACCCATAGGAATGCATTGGCCAGCCTTCGGCCAATCAGCGCTGGCTCTGCCGGAGGAGGCGGAGTCTAAGGTCGGAACTGAATGGAGACTGGTGTGGAGCGATCTTAGACTCCGCCTCCTCCAGCAGAGCCAGCGCTGATTGGTCGAATTCCGTACTCTGGCCAATCAGCGCTGTCCAATGCATTCCTATGGGGAAAAGTTAGCTTGCGAAAATCGCAAGCTGACAGGGATTTCCATTAAATAAAGTGACTTTTATGCCCCCAGACATGCTTCCCCTGCTGTCCCAGTGTCATTTCAGGGTGTTGGCATCATTTCCTGGGGTGTCATAGTGGACTTGGTGACCCTCCTGAGACGGATTTGGGTTTCCCCCTTAACGAGTATATGTTCCCCATAGACTATAATGGGGTTCGAAAACCGTTCGAACACACGAACAGTGTGCGGCTGTTCGAATCGGATTTCGAACCTCGAACATTTTAGTGTTCGCTCATCTCTAGTACAATCTTAAAAGTGCTTTACTGGACTCAGAGTAAAATAGCCATTTTCCTCTCTACTCCCTAATGTAATTGAATTCAAGGTCCAAAACAAAAATTAATGCTTTAGAAACCTTGCAAAAAATAATCGAGGTATGGGAACAATTTTAAGCATGATGCAATTACGGTAAATATTTCACAATGTGTGGCGTATGCTTTAGAAGTGTGTTAAAAAAAATACATGTTAACAGTAAAAAAATTGTAAATGGAAAAAAACAATGTAATATTACAGAGCTTAAAAAGCACATCAGGCACCTAAACTAACTGCACTTATTGATCAGAAATGGTAGAGGTTAGAGGAAAAATTACATCTTCGCTGGATTCAGTGGAGCTCTGCCTATTGTCCTCTGTAAGATTTGTGCCTCCATTTATTTAATGCCATAAATCTCTGTAGGTGTAGATGTCTGGGACTAACATCCCTAGGCCCAGTTCACATCTGCATTCGGTATTCCATCCAGGGAGTCCACTTGGGGACCCCCCGAATGGAAACCTATACATATTAAAAAGTGGTTAGCTAAGAAACCACACGGACCCCATAGACTATAATGGGGTCTGTATGATTTCTGCTTGGTGTCCGCACTAAACATGCGGAGAAAAAATGCTGATTGCAGTACTTTTCTCTCCGCATGATTCATGTGGACACCGAGCAGAATCCACACAGACCCTATTACAGTATATGGGGTCCATGTGGTTTCTTAGCTAACTGCTTTTTAATGCGTATAGGTTTCCATTTGGGGGGGTCCCAAGCAGACTTCCCAAGTTGAATACCGAACGCTGATGTGAACCAGGCCTAGGGATGTGAGTCCCAGACATCTACACCTACAGAGGTTTACTGAATTATAAATAAATAGAGGCACATTTCCCGAATGGAATACCGAACGCAGGTGTGAACCGGGCCTAAGATATACTGTAGATAGAGCATAAATGTGAAATACCCCTATAATGTTCTAAAACAGGAAACATTTCCGACAGTGACTTGTATGTAATTACTCTAAAGTAAAACAACAAGTGATTAACTGCAAAATACAATACACATAATTCACATGGGTGCAATTTTTTATCTTTTCGGTGGAATTTTCTTCACAACTCTGTGCTTAATACATTGCTTGGATAGCTATACTTCACACTTGTTTTATGTAGCGAGCAATTAACGTCCCTTCCCTTAGTTATAATTCATAGCCGGTGTGCCCTTTAGGCCTAAGCAAAAATGTTATACTGTAGCTATTTAACATTTCCTAGAAAACAAACCACATCTTGTAATTATGTGTGACAAAATGCTAGCCGTATTACATGCAGATGGGAAATAATTGTTTTTATTTTAAAGTTTAATGCATTGATGGTAATGATGTTACATAGTCACTGGATGTATAGCGCATAAAATGCTAATGGCTTCTGAATAAAATAAAAAAAGACTAACATTGAATACTATATGTGAGTGATATGGCACAGTGGTAAGAATCAGTTCTATCCATAATATATGAAAACCTGGAAACATCATGGAAGAAAATTAACTATGCTTGGTTAGGGGTTTTAGGTAGTTGTTTCATCATGATAACTAAAGAAAATAAATCCAAACCCTAATATGTATCTATCTGTGGTGTACTGTATTCTGTATGGGCATGGTTATACCCATAGTTTGTGATGTTTTATATGTCTTTAGGGTTGTGTTGTATGCTATGGCAGCTTATGCATTATTCATGAGGATTATCCTTTGCTTTGGATTTTTATCTAATGTAATATACATATACATTAGGGGCCCGGTGACAGCGGCTACCGCTGCTATCGTTATACTCGAGGGTCTTTTCAGACCTCCGAGTATAATGATCGGCGACCCGGGAGAGGTAAGAAACATAAAAAACACTGTTACTTACCTCTCCACAATCCAGGCAGGCTTCGGCCTAGTTGTCTGACGTCTCATGTTCCCGGCCTGCGTCCTGGGTCATGTGACGTCTGACGTCATTAAAGATGGACTACTTCGGAGGCCGACATCGAAGGAGCCGGGAGATAGGTGAGTAACAGTGTTTTTTATGTTTTTCTCCCCCTGGCAGTGGCGTAACTACCACCATAGCAGCGGTAGCAGCTGCCACAGGGCCCGGGACATTAGGGGCCCGGTGACAGCTGCTACCGCTGCTATCATTATTCTCGGAGGTCTTTTCGGACCCCAGAGTATAATGATCAGGGCCCCCTGTGGTGGAATACTTTCCACCAACAGGGGGCCCCGAAGCTGCAGCAACGGCTGAGACACAGGAGCTGCAGCTCTGGCTCCTGTCAGGGCTTCAGGACCCTCTCCCTCTCTCCCCCCTCCCTTTCTCTGCTGTCCTCTGCCCACCAATGAGAGGAGGAGGCGGGGCTTATCCCTGCCGAGCTCCTGCCGTCCGTCCTGCACTGGAGGAAGAAGGAAAATGAAACTAAAGCTACACAGGTACGTACTGGGGTTACTTATTAATGTCAGGCATATGGGGGGATTACTTGTGTTTTAGTAACTCCATGTGCCTCATATTAATAGCAGTTAACCCCATCATCTCCCTGACATTAACCCCTGTGTGCCTCACCATAAGAGTTACTGATGTGTGAGACATATGGGAGTAATAATAATGAAGATACTTTATTATTACCTCCATGTCTCTCACATATCAGTAACCCTTATGGTGAGGCACACATGGGTTAATGTCAGGGAGATGATGGGGTTAACTTCTATTAATATGAGGCACATGGAGTTACTAAATTGTAATGCACATGACCAGATTTTTTATCCACAATTTGTCCTGGTATAGCGGTCAGCGGGTGACGTGACAGTATTTAGTCCTGTAGGGGCCACTAAGGGACATAATACTGTGTGCAGGGGCCACTATTGGGTATAATACTGTGTGCAGGGGCCACTATTGGGTATAATACTGTGTGCAGGGGCCACTATTGGGTATAATACTGTGTGCAGGGGCCACTAAGGGACATAATACTGTGTGCAGGGGCCACTATTGGGTATAATACTGTGTGCAGGGGCCACTATTGGGTATAATACTGTGTGCAGGGGCCACTATTGGGTATAATACTGTGTGCAGGGGCCACTATTGGGTATAATACTGTGTGCAGGGGCCACTATGGAACATAATAGAGCGCGCAGGAATGCGTAGGAGGGACTCGGTCGAGATCTTCGGTGTCGGGGGGGCCCCATGTCAAAAGTTCGCCACGGGGCCCCGCCATTCCTAGTTACGCCACTGCCCCCTGGGTGTCCGATTATTATACTCTGGGGTCTGAAAAGACCCCAGTGTATAATAATTGTTTATGGGTGTCCACAGTGGGACATAATACTGTGTGCAGGGGCCACTATGGGCGATAATACTGTGTGGAGGGGCCACTATGGAGGATAATACTGTGTGCAGGGGCAACTATGGGGGATAATACTGTATGGAGGGACCACTATGGGGGATAATACTGTGTGCAGGGGCCACTGAGGAACATAATAGTGTGTGGAGGGGCACTAAGGGACAAAATAGTGTGTGCAGGGGCCACTAAGGGACATAATACTGTGTGCAGGGGCCACTATACGGTATAATACTGTGTGCACAGACCTCTATGGGGCATAATAGAGTGCGCAGGAGTGCATAGGAGGGGGTCATTCGAGGTCTTCGGCGTCAGTGTCGGTCGGGGGCCCCATGTCAAAAGTTCGCCACAGGGCCCCGCCATTCCTATTTACGCCACTGAGTATATATATATATATATATATATATATATATATATATAATGTCATATCATTTTTCTTACTTTTCTGACATGAAATACTTTGTAGCACATACACCATGTTTAAAGAGTTGGAAAGTGGCGTAAAATCGAGTACAAAGTGGGAGATGTTATTGGAAAAAAATGTCCTATTACGAGACCTTTTTTAATATGAAAAGTCCTTTATTTTACATAAGATAAAATATATTCAAGCATCCCAACCTACAAAATGAATCATATTAAAATGATATTTCTAGAAAACCGAATGTCATACAATAATAATGATTTAAATTACAATCATTGTATCGCCCTTTAGAACCTTTTACCGAAGTACAAAAAGAGTAATAACTAGGCAAACGGATGTGAAGTCAAATATTAATAGTGACATGCTGGCCCGCTGATAATAAATACATCCCTGGAATTGGAAGGGCATAATCTCACCAATTTTTCTATTTTTTCCCATCTGATAGTATCAGTCATTGTGGCCTTTGGTTTGCTGTTTATTTCTCCTGGCATACTCTTGATTTCTCATTGGAGATGGAAATCTGAGTACATCTTTCTCAATCTCAGCAGCTTTCTCTCTGTCTTGATGGAATAATGAAATTTATTTATTATTCAGCCTTTTCAAAAACTATATATTGACATGTCATTGGCCTGCACAGAGACGCAGAATTTATATCTGAGAGACAAAGGTCACTTTGAGCCTCAGTGTTTAACCTTCTTCAAGATAAAAAAAGAGACCTTTAACTAAATGTTTCTGTAAAAGCAATTCATTTATCACAGGACAGTTTTCCTTTAACTCGCTCACTACCAAACTGCATCGGAGGATTGTATTCTGTTGGGAGAACAAAATGACTCGCAGTTAATGTGAAAAGCTCTTTAGAGGCATTTTAATGAAATATAATGGAAAACCGCATGAAGAGCAATTACCAGAAATGCTCCCTTATGCCACAAGGTTGATGTCATAACAATATGCATAGCCATTTTCTTACCTTGTAAAACAGAACACAATATTTTAGACAACTGTGAAGTAAAAGGACAGCACCCAAATACTGATATTTACAATGCGGAAGCTTAAACGTTAGGCACCCTAAAGTATTTTCTATGTAATAGCCCGAATTGGAAAATTTAGACTAATGAATTCAGTAGCTCTATCTACGGTATTCTGGTTCCTGAGATGCAAGGCCAGAATGGTAACCCCACATTCACACAACTGAGTTTTACCCGTGAAACTTGGTCTGTGTGTACTGGATTTACCAGAACGAACATCAATAGTTATCCATTATGCATCCCAGCAATATAGTGTCCGGTACTATAATCACTATGGGAAAGTATGTCACCGAGAGACGGGGACTACTAGCAGCATAAATAACTAGAACACCAGGAGTCGCTTTCTCAGCATGATGTTCAGGCCAGTAAATCTGGCACACACAAATGGGTGAAACTGGTTTGTGTGAATGCGGGGTTAATCCTGACAGATCTTCAGATAATCGGTAGCTTGCACTTTATTACTATGTATACCCAGAAAGCTGTCAATCCTCCTGTGTGAGTTGGATAATAAGGACTCTATCTATCTATCTATCTATCTATCTATCTATCTATCTATCTATCTATCTATCTATCTATCTATCCATCTATCTATCTACAGTATCTATCTATCTATCTATCTATCTATCTATCTATCTATCTATCTATCTATCTATCTATCTATCTATCTATCTACAGTATCTATCTATCTATCTATCTATCTATCTATCTATCTATCTATCTATCTATCTATCTATCTATCTACAGTATCTATCTATCTATCTATCTATCTATCTATCTATCTATCTATCTATCTATCATCTATCTATCTATCTACCTATCTATCATCTATCTATCTATCTATCTATCTATCTATCTATCTATCTATCTACCTACCTACCTATCTATCATCTACCAATCTTCTATCTATCTATCTATCTATCTATCTATCTATCTATCTATCTATCTACAGTATCTATCTATCTATCTATCTATCTACAATATTTATCTACACTATCTATCCTTCTATGTACTTATCTATCTACTCACCATATGAATTTGAAAACACTGAATAACCTACAACTGTGTTTCATTGTAAGCAAAGGACAAGTTCTGCAGCCACCTCAGCGGCATGTTCATTTTCCCAGGACTTCCTTATAATTAGTTATCCTGATTCATCTTGATTGTTTGATTAGCTATGTGAGAGTGAAGTACAAGCCTACCAATTAATCAAGGAGTTCTAGGAGAAGTGCAAAGCATCACTCAATATGCCATTATTAATTCACACCGGTATGGAAAGACCACCTCAGTAGATAAATACATAGGTCAGGATATTTCCAGAAGGAAGTTTACAACAAGAAACTGTAATAAAAGAGCAGAACATTCTAGTACTGCTTAAAAAGGCATGCATTATTTTTCTAAAAATATTGTGATTTTACATTATATCTATAATAACGATAATTTTATATTATATTACGATAATTTGTTTAATATAATTTAGGTTGAGGCCCCACATTGAGGAAATACAGAATTTTGTTGCAGATTTTTCTGCTTTTTTAAGCCAGAGCCAAGGATGTCTACAAAAGGAATGGGAATTATTATAGGAAGAGTTTATACTTCTGAACTTCTGCTCAATCTACTCCTGGGTTTGGCTAAAAAACAAAACAAAACGCAACAAAATCTGCAATAAAACAAAACTACAATGTGGGGCCTCAGCCTTAAAGTCAAAATTTAGCAAACTCTTGATGAAATTTGCTACAGTGCATTATTTTAAGGCTGGGTCTGTCTAATACAAGGTAATGGAGGCTAAAGGTAAGTGCATCACTACTCTGTACTTTGTAATTTATAATTTCTACTATATCTCAGTTCTACAGCTTTAAGCCAGGGCGCCATGTGGTTTAAACACTGCAGTTTGCCCACGGCAGAAACACTGGGAAAAAAATGTTGTGTTTGACAGTGACAGCAAAGTGGATGGGATTCCAATGAATCCCTCCCCAATTTGCAGGAAAATACGTGTAGCAGACATGCTGGGATTTCCAAAACCATTAAGGATTTGGAAACCACAGCAGGTCAATACCATTGGAAATGCCAGTAGTTTCCCTATAGGTATAATGGAGCAATGTGTAAAAAATGCAATGTGTTGCTGCTTCAGTTTTTCCTGCAGCGCTTTTTTGCGAAAACTACAAGAAGAAACAGCAAGTTTATCACTTCAACTGTTTTATACATATTACTGTATACTGATCAGTACTATATGGTTCTATGTGATCCTACTGTTGCTTCTGAGCATGAAAGAGTTAAGTGAACAGGTTCTCCTCTATTGTATGTGCATTGAATTTGAGGGACATGATACTGTAATAGCTAAGCATCACCCACCAGCTCTAAGATAAGTGAGTGAAGGTTCACATAGTGCAGAAGAACTCACCCCATTCTGAATCCCCAGTCCACTATACAGAATAATAATGTAACATGTCTGCCTTTTTGGGTCTCTGTGCCACCCTCTGTTCGCATGCTGCGGTGCAGGAGGCATGTGCAGTTTGATCATTTGCTTAGAGTTTTTAGTTGTACTGTGTGAACATGGCTCTAGTTCTGTAATTGAATTTGCACCACACCCGTCTTCTGCCCTTGTTGCCTCTGTCCATTAATTGGTTAATTTTTGCCTTGCCCTGTGATTGACAGCCTGCCTTCCTATCAGGCTCTGGGTGGGTTCTTCCTTCCTGTTTAGTCTTGGCTCACATTCACACTAGTGCTTGCTATTGCCTTGTGTGTACTTGCTTTTTTCTGTCGCTGTTATTACTTGTATTCTTATTCTTCACCTTTGGCTTTCCCTACTGACTATTCTTTTGGACTTCGATTTGACACTGCATTGCTCGACTGTTACTAACCCCTTGGCTAGCTGACCTCCTTTTGTTGTTGTTCATCTTGTCTGCGTTTTGTGTATCACATATATAGGAAGGGATCGTCTTTGAGTCGTCGCCTATTACGTAGGATAAGGCCTGGCAATAGGAAGGGACAGTGAGGTGCTTCAGCTTAGGGCTCACTGTCTCTTGTGCCCCGCCCCAGGGTTTCCAGCAGCTACTGGGGAATTGCTGTTCTAGAAATTCCATAACAAATAAATGATGCTTTTTATGAAGTTGCCCTTATGCAAATCTTTGAACAGAAAAATAAAAAAACTATGTCTTTTGAAAGTTGGAGAGTAAAAAACAAAACACAAAACATCCTTGAGGGGACCGAATTCCAAATAACCCTTTGGTAATCCATTCAAGGAGTCCGCATGGGGACCCCCCGAATGGACTACCGAACGCATTTGCAAATGGTGTGCAGTTAAAGCACACAGAACCCATAGATTATAATGGGTTCTGTGTACTTGCTGCAAGATCTCCGCACGAGTCATGCGGACAGGAAAGTAGATTGTGAAGTACTTTCCTCTTCGCATGATCCCTGTGGAGATCTCACGGCAAGCACACGGACCCCATTACAGTCTATGGGGTGCGTGTGCTTTCCCTACACACTGCTTGCAAATGCGTTCGGTAGTCCGTTCGGTAGGGTCCCCATACGGACTCCCCAAACGGATTACTGACACAGATGTGAACAAGGCCTTACTGCACATAAGGTAAGCTAGGAATAATTAAGCTATAATATCATGTTTATTCCTATTGATATTATCAATATACATAGAATAAATTAAAATTGTCTTGAGATTATTTTATAAAAAAAACAAGCAAAACATATTGTTTATTAGAGCCAGGAAATGCATCTTCATAAGCAGATTAATATATATGCTGTGAAGGTTGCAGGTTGTGTACAGATGCCCCTCCGTTAATATTACTCTCATTAGTATCCCAATTTTAACAGTTTCTCAGTCAGTTGACATTGATAACATGCAGAAAACTTTGCCATCAGGATCATCAGGCTGAAAGGTAGTATATTAATACCTTCACAGCTAGGCACAGCGCAAGAGAGATGTGTGAACTTTTTTTGACAAAATTAAATTGCATTTCAATGACTTTGCAAATGTATCTAATTAAATGAGATAGGTAAAAATGTGTAAATGTTTCATTCCCAGTTTACTTGAAGTATTGATAAAATCTTCACTATTATGGTAATTAACATGCCAGACTACATTAAAACACCTACATTTCAGACCATAAAATAGAATGACATTGCCACTAATGTTCCCAGATGTTATTCAATTTATTTTCAATGATCTCATAAATTAAAGACACTTTTTGTTGCAAAGGACTTTATCCAAGGTTGTTAAAAGGCATTTTGGGGAAATGAACATGGACAAAAAGTTTGTACTACTTCACTTATTTTGTTATTTTTCATTTAGATATATTTTTACTGAACTGTGAATAACTTTCTGGAATATTGGATTTATTTTTTAAGGTGTCGCCTAAACAACTCAACTCTTTTCTAAAAGAAAGTATGTTGTATCATGTATCAGTCAGCACGCAGAAAATGTACATGGTAAGAATCCCACCCATGGTGGCCAGTAGCTACATGAAATTTCTTTTAATACCTTAAAGGGGTTGTCCAGGATAAGATGATCTTTCTAATCTAAGCACCCCACCACCACCACCACCACCACCACCACCAACGTTTGAATTTACTATAGTTACCAAAAATCTATATTTATCTAGACTTAAATTTTTTGGTGATGTTCCATTTCCCTGTTTCTGAAAATGGAACATCAGCAATACTAACCCCACCCTCCCACTCAATCACACTTAGATGTCTTCCAGTTTGGATCTTCTGGGCATGGAAGGTCAATTGTTCTGGGTGGCTGGCACCTCCTCTTCTTGACATTTGCATGTCACCCACACCAGCTCAGTAGAGCCGAAGTGTAGGCTACTATGCATGCCTGCAGTCCGGCACTATTGTGTAGGCCTGAGTGACTGGCAGACATCAAGAAGAGGAGGTGCCACCCGCCCAGAACAAGTGATGTCTTGTGCCCAGAAGATAGAAACAGGAAGAAAGGTAAGTATGAAGGGGTGGGGGGTTGAGCTAGTTAGGGCTAGTAGTAGGTGGTGGTCTAGCTAGGGAAACAGGGAGGGGATGAGAGTGAGAAAGAGAGGGGAGGGAGCGAGAAAGGAGAAGGAGGGAGTCAGCTTTGAGTGAAGTGCAAGGCATCATGGTAGTTGTAAGAAAACAGAACAGGAAATTATGCATGTAAACAAATACAGATGCTTAGATCTCTCAGAGAATCCCAAAAATTACTCAAATTACTGCTAAAGGTATTTGGTTGCACTTATTAACCTATTAATAGCACTAACAGACCTTTTAAAAAAATAATGTTTTGCCCGGAAAGCCCCTTTAACATAATACGAATATTGACCATTATAGGAGGGTACAATCACAAGTTTTAAAAAAGGAGAAAACACAGAAAAGTCCAAGTGATTTTTCTGCTCCCAGAAGCAAAGATGTGCACACATGCAACTGGCTTACATATCCAACTTGTGTGACAATATTATGCGTGACAAATCTTTTTATCTACTTCCACAGAAGAGTTGGGCTGGAAAATGGGTCAGTCTATAGGGAGGTCATTTTATCAATAATGCACAATGTCACAATGTTATTAAAAGATAATAATAAAGGATGATTCATTGAAAAGCATCTATGAAGATTGGTGTTATTAATGTCAGTCTTCATAACTCTGGAGTTGATGAAGGGTGTGCCTTATATATGACAATCTTTCGTCCTCTTAAGTGTCGCATACCTTCCTCTGGATTTTGCTTATGGCTGCATATTCCCCACATTATTTATGCCATATTTCAGATTTATTCCTTGAATGCCCATTGTTTCAAATAAAATATCATTTGTCTTTTGGATGCACATTCGTTGCTTTTTTCTGTGGTCTGGATCAGTGCACATGACAATTTGAATTTTGTAGATGCATTGTGAAAATTTTAAAACATATGTGCCAAATACAAAAGACATGATGTGGGTACATATGTATTCTAATTCCGCATATCCAGATATAGTGGGGAACTTTTATCAATCCAAGTCTGACAGTTTTCTCTCCACATTTGCTCCAAAATTCATAGTTCATGGTATTTACAACATATTTATGAACAGTGTGCACTAGATAGAAAATAAAAATACAACAGGGTAGAAACTTTTGAAAAATGTGCAACAGAATGGGCGTGGTTCAGAACAAAATGGGTGTGGTTCAGAACAGAATGGGTGTGGTTCAGACCAGAATGAGCATGGTTCAGAACAGCATGGGCGAGGCTCAAAACAGAATGTGCATGATTCGGAACAGATTGGGCGTGGTTCAGAATGAAATGGGCGTGGTGCAGAACAGAACGGGCATGGCTCAGAACAGATTGGGCGTGGTTCAGAACAGAATGGGTATGGCTCAGAATAGAATGGGCATGGTTTAGAAGTGTGTCTCTTTATGACACATTTATGAAACAGAAAATAATGAATATGGCGCAGATTTCCTGTGCAAAGTAGAGCAAGTTTAACATAGTGTAAAGAATTTACAACTTTGTGTGCCAAAAATTCCTGTCATGGGCCACGTATTTGTTTCTTCAATAAGCAAGAGATGATTTGTGTTTGCTTATGTCATGCCCATTGTAAGGTCTTTGATCCGTGCACCAAATATTTGTTCCTTATCGCTTGCAAGTGAAGATTTTTGTCTACATATTCTGTCTACATGTCTTGAGCCAAATATTTGTCTCCATTTTCTTATACAATATTTGTCTCCATGTTTGCACAAAATATTTGTTTCATGGTGAGTCAGAATTTTGGAGTTTCTAGAAACTCTCCATATTTATGAAGGTCTGTATGACAGATTCATAGATATGTGTAATGGCATATTGTGTAGTTTGATATAGTTCACAGTTACAGTGTTACATTTTGTTTTATCAATGTTATCTTATGTTTTACAAATCCATTCTATATTATATTACTAAATTACTTATAATAATATTACAATTATTAATATTAAAAATATTCTAATATTATTTTGATTGTTTTATAAATCTTTATAGGAAAAAACGTCTATTTACTCTGTAAACTAATAACTTTTTACATGAGGTTTCTAAGCATTTCTTATTGACTTTGATTTACAATGTGAGTGTTTAATATGGAAAGGATAAAAGTATTCACAGATCTGTTTTGGGGAATGTCGCCGTTCCATATCTTATTTCTCAGAGTTAGAGTTTCTATGGAGCTATTTATTAGCCTATCTTCTAATACCATATTCTGTAATTCATTGCACATTGAAGTCAGCTTTGTAGACTACAAACTAGTACTGAATGACAAAGCACATAATAACACAGAGGAAGAATTTGATTTATACAATGCCGGAAGGCAAGTCCAAATTTGTGAAACCCAATCCTCACACCGGGACATCAGATAGTCTGAAAAAACTTGACAGTCTTATGGATTTTATATCCTTTCTACTTCATGCGATCAACTTTTATGCCTATGGCTACCAGCAAGATGAGCTTACAAGAAATAGAAAGCTCATGGTCAGCTATTTATTGGCTTGTACTCCTGGCTTGTTTTACTGACTATGGAGTATTTGCCCTTTACACTCTTTGGCTATGATATCTTTGATGTATCCTGGGAAGAGAACATAACACTTCCAATTCTCTAGCAGTAAAATAGTGGGATGGTTTATGCATTTGCTCTCTAATGTTCTTTAATATCTGAAACATTAATCAAGCTTTGACATGTCTCTGGTGGTTCTTATATGGTATAATAAAGTATATTACATTTGGATGCAGTCACAACATATCAGACAAGGTCACTGAAAAACTTTACTGCTGAAGAGGAGGTTTTGGTTAAATATTCAGGTTCATCGAGCGAGTTATTTGTTGACCCTACTCAGTTCTATCGTATCACTACTTTATGGATATTATATTGATGTATTTGCTATTGTTGTCCAGGCCTTTCATGAGCTAAAAAGACAATTCGAGGTGGCAATTGAATGTCTATCACCATTTGGTTGTTTTTGTGTGAGATTATATTTCCCATTAACTTTTGCAATTCAATTCTTTTAAACATTCTCATTTTAACGCTTAAGTAAGGTTTCTTAGGAATGATGCATACATTTATTTTTCTAAATTTCATTTTTTTCATTACTTTTTCATAGTTGATGAAAATAACAACAGTTCTGTAATAACACGTACAACTTTATGGGCATGCTGAGTTTATAGAGTTTATAGGTGAGTTAGCATTTAGGAATTCCTTCAGCTAGCCATAGAGAAGAGCTGCAAGGAACTCTGTCTGTAGTCTGTACATTTCACAGACAGTCCATTGAATTTAATGCATATCAGTTTAACAACTAATGGTGGCGCTGTAGAGAATCGACTACATATTACAATATTACCCTGTTTTATACTGTACAATGCATTGATATGGTTTCCAGCAGTAGGGTGTCCTATGATCATCTTCATTTTACAGGGACCTTATAACAAAGACAGATTATCCAATGCGGGCAGTCAGTTTTAGTTCTTAATGTAACAATTAGTTTGGTGTTTATTAAAATTAGTTTGCATTCTTTACAATAAATAATTCTACATGTTACAGCCATGTATCACATGTAATAAGGACAAGGTTACTTTTATAACATTTAAACAATGTTCCATTACTAGCATAACCCATAACCTTAGTATCAGTGGGAACTGACTACTGTCTAAGTGATAGTTCTGAACAACCATTATTAAGAGAACTTTAAAGTGACCATATAATGAGATTGCGTTTCTGGTAGGGTTGAGCGATCGTGTTCGGAAAAGATCGGATTCCGATCGGTGATCGGGAAAATTTCACGATCACAATCGGAATTCCGAACATGATCTTTTTAGGTGGGATCGAGATCCCAGTACTCACCCACACTCTCCTAACCCACCCACACTCCCCTAATCTGGGAGGCAGGGAGCAGCGAGGCGAAGAAGAACGAGAACACCAGGCACCGGACCAGCCATCTCTGCAGGTAAGTGGACACCAGGGGTGACTAAGTAGCTAGAGTATTAAAAAAAAATCCTCTGGCTACTTAGTGATTAAAAAAAAAAATCACTACACAGTGTGGATTCTAATAATTAAAGCGTTCAATTGTTAGATTCCATGCTGTGTAGTGAATAGGATTGTTTTTAAAATCCGATCTCCGATTAGTAAAAAAAAATCCCATTGACTTGCATTGGGATTGGAATTGGGATCGAGATCGGGTATGAATGAAAAATGATCGGAAATTGGATTTCAAAATTGATCCTGAAAAGTCAAGATCGGCTCAACCCCAGTTTCTGGTCATAAGTGATCTTGTACAGTCATTGAAACTGTTGTTCAGTCTCTTAAGACTCATTTGTAGAAACAAAACATGGAGGTCCCATGCCAGCTTATACATTTGATAAAGGGGCATTTACAGTCCCGAAATGCATTATGTATGTGGCAATATATATAAAGTTGAGGTTCTTTGGTCCTTGTGGAATACATTGCCATCCTTCCCTATCCTGTGGAGGTATTCCAGCAGCTGCCTATGAAGATGTGTGTCAATTGTCTGCAATTTGAAGTGCTGTGACCTTATCACAACACCTTAAGGTGAACCTACACCTATATGGTACTATTTATACACGCCAGTGTTTCAGGTAATTTGGGGACCTGCTGGGGGTCATGTGATCTACCCATGCTTAATCTTCTGCACCGGGACAGAGTTATGACACCTGTATCTTTATCTGCGCTTTAACACCACTATCAACAGAAGCCCGTGAATAAGTTATGTGACCATTTTGGCAAATGCAGTGTCACCACTTTTACAGCTTAGTAGTACACAGGGTTATGCTATGTCTGTACTTATAAAGTGGCCAACCAATTCAGGTCATTTTCTTAAAGAATTTCACTAGTAAGTAGAAATGTCTAAATTCTAAGGACTCTGCCCTTACACAGTTAATTATATAATAAATTTGAGATTGGAAGCTAACAAGCATATTGAAATGTCTTGAAAAAAATCAGATTACTAGAAACAGAACCCTAATTATAGCATCAGGTTCACAAGGCAAAAAAACCTGATTGGTATAATTTATAACATGTACTGTGACTTCATTGGTATATTGGTACTACTATTGATTGATTCCATTGATTATATTAATGAGGCTGAGTCATAATGAGCCAATTGCACCTGTATTATAACTTGATATAATGACACTTTTTCCCTACTACTATGTGTAATAGTGCATAAATTTCTCCAACTTATCCATGCCATTCACACTTTTCTGCAGTGGATGCATCTATAAGCATAGCCCCAGGTTCTTGAGCCTGTAAATCTCCCGATCCTCTACTATAATAAATTCTCTTGCTCCCTTTTAATTATTTATATTTTACTTTAAGCCATTTTACCAATTTAAATAAGGTCAGTTTTATTGACTAAAGTAAGAAAGTATAAATCTGAAAAATCTTGATATTAGTTGCAGAAGTTCCTATTTTGCACCTAACAATCTGTAACGGAAAGAATTATGAACAAGGCTAATTAAAACATGAATTTTTAAAATGATTTTTTGCACAAAAACTATTGCTGAGAAAGGATAGTACTGCCAGGCTGTAATATTTCTTTGACTGATCCTCAAGATGGAAAATAGAAAAAGTCCACATTTAACCATTTCCTTCACATAGTTCATATTATTAGATTCATCCAAATTGCATTTGCATTGTCTTCATCAGTTTCACAGATGTTTAATGTAAAACAACAACAACAAAAAAAAAACAAAAAAAAACCCATGAACATTATAGAACAGATGGAGCCCGCCTTACCTGTCTTGGCTGGACATTTACAGACATGTGTAATACAATTTAAGGAACTTATCTAAAGACAAAATTAACTATTCTATTTGTACCTATCTGTGACTACTTAGCTATTAGGATCCTTAATCATATTAGAGATGTTATTTGTAGCAACATCTATATGTAAATATCAATGGGGATAAAGGACTCTATGCAGAGGTGTAACTAGAAAAGACTGAGATCTACCCACTCCCACATGGCATAGTGTCCTCTTTTCTGGCCCCAGCATGGTTTACCACCCCATTTACACACACTATAATGTCCCAAAGTAGCCTCAAGGCAGTATAATATCATATGGAGGCCCCTCCATATAGTACAGTCCTATGAAAAAGTTTGGGCACCCCTATTAATCTTAATCATTTTTAGTTCTAAATATTTTGGTGTTTGCAGCAGCCATTTCAGTTTGATATATCTAATAACTGATGGACACAGTACTATTTCAGGATTGAAATGAGGTTTATTGTACTAACAGAAAATGTGCAATATGCATTAAACCAAAATTTGACCGGTGCAAAAGTATGGGCACCCTTATCATTTTATTGATTTGAATACTCCTAACTACTTTTTACTGACTTACTGAAGCACAAAATTGTTTTTGTAACCTCACTGAGCTTTGAACTTCATAGCCAGATCTATCCAATCATGAGAAAAGGTATTTAAGGTGGCCAATTGCAAGTTGTTCTACTATTTGAATCTCCTCTGAAGAGTGGCATCATGGGCTACTTAAAACAACTCTCAAATGATCTGAAAACAAAGATTGTTCAACATAGTTGTTCAGGGGAAGGATACAAAAAGTTGTCTCAGAGATTGAACCTGTCAGTTTCCACTGTGAGGAACATAGTAAGGAAATGGAAGACCACAGGGACAGTTCTTGTTAAGCCAAGAAGTGGCAGGCCAAGAAAAATATCAGAAAGGCAGAGAAGAAGAATGGTGAGAACAGTCAAGGACAATCCACAGACCACCTCCAAAGAGCTGCAGCATCATCTTGCTGCAGATGGTGTCACTGTGCATCAGTCAGCAATACAGCGCACTTTGCACAAGGATAAGCTGTATGGGAGAGTGATGAGAAAGAAGCCGTTTCTGCACATACGCCACAAATAGAGTTGCCTGAGGTATGCAAAAGCACATTTGGAGAAGCCAACTTCATTTTGGAAACAAAGATTGAGTTGTTTGGTTATAAAAAAAAAGGCGTTATGCATGGCGTCCAAAAAGAAACAGCATTCCAAGAAAAACACATGCTACCCACTGTAAAATTTGGTGGAGGTTCCATCATGCTTTGGGGCTGTGTGGCCAATGCCGGCACCGGGAATCTTGTTAAAGTTGAGGGTCACATGGATTCCACTCAGTATCAGCAGATTCTTGAGAATAATGTTCAAGAATCAGTGACGAAGTTGAAGTTACGCCGGAGATGGATATGTCAGCAAGACAATAATCCAAAACAACGCTCCAAATCGACTCAGGCATTCATGCAGAGGAACAATTACAATGTTCTGGAATGGTCATCCCAGTCCCCAGACCTGAATATCATTGAACATCTGTCGGATGATTTGAAGCGGGCTGTCCATGCTCGGCCACCATCAAACTTAACTGAACTTGAATTGTTTTGTAAAGAAGAATGGTCCAAAATACCTTCATCCAGGATCCAGGAACTGATTAAAAGCTACAGGAAGCGACTAGAGGCTGTTATCTTTGCAAAAGGAGGATCTACTAAATATTAATGTCACTTTTCTGTTGAGGTGCCCATACTTTTGCACTGGTCAAATTTTGGTTTATTGCATAGTGCACATTTTCTGTTAGTACAATAAACCTCATTTCAATCCTGAAATAGTACTGTGTCCATCAGTTATTAGATATATCAAACTGAAATGGCTGCTGCAAACACCAAAATATTTAGAACTAAAAATGATTAAGATTAATAGGGGTGCCCAAACTTTTTCATAGGACTGTATGATATGCCATAGTGGTCTACCCCATTATACTGTGGTTTATCCCATTTTAACAGTATAATGTTACATAGTGGCCCGTACAGTGTTGCAAATATTGCAAAAATTTGGGGTTCGGCAGTACCTGAAATTTTGCGGGTACACCATCCATGAACTACAGTATTAGATCTATTATCTTTTTAGACCCCTGAGTAAAATAATGAGAGGCCTAGATAAGGTGACAAACATAAAAAACAGTGGTACTCACCTCTCTTAGGCCCCGGCGCACGTGCCTACTCTCTTTGACCCTGTTCGTTGATGTTACAGATGTGGGTTATGCTGGCACCATTATGCATTGTGACACCAGGATGAACCATGTGACATCTGTGATGTCACTAAAAGAGGCAGAAGTTAACAGGGAGTCACACCAGAGTCTAAGAGAGGTAGGTATCCCTAGTTTTTATGTTTGCTCACCACCTTTGGGCCTCCGAACATTATACTATGGAAACTGAAGAAACCCTAGAGTATAATAACACCAGTTTCAGTTTGCACATATTAAATCCAAATAGAACCAACAGCAGAACCTTATGAGATGAACACATACTCCTGCTGTGGGCTCACAGCCTTATTTATCACCCCTCTGGTTCCTGCTTACAGCTGCTTCCGCTTTCCTTCTGCCCTCCTGGGGGCCCTCTACCATATCATGTTGTAGTCAGCATCAGATGTGTAGATGTGGTTACTCTAGCAGGTAATCGCCTAAAAAAAAATGTAAAAAATCAAAGGGCAACACAATGGCTCAGTGGTTAGCACTGCAGCGCTGGAGTCCTGGGTTTTAATCCCACCAGGAAAAACATCTGCAAGAAGTTTGCATGTTCTCCCCATGTTTGCGTGGATTTCCTCCCATTCTACAAAGACATACTAATGGGAAATAAGAAAAACTTTATGCACTAATAAGTTGTCTTATGTGTTCAAAGTCTGACCATTTAGAATCTGACACAAGATATCTAGACTTATTCATTGGTTATCTTTTTTCTTTTTGGGGGGTAAGTCTATGGCTGAATGAAGGCTTCTGTTGAATTCTCTATCTGTGCACAGATCAAACCCCATTGATCAGAGTAGTTGTTAAATTTGAATTTTAGGAAAAAACAAAACATAAGGTTGACCAAAAGAAATGGGGGAACCGTTTATGAATTACAAGCAATATACTGTGTTGGGTCACTGGAGAGCATTATACTTTGTGTTGGGACACCAAGGAGCATTATACTATGTGTAGCTCTGAGGGTGCATTCAGCGTATTCAAAACTGCACTGGAAAATAGTTCATGCAGTTTTGGAATGGCTTTTGGCAAGATTTTCAAAATTTCAATGGCTTAGTTGTACATTGAAAAATTGCGCTTCAAAACTGTCTTTTTTTTTTTTTTTTTTGGTAAAAATTATTTCATATGGGTTTCCTCAGGAAAATTATTT
Organism: Leptodactylus fuscus; assembly: GCF_031893055.1. Taxonomy (NCBI): domain Eukaryota; kingdom Metazoa; phylum Chordata; class Amphibia; order Anura; family Leptodactylidae; genus Leptodactylus; species Leptodactylus fuscus. The sequence continues at coordinate 155,386,952 of NC_134268.1, forward strand.
TATAGCGGGTTCCTGAGTCTAAAAAAGTGGGAAACATTGTTCCAGACTATTTTGTCAAAATTAAAATGTTTCTACTATAAACAAATCCTGAAATTATCACTAGGTCCACTGGAAGAATATATAAATCTGTCTCCCATGATGTTAATATAGGGAGACAGTGCCTCAGTCATGCAGCCCACTAGGGGGCATTCCCTTTAACATCATGCCCAACCTTCCCAAAGGCCTTTGCTGCAATGAAGTGGCCGCTCAGCCGAGGACAGCTGTTTCGATCTGTTTGGATCTCTTCAGCCCAGCACAGAGAAGACTAACTTGGCAGAGGTGAGAGGCTTCTAGACCAGGTTAAGAGGATATTGTCACTCCTTAGGGAGAGACCACCATATAGGTATGTGGAGACTTATTAAGCCATTTGTGCTCCACTGTGAGGGATCATGGGAAGAATATGTATATCTGTCTCCCATGACGTTAATATAGGGAGACATTACTGAGGCACTGTCTCCCTATATTAACATCATAGGAGACAGATTTACATATTCTTCCCATGATCCCTCACAGTGGAGCGCAAATGGCTTATTAAGTCTCCACACACCTATATGGTGGTCTCTCCCTAAGGAGTGACAATATCCCCTTAACTAGGTCCACTGATGATTGTTCTGAAAATGCTGTCATTATAGTATTATGTAGTTTGTGACTTTCAAAACATTAACTAATAAATAAATACATTAGTTAATTGATTAATTAATTCTAAATATTTGAAAGAGAATGAATTATTTATCTATTGTAAACCTCACTGATGAATTAAGGTTAATATGGTTAATATGTATTTGACAGTAAGGCTGTAAATTTCAACCTCAAGATTGTGGTATGTTCTCCCAATGTCATTTCCAGGGAGAGAACAATGCTATCACCTGGATCATGCGGTAGTACATGCTATTCTTCTGTGTTTTGCAAAAAGCTTTTTCCTAATATACAATATGTTGGTTTTCATATTTTACTGAGAAATTGATTTTATCCAACAGCCCTGAGTAGCAACTCAGTCAAAAAGAAACATGTAGGCAGAAGATGTTCTTTTCAGAATGCAATACAAAAGAAACAGCAAGTGCTAAATGTATTAACTAATACACAGGAGATGTGCAGATTATAATCCGCCTACTGGTAAATGTAAGTCACTGCTGATCTAAATATAAGAAACTAAATTATAAATATCAATAAATGATTATATTTATCTATTCATTCTGTCATTGATTAAATATACTTCAAAACAAATAACTTTTTATCCAAATGTGGAACGTATGTACTAAATTAATGTGTAATGGAAATCATTGCGTTTGCATTGTTCAGGATCAGGACTGACATCAAATAATTAAAACACAGTAGAATTCTGCTATATAGATAAATACTAGGATTCCTTTTTGTAACATATCTAATATATTCCACTGCTAGTTCAGTGCTTTTAGCTGTATTGATCATGGCTCGAATATTTATTTTTAACCCCTTCCCGCCGTGGGAATTTTTCAATTTTCGTTTTCCATTTTTGAGTTCTCCCCCTTGCAAAGCCCACAACTTTTTTATTTTTCCGCTCTCAGAGCCATATGAGATCTTAATGTTTGCGGGACAAATTGTTCTTCATGATAGTACTATTAATTACTCTGTACGAGGTACTGGGAAGCTGGAAAAAAATTCGGGATGGATGTGAAGAAAAAGTGCATTTGTGCGAATTTCTTACGGGGTTCGTTTTTATGGCTAAAATGACATGTCACCTGTATTCTATGTTTCAGTACAATTACAAGTATACCACAGTTATATGGTTTTATTTACATTATATCCCCTTAACAAAAATCCAACACTGTGCCAAGAATTTTTTTTTCCGAAAAGTCGCCATATTCTGACACGTAACTTTTTATTCTTCTGTGTACTGGGTTGTATAGGGCGTCTTCTTTGCAGTGTCAGGTGTAATTTTTATTTCTACCATTTTAGGGACTCGTTATTGCTTTGATCACTTTTTATTCAAATTTTTATAAGAGGCAAAACAGTGAAAAAACGGCAGTTGGGTGCTTTTGACTTTTTAACATTATGATGATTACTGTATGGGAAAAATATTTTTATAGATTTGTATACCAGACATTTTTGGACACAGGGATACCTAATGTGTATGTGTTCGACAATATTTAAGTACTTATAGATGTGTTCTAGGGAAAGGGGGGTGATTTCAATTTTTAATAATTTTTAATTTTTTTTTAGATATTTTTTCCCTTTTTTTTTTTTTTTTTTAATCTATTAAACCCCCTAGGGGTCTTTAACACCCAGGGGGTCTGATAACTAATGCAATGCATTACAATGCTAATACATTGCAAAAATCCAGCCAGCTGCTTCCATTCATTTCTATGGGAGCGTGCTGTTCGGAACGGCTGATCCGAACAGTGTTCGCTCATCTCTATTCATAAGGAGTTTTGGACGAACATTTGTACTTCTCAGGTGCTCACATGACAGAGTGGTCATGTGTAATTACAATATATACAGAAAGCTACTAGATGATATATTCAGAAAAGATTGGTTACAAGGCAGAACCAACAACAAATATTCATCCATTTTCATTAGGATGAAATTGCAAAATTTGGGAATAGTGATGGGCAAATGCTACTGTTGCCTCTTGTTTACCAATTGTGCCTCTACTGTAGATATTATTACAAACTATCATTCAGCCCCATAAAACAACTGTAACTAAAACCCAATTATCAGTTTTCATTGTACTAAGTCTGGAAATAGGTTTCCTTAATAAGCAATTTTCCTGTAGACAACTAAGCCAATAAACAAATGTTACAGATTGCTTATATCTAACCAAAAAGAATTCATTGTAAATAACTCCTATTAGGCATATATGGTGACAGGTACAGTACTTATTAATACATCACATTTTCAGAAAATATGGCCGCAGTAACCAAAAGTTTGCCCTACTTTCATATAGGACTCATCAATTTCCACTTGCCGTCTAGAGCAATTTAAGTAAAACTTCTTCTCTTATGAAGATCAAGCATTCAGGATAAAATATATATCTTATGCAATTTCAAAGTTTTCCACTTCCTATCCCTTTATCTTTTTAATGCAAACCAATGGAGGTGAAAAGTGATATTGTGAACTGTTTTGAAGCTTATTAAGGGTTGTTCCATAATATAATGAGATATCCCTCATCTAATTTATCATCAGCATTGCCAAATCCTTGGAGCATATGACTGGATAATGCAAATTGAATTTCTGTCTCATTGAGCATTACAGAGAAAATCTAACACGTGTCTTCAAGGGCAGCTCTTGTAGTATCTAATGGTTTTACCCCATACAAATTTTTATTGAATATTTGACATTTATTACATAGAAAGCCAAATTAACCCTAGCTGTAATGAACTTGCAATTCGTTGACCTCGTACCGCAAGGTATGATTAGATATTATTAATAAAATAATGTATTTTCCTTTGCGCCATTATGTTCTTTAGAATTGTAACTTTAATATTATTATTAGAAATGAGCAAATCTTTAAAAATTCTATTATGCATTCGGACTTCGAGTGAATCAATTTTACTTACCATGTATCCTAAACCTGTTTAAAATTGACTCTATTTCTAATTTTCATTATTGTGGTACATGAAATCCTTGGGTACACTATGAAATAAATTGAAGACAATAAATTTACACTAACATATACTGTACTGACAAATATAATGGCATACAATGTAAGTAGTAATACACCATTAAATATACAATCACACTGTAGAAACATTAAGAGCAATAAACAGTTTTTAACATTGTTCATTGATATTACTTTATTAAATATAAAAATATTATACTAAATATAGTTAGATCTTAGTGTTTTCTTGTAATCAAGTTCTAATCTAAGATCTTGATATCAAGATGTTTAAAGTTTATTTACATCTTGTTTTCCATAGGACACCTACATTTCAACAGTTTGATAAACTAATTGAGTTATCACATGGTTCTTTCCAGTCAAAACAATATGATTTACTAAGCAAAACATTATATTATTGTGTCAGAATAAATTTACATAGTCATTCAAGTACAATAGTACAGTTTCAGACACCTACAGACAGTAATGAAAAAGGTGCAGAGCCAAAATATCAGGTTTACATTTTTTTTTTTATGTAAATTACTGGTGTATATGAGTTGGCATGAGAAAGAAAGGTGTATAACACTCTTAGAGAATAGCCCCAGATATATGAGAACGACATTATTTTTTGCTCTTTTTGGCTCCACTGCATACTCATCTTATAACAGTCACGGGCGTCTGTCACGTAATAATTAGAGATGAGCAAACAGTAAAATGTTCGAGATTTGATATTCGTTTCAAGTAGCCCCTCAATATTCAACTACTCGAATCGAATATCGAACCCTATTATAGTCTATGGGAGGAAAATGCTCGTTTTAGGGGTAGGCAATGTTCGATCAAATTATACTTACCAAGTTCATGAGTGAGGGTCGGGTTGGATCCTCCGAGAAGTCTTCTCCTTGCAGCATCCCCACGGCATCTTCCGGCTCTGAATTCACTCTGCCAGGCATCGGGCCTGGGCAGAGCCGACTGCGCATATCCGCACTACAAGCGGGCATGCGCAGTCGGCTCTGCCCAGGCCCGATGCCTGGCAGAGTGAATTCAGAGCCGGAAGATGCCACGGGGAAGCTGCACGGAGAAGACTTCTAAAGGTAAGAGAAGAACCAGCGTTGATTGGCCGACTGTATAGCATTCAGCCAATCAATGCTGGTTCTGCATCGAACTTTTCCATTCGAATAGCGAGCAGTACTCAATCGAGTACGAGTATTTTGAATACCGTAGTATTCGATCGAATACCTACTCGATCGAATACTACTCGCTCATCTCTAGTAATAATCTGTTAACTTGCTGCCGCTTCATATCTAACCACAGAACACTGCAAAAGCCGTCGAAAATTTATTGACAGGGTCGAGTTAACCCTCTGTTTCACAGTGTTGTTAACTCATTAAATATTAAATATTGGATAATTGGAAAGGGATTAGAATACAGATTGTTGTTGTAGGTCACAAAATGTGATATACCAGCGATCAACTTATTAACCCCCTAACAGTCACATTAAAATTAGAAAAACCCTTCTGAACATATCACCATTTTTATTGCAAATTGTTAATTTATGTCAACGGTAAATATGGTACATATCATTGGTGCCTTAAAGGGGTGCTCTTTAGTGCTAATGGAGCCTACGGAAGAACAGAATGGAAAGTAAGATAAGGAGATAGGAGTGATCTGTACTGCAGCAGTGCAAGTAATTTAGCCCTTACCTTCTCTTATGCACATGCACCAATATGGATGCAATAGTGGAGGTAAGGGTTAATCACATACACACGCTCATATGTGTGTACATGAGGAGTAACAGTACATGTGGCCATTAAATGACTTGTATTCTCATTTATAGAAGTTTTTCCCCTGCAGGTTCCCTCTTGATTCTGAGATTCCCTCACATAGTGAGTGGAGACTAGCTTCTATGATGTCTCCCATACCCTGCACACAGGAAGTAGAGGAGAGTCTGCACATATCACTTTCTCCTGGAAATAAGAGAAGTACTAAGTAGTATAGATGTGAATAAAACCTTTGGGATAAACTATAGTATAAACTTGCTATATAATTGTGCTGGCAAGTTTCTCCAGCTGTCTGCATGTATATTTTGCTTTTTTTTTTCATGCAACTCATACTCCTCCCTCTGTATAGACTTCAATGGGCAGCTGTAATCTGATGCTTCAATGAGCTTTAGTCTGTCTTGGAAGACCATGATGGAATTCAGCTTTCAGAGTGAATGTCAGTTTAGCAGAGAGTAGAGGAAAAAGAGCAGCGTCAACTAAGTAGAGAAAGAAGCATTTTTCTTTATTAAGATATGCCATTTTCCTAAGTTTTTTTTTACTATTGCCTTGTATTACTGATTTACGCAAAGTTAACTGAAAGGTCAGTAACCATTTAGTCTCAAAAGTATTTATTAAATTACAACAAGAGGGAAATATATAGCAAATTACATGTTATATGAAACTTAGCCATTCATTGACAAAAGAAGGTACTAGACATCAAAAACCAGTTCCATACATCATAAGGTAGCATACAAAAAGAACAAAATGCAAAAGTTAAAACAGCAAAACAGAAAAATATAAAAAAACAGCCTGAGTCAGGAGAAAAGATGGAGGGAGACGTAGCGTTATAGTGGGTTACTGCGGTAAAGTATGACCATCACAGATCCTTGAGGGGGGAAGAGAGGTTGGGGATGGAGATCACCTCTGTAGGATGTTGTCTCAGCCATTAAGTTATATAAATTTGTTGTAAAGTGTACAAGCACAACTTTGTTACTTATATTGGATCAGCTTTCATATGCATTGGCTGTAAGCTGTAAAATTTAATCAAAGTCATTTTATTAAAATTTAAAAAGTTATATTTACTGTATGGCAAAGTGCAACAGACAGAAACTGATACTTATGACATGGAGAAACAGTTCACACAAATTCAATTAATTTTCTTGACAATTGATTCAGTATTTTTCTCATCATAAAAACATTTTGTGGTGTTGATGGATATCTTTTGGGCTTCTCAACATAATACAGTTTCACCGCTACTCTAAAATATGTTCTTGTACGTGCTTAAAATGAAGCTGTAGGAGAAATGCGATATAGCGGAGCCAATGTCAATCTCAAAACAGAGGTATAAGAAATGTACAACTCAAAGTAAGAATTACTGGGCATCTATAGCCTAAAAATAAACTTCTTTTATAAATACATAATGTACAAGTCCCACAATATACTGCACATTAAAGGGTTATTTTTCAATCTTATAAACTGATGATATATCGCAAAAACATGCCATCAGGTTATCATAGGTTATGTTCCAACCAATGCAACCCTTACTCATTCTAAGAATGAACCTAACCACTTGTATATTACTTCATCTCCTTTTAACCCTTATGTGATACAGACATTCTTCATTTTTGTGTTTTCGTTTTCAACTCCCTGTATTCCAAAAGCCATAACTTTATCATTTTTCCATTTACAAAGTCATGAGGGCTTTATATTTCTGTCACATGATGCACTTAAAAATGGTACCATTTATTATTTTGTACAATGTACTGGGAAGTGGGAAAAAATTCAGAATAAGGTGTATTGAAAAAAAATACAGTACGGCCATTTTCTTACATGTTTTGTTTTTTCTTATGGGTCTTGTTTTTACGGATTCCTCTCTGTAGTAAAAATGCTATGTCAGCTTCATTCTCTGGGTTGGTACAGTCACGGTGATACCAAATTTCTATAGATTTTTTGTTTTAATAATTTTACAAAAATTCTAAATTTTGAAAGAAACAGTAATTTCTTTGAATCACCATATTCTGACACTTGTAACTATCTAAAGTGTTTTTTCTTTTTTTGTAGGACAATAAGTTGTTTATATTCATACCATGTTGGGGAATGTATGATGTTTTGATCACTTTTTATTCCATTTTTTTTTTTTTTTAAAGAAAGCAAATTTGCAAAAAACCACCAAATCAGCAATTTCCTTTTTTTTTTCTCTCCTGCTGTGACCATTTACTGTATTGGTAAAAAAAATTTATATTTTAATAGTTTGGGCATTTTCAGACTCAGGGATGCCTAATGTGAATATATTTACTTTTATTTGTTTATATTTATATGGGTACTAGGGAAAGTGGGTGATGTAAACCTATAGGCTTTTTTTAATCATTATCTATCTCTGATATTTTATTATAAAAAAGTAATTTTACATTTTCACATTGCAATGTCAATGAATTCTGTGAAACAGCTGTGGGGTCTTGTGCTTGTTAAATTCCCTGAGGGATATAATTTCAGTTTTGGGGGTACTTGTACTTCAAGGGCTCTACAAATGTGACATAGCACCAAAAAACTGTTCCAGAAAAGTCATCCGCTCAAAAGCTAAATAGCGCTCTTTCTTGCAAATCTGCAAAATTGCTGTTACACTTGTAAGCCTTCTAATGCCCAAAATAAATTGAAAGACGATTAAAAGATAATGCCAACATATATAATGTGCATTAACTTATTTGGATGGTTTGACTTATTATCTGAAAAGCAGAGCATTTCAGATTTTGGGAAATTGAGAATTTTTCTAAATTTTTACCAAATTTCTTATTTTTTTCATAAATAAATGCAAAAAAATATAAACTATTAATCCAACAATGAAGTACAAGGTGTAAAGAAAAAAATCTTAAAATCACTTTGATATTTTAAAGCCTTCCCAAGTTATTACCATGTAAAGTAACACCTAAAGGTGTTCCTAGACCGTGTCTTTGAGGGGTTAAGCAATTATGAGGACCTGATTTTGGCTTCTGTTTTAGTCAAAGTTTTTTTTTTAACTTATTCTTTTTTGTAAATAAAGAAACAAATTAAGTGAAATTGATTTATCCTGTGCCGTATAAAGAAACTTGCTTAGTAGAGATGAGCGAACAGTGTTCTATCGAACACATGTTCGATCGGATATCAGGGTGTTCGCCATGTTCGAATCGAATCGAACACCACGTGGTAAAGTGCGCCAAAATTCGATTCCCCTCCCACCTTCCCTGGCGCCTTTTTTGCACCAATAACAGCGCAGGGGAGGTGGGACAGGAACTACGACACTGGGGGCATTGAAAAAAATTGGAAAAAGTCATTGGCTGCCGAAATCAGGTGACCTCCATTTTAGACGAATAGTGGATTTCAAATCCGGGTCATATGAGAATGTGAACTTTGTGACTATGAGACAGGGATAGCTGTACAGGCAGGGATAGCTAGGGATAACCTTTATTTAGGGGGGAATGTTATTAAAAATAACTTTTTGGGGCTCTATCGGGTGTGTAATTGTGATTTTTGTGAGATAAACTTTTTCCCATAGGGATGCATTGGCCAGCGCTGATTGGCCGAATTCCGTACTCTGGCCAATCAGTGCTGGCCAATGCATTCTATTAGCTTGATGAAGCAGAGTGTGCACAAGGGTTCAAGCGCACCCTCGGCTCTGATGTAGCAGAGCCGAGGCTGCACAAGGGTTCAAGCGCACCCTCGGCTCTGATGTAGGAGAGCCGAGGGTGCACTTGAACCCTTGTGCACCCTCAGCTCTGCTACATCAGAGCCGAGGGTGCGCTTGAACCCTTGTGCACACTCTGCTTCATCAAGCTAATAGAATGCATTGGCCAGCGCTGATTGGCCAATGTATTCTATTAGCCTGATGAAGTAGAGCTGAATGTGTGTGCTAAGCACACACATTCAGCTCTACTTCATCGGGCTAATAGAATGCATTGGCCAGCGCTGATTGGCCAGAGTACGGAACTCGACCAATCAGCGCTGGCTCTGCTGGAGGAGGCGGAGTCTAAGATCGCTCCACACCAGTCTCCATTCAGGTCCGACCTTAGACTCCGCCTCCTCCGGCAGAGCCAGCGCTGATTGGCCGAAGGCTGGCCAATGCATTCCTATGCGAATGCAGAGACTTAGCAGTGCTGAGTCAGTTTTGCTCAACTACACATCTGATGCACACTCGGCACTGCTACATCAGATGTAGCAATCTGATGTAGCAGAGCCGAGGGTGCACTAGAACCCCTGTGCAAACTCAGTTCACGCTAATAGAATGCATTGGCCAGCGCTGATTGGCCAATGCATTCTATTAGCCCGATGAAGTAGAGCTGAATGTGTGTGCTAAGCACACACATTCAGCACTGCTTCATCACGCCAATACAATGCATTAGCCAGTGCTGATTGGCCAGAGTACGGAATTCGGCCAATCAGCGCTGGCTCTGCTGGAGGAGGCGGAGTCTAAGATCGCTCCACACCAGTCTCCATTCAGGTCCGACCTTAGACTCCGCCTCCTCCAGCAGAGCCAGCGCTGATTGGCCGAATTCCGTACTCTGGCCAATCAGCACTGGCTAATGCATTGTATTGGCTTGATGAAGCAGTGCTGAATGTGTGTGCTTAGCACACACATTCAGCTCTACTTCATCGGGCTAATAGAATGCATTGGCCAGCGCTGATTGGCCGAATTCCGTACTCTGGCCAATCAGCACTGGCTAATGCATTGTATTGGCTTGATGAAGCAGTGCTGAATGTGTGTGCTTAGCACACACATTCAGCTCTACTTCATCGGGCTAATAGAATGCATTGGCCAATCAGCGCTGGCCAATGCATTCTATTAGCGTGAACTGAGTTTGCACAGGGGTTCTAGTGCACCCTCGGCTCTGCTACATCAGATTGCTACATCTGATGTAGCAGTGCCGAGTGTGCATCAGATGTGTAGTTGAGCAAAACTGACTCAGCACTGCTAAGTCTGCATTCGCATAGGAATGCATTGGCCAGCCTTCGGCCAATCAGCGCTGGCTCTGCCGGAGGAGGCGGAGTCTAAGGTCGGACCTGAATGGAGACTGGTGTGGAGCGATCTTAGACTCCGCCTCCTCCAGCAGAGCCAGCGCTGATTGGCCGAATTCCGTACTCTGGCCAATCAGCACTGGCTAATGCATTGTATTGGCTTGATGAAGCAGTGCTGAATGTGTGTGCTTAGCACACACATTCAGCTCTACTTCATCGGGCTAATAGAATGCATTGGCCAATCAGCGCTGGCCAATGCATTCTATTAGCGTGAACTGAGTTTGCACAGGGGTTCTAGTGCACCCTCGGCTCTGCTACATCAGATTGCTACATCTGATGTAGCAGTGCCGAGTGTGCATCAGATGTGTAGTTGAGCAAAACTGACTCAGCACTGCTAAGTCTGCATTCGCATAGGAATGCATTGGCCAGCCTTCGGCCAATCAGCGCTGGCTCTGCCGGAGGAGGCGGAGTCTAAGGTCGGACCTGAATGGAGACTGGTGTGGAGCTATCTTAGACTCCGCCTCCTCCAGCAGAGCCAGCGCTGATTGGTCGAGTTCCGTACTCTGGCCAATCAGCACTGGCCAATGCATTTCTATGGGGAAAAGTTAGCTTGCGAAAATCGCAAACTGACAGGGATTTCCATGAAATAAAGTGACTTTTATGCCCCCAGACATGCTTCCCCTGCTGTCCCAGTGTCATTCCAGGGTGTTGGTATCATTTCCTGGGGTGTCATAGTGGACTTGGTGACCCTCCAGACACGAATTTGGGTTTCCCCCTTAACGAGTTTATGTTCCCCATAGACTATAATGGGGTTCGAAACCCATTCGAACACTCGAACAGTGAGCGGCTGTTCGAATCGAATTTCGAACCTCGAACATTTTAGTGTTCGCTCATCTCTATTGCTTAGTAGTTTTTAGCGCAACTGTAAAAAGCTGTAAAATCGATTGTAGGGCTAAAACTTAGTACAACATTTTTTTTTTTGTTTCTTTGATTTGTTTTCTGTTTTGCAACTCCCAAGCTAGAGGCCCATCATATTAAGTAATTACGTTCATTAGGACTATTTGCAATGGTCCCAAAAAACTTATCACCAAGATATATCCAATAATTAGGGTTGAGCGATTGGGATCAGAAAAGATCGGATTCCGATCAGTGATTGAGTAAATTTCATGATCCCGATTGGTATTCCGACCCAATATTTTCCAGCGGGATCAAGATTGGAGGTTATCTCAAGATCGGCTCAACCCCAAAAGTGACTTTTCCCATAGAGAAGCATTGACTAGGGTTGAAGATCAGGATCGGAAAAGATAAGATTCCGATCGGTGATCGAGCAAATTTCACGATCGAGATCGGGTGGAAAATGATCGGAAATCGGATTTTAAAATTGATCTTGAAATCTCAAGATCGGCTCAACCCTACCAATAGCACAACTTAAAAATTTCTTACTATACATCAGCCATATCACGAAATATGATAAAAATTGTATATGACAATTGGCTACAATTACTACCATAGCAGCTTGTGTTTAGGTTTATATTGATAGATATATATACTGGCTGATATGGCTTTCTGCGGTATTAGGGGAGGCTCATATACTGGCTAATTGGGCTGTTATATCATACGTTTATTCCCTGATGAACTCTGGATGGAGCAGGGGGAAAGATGTGAATTTATATATTTATCTGTGTGTTTTTCATATTTCTGAGTTTTGCACCTTTATGTTGGAGTTCACCTATATTAATTTTTGCCTATCTTTTGTTTGTGTTGCGAGAGGTTTTATATGTATTAAATTAAAAGTGATGTTAATGAGTTTTTTGTGGTTTTCTGAGATTTCTGATTTTTTTTCTGCCCTTTGACATTATTGTACTTGCTGGCATTATCTTTCTTGAAATTGACCAGCATTGTGGTTATGTATTGGGAGGAAGAGTTTGCCACTTGTTCTGTGCATTGTTAGTTTGATCTTGAAAGAGCTCTCTTCCAGTGTAGTAGAGTTTAACAACTGCAACTATTTGTTTTCCAGCAGACTGCCGTAGATTTCCATGCAAAAAATAACTCGGTCTAATAAGTGGGGAAGAAAACACATTTTTCGCAATAAGATATATTAGTTTCTTATTTTTAAAGGGATTGGCCACTTTCAGACCAATATTGAGAAACAAATGTTATTGTTTATAATAATATATAATAAATGTAATAATAAAAAATTGTACAATTTTCCAATATACTTTCTAGATCAGTTTCTCATAGTTTGATTGATCTCTGCTTGCTGTCATTCATTCCGATTACCTCTAGTGGATGAAATTCATGATCATAAACCATAAATCACATGACCTTGGTGAGAATTGTATCCACTAGAAGTAACAGAATGAATGACAGCAAGCAAGCTATGAGAAATTGATACAGAAAGTATATTGGAAAGTTGTATAACTTTTTATTATACAAACGTATAATATATAACATTTGTCTCTCAATATTGGTCTGATAGTGGCCAACTCCATTAAATCCTGACCAACAGATAAAGTTATAACAATATGACAAAAAATGAAGAGAAAAAATATTGCTGTGTCCTTACTGGAGATGGATGAAACTTTGAAAATTCCATTTGACTTGGATTTGTTCAGATAGAACCGGATGTAAAATTATTATAATAGGCGGAGGCCCAGGGGAGGCGTAAAGAAATAATTATGATTTATACTCAGCTTTTCTCACCTTTTCTCAGACTCTTCATGGCGACCAGTACTCTCTCTTGGACTCTTCGGGCCTCTCCCAGACTCCTGGGTGATGTCAAGTGCCTGGAATCATCACTGAGGACTGTGATAGTGATATTATTATTAGAGATGAGCGAGTAGTATTCGATCGAGTAGGTATTCAATCGAATACGACGGTATTTGAAATACTCGTACTCGATCGAGTACCACTCGCTATTCGAATGGAAAAATTTGATGTAGAACCAGCATTGATTGGCCGAATGCTATACAGTCAGCCAAACAACGCTGGTTCTTCTCCTACCTTTAGAAGTCTTCTCCGTGCAGCGTCCCTGCAGTGTCTTCCGGCTCTGAATTCACTCTGCCAGGCATTGGACCTGGGCAGAGCCGACTGCGCATACCCGCGCTACAAGAAAATGGCCGCTTTGACTGTAAGCTGCCATTTTCTTGTAGTGCGGGCATGCACGGAGAAGACTTCTCGGAGAATCCAGCCTGACCCTCACTCGTGGACTTGGTAAGTTCAATTTGATCGAATGTTGCCTACCCCTGAAACGAGCATTTTCCCCCATAGAGTATAATAGGATTCGATATTCGATTCGAGTAGTCAAATATTGAGGGGCTACTCGAAATGAATATCGAATATCGAACATTTTACTGTTCGCTCATCTCGTAGTAGTAGTAGTAGTAGCAGCAGCAGCAGCAACAGCAGCAGCAGCAGCAGCAGCAGCCATAATTTTTACAGCAACATTTTTGAAATGTTCGGGACAAGAGATAAGCAATATGTGGACATTGCATTTAAATACTATTTTCAGGTCACGGTGATGTACTTAAAGTTGACTGTCATTTCAAGTGATCATAGTGCTTTGGATTCATGAATATTTATTTATCCCCTGGTGTTTCTATTGCAGGGGAAATCATATAGGAGGTAATTAGAGTGATTTAGAGAAAGAAGTAAACCGGTTGAAAATCTGCAAGACAATATTTAAGCTCTTATGAGTGTATAGGGATGTAAGCAAAATCAGAGTAATTACTCTATTCTGAAATGTCTGCAGTTCTCCTAAATGGTCTAAGAGAATAATGCTTTAAGTGATCTAATGCTCATCTGCGCTGGCAGCTTAATACTTGCATAAAAATGAACACTTTGTCCTTTTCATCTAAGCTATATTACCCTGGTTTTTTCCCCTCAGATTTAGAAGCCCTATGAGATACTGACATGTTTGACAATTTATGGTAATGAAATATGAAGTAAATATCAATAAAAGCTTAAAGTAAATGTAAGGGACAGAGAATGAATGTGCAACTGCTTCACGTATATACAGTATATGTGAAAAAAAATATATATATATATATATATATATATATATATATATATATATATAACAATCTGGTCTTCCAGCAAGTTGTATGAATGGAAATAAACTAAAATGAACTAAAATGATCTCTTATTTGAGCCACGTAAAAATGAATATAGTGCTGTGCATTATAGATATTTGTACGGTAGGTCAACTTACTCTATGGCATAAATTAGCAACTGTCATCCAAAGTTGGAATTGTGAGAATATTCCTCTGACATGGCTCATATACTATGTAGCATAGAGATTAAATATGTATCATAGAGGACCAGAACATTCTGACATTTCAAGTGTTCCCCGAGCTCTCGGTTACTGTACTATATAGAAGTGTCAATATGCTACTCAACACTGTAGATGGAAGGTTTATAACTTATCCTCTCAGAAATGAAGAAACTTCAGATATACTTACTTAGTTACGAACAAAATAAGCCAAAATATATTTATGCGTGTACCAAACTTTCTTTCTCCTTTAAAGCAAAGTTTAGATAACAATCCAAAGAGAAATAATTCTGATAAAATATTAAAATTTTTCCACTCCAAACCAGAGCTGAGTTTTTCTCAGAGAATCACAGCCATTGTCTATCGTGGTAACATAGATTATGGCACATTTATTTATTGCCACCTTTGTTTTCTTTTCATGCCGACAAGCCTTGTATTTCTTCCGTACCGTTTCCAAGTCACCTCCAGCCTCTGTTAAAGTATCAAAAAGTTTTTTCTCCATCTAGCTCTTTGTATGATGTTGGAGCCACAGAGAGGTAAATTTCATCATGTTCGCTGCTCTTTGTCACAATGATTCTTTTCTTCAGACGCATTTATCCTTGTTTTATCTCAACAAAATCAATTGAATAACACTCGCACAGAATTCTGCTTATTGTCTAAATGTGTCTTCAGCTACAAAAGGCTTTTGCATTCCATCCATAATATTGGCAGGTTGCTTTCCATTTACAGCACGGAGCTGTGATTTTTGTTGTAGTTGTAATTGTGTGTTGTGTGATTTGTACCCATATAATAGCTGTAATCAATGTTCTGTTTATTAGTCTAATACTATATGAGAATGGGAATTAAGTTGTGTAACTCATTTATTTTTGCTTTGTACTGCATTAAAACTAAAACAATGCGCTTAATAATAATGAAGTTTATTGCGCTAGCAACAGAAGAGAACCGACATATCACCCTGACAGATACAATGAACAGACCTGTATAATTATCTAGAGTATGAACAGACCTGTACACCTATCTACAGTATGAACAGACCTGTACACCTATCTACAGTATGAACAGACCTGTACACCTATCTACAGTATGAACAGACCTGTACACTTATCTACAGTATGAACAGACCTGTATACCTATCTACAGTATGAACAGACCTCTACATCTATCTACAGTATGAACAGACCTGTGCACCTAAGACCTGTACACCTATCTACAGTAGGAACTGGCTTGTATACCTGTCTACAGTATGAACAGACCTGTATACCTATCTACAGTATAAACAGACCTGTACACCTATCTAAAGCAAGAACAGACCTGTACACCTATCTACAGTATGAACAGACCTGTATACCTATCTACAGTATGAAAAGGCCTGTACGCTTACCTACAGTATGAACAGACCAGTATACCTATCTATAGTATGAACAGACCTGTACACCTATCTACAGTACAAACAGACCTGTACACCTATCTACAGTATGAACAGGCCTGTACGCTTACCTACAGTATGAACAGACCTGTATACCTATCTACAGTATGAACAGACCTGTACACCTATCTAAAGCAAGAACAGACCTGTACACCTATCTACAGTATGAACAGACCTGTATACCTATCTACAGTATGAACAGGCCTGTACACCTATCTACAGTATGAACAGACCTGTATACCTATCTACAATATGAACAGACCTGTATACCTATCTACAGTGTGAACAGGCCTGTACGCTTACCTACAGTATGAACAGACCTGTATACCTATCTATAGTATGAACAGACCTGTACATTTATCTACAGTACAAACAGACCTGTACACCTATCTAAAGCAAGAACAGACCTGTACACCTATCTACAGTATGAACAGGCCTGTACACTTACCTACAGTATGAACAGACCTGTATACCTATCTATAGTATGAACAGACCTGTACATTTATCTACAGTACAAACAGACCTGTACACCTATCTAAAGCAAGAACAGACCTGTATACCTATCTACAGTATGAACAGGCCTGTACACTTACCTACAGTATGAACAGACCTGTATACCTATCTATAGTATGAACAGACCTGTACATTTATCTACAGTACAAACAGACCTGTACACCTATCTAAAGCAAGAACAGACCTGTACACCTATCTACAGTATGAACAGACCTGTATACCTATCTACAGTATGAACAGACCTGTATACCCATGCATGCAGTTATAACTGAGTCTGACACAAAAGTGAGCTCATCTTAATATATTACAATACCGGCTTTATCTTGTTCATTATAGTTCACTGACACAATGATTCCCTGGTAGCTAACACATGATATTCAGATCAAAGGTGTTAAGGTATTCACTGAAAATTGATATCATCAAATCTATTTTTATTTTTGGAAAGGAAAGAAAAGATGACAAATATTTCTCACAGGCTGCTTAAATTTATGTTCACGCAGAAAAGGATTTTTTTTAATTGCAGTATGCACCTCTTCATGGAAAAAATCATTTTCTACCTGGAAATATTCAATGCAGATCAGCTACTGAATTTCTGTAATGTCATTTTTTTGTCATTTAACCTTTCATGTAAACACTTATATAATGTAACTTCTAGTTCAGAGCTCAATAGTCATTACCTATGATGCATGCTACTCCCCTAGTTCTCTGTATGTTCTAGTATATGTACCCATGTCTGTAACTTTCTTCCATCTGTCCTACAAGCTGTGATTTCAGTTAGAAAATACAGCTCAGTTGTCCCCTCAGGAATAACAAATGTGTTTATGGGGCAAATGTAGAAGAGTAATAGATGTCCCCTGGGAGAGACAACATTAGTATGTAGTCTGTGATCATAAAGCAGGAATTGTAGTAAAGTAACCTGTTGCATATAACTCTGAACAATAGCTACAGTGCACTTCAAGAGTCAATGTTATAAAAACAACACCCAAAAATACTGAAGAAATAGCAGGACATGTATCCCCCCCCCCAAAAAAAAAAAAAAAAAATTAAAATAAAATTAAATAAAATAAATAAATAAATAAATTGATAAAAGTGAAGCAAAACATCAGGTGTACTCTAAATAGGTGTCACCTAAAAATACAAGCAGTCATGAAAAAAAACTTTCCTATAGTTATTTGGACACCAAAAAAATTGGTATGGCCTTAAAAATGTTGAGATGGAAAAATTATATTGGCAAAAATATTTAACTTTTTATTGTCTAAAAATGTCAATATGATTATGTTCCTGGGAAAACGGCTTTAAGTGGTTATTCATATATTCATTGTAAGGTCTACATTATGCGCCTCCTAGCACTCTGTCAGCATCAACCCCTATGTGCATTCCCACATAAATGTATGTCATGGGAATGATCACGTTCCTGCATTCTGATAAGAATGTGATAGTGTTGTACACAGAAGTTGTACCTGCGCAACCAACCTCTGGGAGATGGCTGTATGAATGGCAGCCCTCAAGCATTAATGGCTAGAATTGAATAAACTGATATCTAGAATTCAATGAAACTAAAACAAATCTAAAACTTAATTTTATTAGATATTGTTATTATTTATGTGCTTTACATTTGGGGGTTTACATATAGTACACAAAATATACAGGTAGATATAATATTAACAATGACCGACTGGCACAGTGGGGTAGAGGGTCCTGCCCACGAGGGTAGAGACTGTTCAGATGTCGGAGTGGTGACAATAGTGTTATTGGATGTTGTAGGCCTTCCTGAATAGGTGAGTCTTCAGGGCCTTCTTGAAGTCTGTGATTGTGGGGGGTCAGTCTTATGTGTCTTGGTAAGGAGTTCCAGAGTATGGGGGATGCACGGGAGAAATCTTGGAGATGGTTGTGTGAAGAGCAGATACGAGCAGAGCGGTGTAGGAGGTCTTTGGAGGATCTGAGGTTACGTATGGGCGGTTAGCAAGTAGGGGGATATAATAAGAAACAGAGTAAAACTAAGTAAAAGAATATAAAAATGTGTGAGAGAAAATTGAAACACCTTTCGCCACAGCAGGTGTGATCCAGGTGTGATACTTTTCCAAAAAATGCATTGCATCTATTGAACAGCTATAGGTTCCTGCAGTCATCCCTAACAAAGCTAATTAAACCGGTTGTTCATCAGTTGCTACCTGTCCATAATGCATAGTTTCTATGGATATACAGTCCTATGAAAAAGTTTGGGCACCCCTATTAATCTTAATCATTTTTAGTTCTAAATATTTTGGTGTTTATAACAGCCATTTCAGTTTGATATATCTAATAACTGATGGACACAGTAATATTTCAGGATTGAAATGAGGTTTATTGTACTAACAGAAAATGTGCAATATGCATTAAACCAAAATTTGACCGGTGCAAAAGTATGGGCACCTCAACAGAAAAGTGACATTAATATTTAGTAGATCCTCCTTTTGCAAAGATAACAGCCTCTAGTCGCTTCCTGTAGCTTTTAATCAGTTCCTGGATAAAGGTATTTTGGACAAACAATTCAAGTTCAGTTAAGTTAGATGGTCGCCGAGCATGGACAGCCCGCTTCAAATCATCCCACAGATGTTCAATGATATTCAGGTCTGGGGACTGGGATGGCCATTCCAGAACATTGTAATTGTTCCTCTGCATGAATGCCTGAGGATTTGGAGCGGTGTTTTGGATCATTGTCTTGCTGAAATATCCATCCCCGGCGTAACTTCAACTTCGTCACTGATTCTTGAACATTATTCTCAAGAATCTGCTGATACTGAGTGGAATCCATGCGACTCTCAACTTTAACAAGATTCCCGATGCCGGCATTGGCCACACAGCCCCAAAGCATGATGGAACCTCCACCAAATTTTACAGTGGGTAGCATGTGTTTTTCTTGGAATGCTGTTTCTTTTTGGACGCCATGCATAATGCCTTTTTTTATAACCAAACAACTCAATTTTTGTTTCCAAAATGAAGCTGCCTTGTCCAAATGTGCTTTTTCATACCTCAGGCAACTCTATTTGTGGCGTACGTGCAGAAACGGCTTCTTTCTCATCACTCTCCCATACAGCTTCTATTTGTGCAAAGTGCGCTGTATAGTTGACCGATGCACAGTGACACCATCTGCAGCAAGATGATGCTGCAGCTCTTTGGAGGTGGTCTGTGGATTGTCCTTGACTGTTCTCACCATTCTTCTTCTCTGCCTTTCTGATATTTTTCTTGGCCTGCCACTTCTGGGCTTAACAAGAACTGTCCCTGTGGTCTTCCATTTCCTTACTATGTTCCTCACAGTGGAAACTGACAGGTTAAATCTCTGAGACAACTTTTTGTATCCTTCTCCTGAACAACTATGTTGAACAATCTTTGTTTTCAGATCAATTTGAGAGTTGTTTTGAGTAGCCCATGATGCCACTCTTCAGAGGAGATTCAAATAGGAGATCAACTTGCAATTGGCCACCTTAAATACCTTTTCTTATGATTGGATACATCTGGCTATGAAGTTCAAAGCTCACTGAGGTTACAAAACCAATTTTGTGCTTCAGTAAGTCAGTAAAAAGTAGTTAGGGGAATTCAAATCAATAAAATGATAAGGGTGCCCATACTTTTGCACCGGTCAAATTTTGGTTTAATGCATATTGCACATTTTCTGTTAGTACAATAAACCTCATTTCAATCCTGAAATATTACTGTGTCCATCAGTTATTAGATATATCAAACTGAAATGGCTGTTGCAAACACCAAAATATTTAGAACAAAAAATGATTAAGATTAATAGGGGTGCCCAAACTTTTTCATAGGACTGTATACTACATCATCAAGGGAATATATTGGACAGAAAGGGAGACAAAAAGAGATGTTTGGGCTGCAGCACTAGTATGGTGTAGTCTAGTTGCTGTATTATAACTTTATTTTCACTATATCGCTGATATGCTGTATTATACTTTACATCAATAGAAATGCTTAGAGATAAAGCATAAGCAGCAAACACCTGTCCTTATGAGAACACACTAGTTATTAGCTCGGTTAGGGTTGCCTGCAGGAATCCATATGTGTTCAATAGATGATATTCAATTTTCACATTAGTAGTATCATACTTAGATTCCACCCACATACTGGAATAAGGGTTTGCAGCAGTGACAGCTGTTTTTTTTTCTTCAGATTTTCATAGACTATTAGCTTTTACTTTTTATGATACCTAATAGAGGATAAGTTTTATATCCCTTTTAAATTTATATCCTGAATATTTAATCCATTCTGTATTGCAATTGATGCGACCTTACCGGAGAAGTTGCACACTGTCAGTCTGTGGTCTAACAAATGTTTTCAGAGATGTTCAGTATAGACTCATGTATGGGTATACAGGTAGTCCTCAACTTACGACGTTGATCCGTTCTTACGCAGCGTCATAAACCGAATTTCGACGTAAGTCGGAAACATACCATACGACGCCACATCAACGTGATTTAGTGTGCAGCGGAGGAAGACTGTACCATATACAGTACAGTACAGTCTTCCTCCGAGCCGCTGCATACTAAATCACGTACTGTACAGGGAGAGCTGACAGCTTGCATTTATGCGGGAACTTTCTTTTTCTCATAGGAATGGATTGGCCAGTGTTGATTGGCCAGTGTACAGCATTCAGACAATCAATGCTGGCCAGGAGGCGGAGTCTAATATCGGACCACAATGGAGACTCCAGCAGAACCAGCATTGATTGGTCGAATGCTGTACACTGGCCAATCAACGCTGGTCAATTCATTCCTATGAGAAAAAGTACACCCTTACATCTGTTAAATGGCATGGCATCCATTTTTGTCCATACACTCCTGTAGACGTTGTGACAGTCGTGCAGTTCCGGGTCTCAAAGAAACCGTTTGTTGAAAGTTTTTCACCCACTTCATTATCGTGTCAAACACGACCATGACAGCCAATGTTGAAATGAATCTGGAAACGTCTCTGTGTTTGAATGACAGAAAGGCTGGTTTCAATAAAGGTGTTGCACACGAACACGCGATGCTCTATTAACCACGTCTCCATTGCTACAAAAATGGTGGCTCCTGATGGGCAGATAACCCCACTCTTTATCCACCAATGTTATCCCCACCTTGCGTGACACCCCGTTCAAATCATCCATACCTCCCTGTACTATAGCTCTCTACTGTCAGGCGGGTAATCTTGAACTAACCATTAACCTACAGTATATACATGTAAGCTAAATTAATGTAAACAAAATGTGCAACTTTTCCTAGAAATAACAAAACCCTAGATGGCTTTATTAAAAATAAAAATGATATGGCCAATACAATGCTATGAGGCAAAAAAAAAAAAAAAGTCCTGTTAAAAAACTGTTATCAGGGGCCACACGGTGGCTCAGTGGTTAGCACTGTTCAAATCCCGCCAAGGGCAGAAAACCATCTGCAAGGAGTTTGTATGTTCTCCCCGTGTTTGCATGGATTTCCATCCCATATTCCAAAAAGACATACTGATAGGGAAAAAATGTACATTGTGAGCTCTATGTAGGGCTCACAATCTACATTTAAAAAAAACAACAAAAAAAAAACTGTTATCCAAATTTTTATCCACTGAAAGTAAGCTGAATGAATGACAGCAAGCACAGATCTAGAAAAGTGTGAGAAATTAAATATAGAAAATATATTGAAAATTTCATAAATTTTTATTATAAAAAATTTTAAATTTCTTTCTCAATATTGGTCTGAAACTGGAAAACCCCTTTAAGTATATATATTTTTTAATTTTATACGCTGAATTCTTGAATATATTCTATCATTTAAATATGCAACTATGCACCTTACTCTTCTTTCGCTCCACTGCAGATAAATAGAAAGCTTCATCTTTTACAATATGTCATACAGGCCAATTAACACCGCAATTACATTTTCAGATAAATTCTGCTCTCGGAGTGCAAATAGCTCATTAAAGGGTTAGGTTATATCTTACAAATTCACATCACTCAGTTGAAAAAAAAAAAAGAAAAAACGACTAACGGTGTGGAAAACTGTGTGAAGCTTATTAAATGAACAGTAAGATTTGTTTGCACAGTGTGGATGTCTACAATGACCCAAAACAAATAATACATTAAAATAAAGCAAAAAGAACATATACAGTTTTATTCTTTGCTCAATAGAATTGAAGAATAATTGTCTTCAAACAATGGCAAGTTTAACAAAACTTTACTGGATAAAATGTTGAATGTCTGGCGGAATGGCAGAAAAAAAATTATTTAGTAGTTCAAAGATTTTTTTTATGTATTGCAAAAATTGTAATGATTGTCTCAATCCTCTGAGACAGACTTACAGAAATTCGTGTTCTTGTCAAAATATCCCCAGTCACATGAACACAACCGATTTTCAGTTGCAGATGGTTTTTTTCCCAAAATGCTGCTATATTTGAATATACTTATGAAGATAAATGCTTCTGTTGTATACTGTATCCTGTTATAGCCTATCCTACAGGGTCTTTCTGTTTTATACTGTATTCTAACTCATAATAATAGGCTGAAGTGCCTATCATACAGTTGTTGGTAAAGATTCTTTGGATACATTTGCTTATAAATGGACAGTTGTATGATAGATTACATTAGTTAATATTTGTCAATACACTTAAAGGTATATTATTATAGGTCATTTAAGGCCATATTTGTCTGATGTAAGGTGAAGCAATGGTTCACTGCAGGATGCAGACAGGCCAAATGGTATATGGTGAAGGTTGCAGAGGTGTCAAATGCTAATAGAATATTCACTGTAACAAGTACGAGTCATGAGGAGGGAAGCAAAGTATTCCAAACACACCCATTAGGCTTATATAAGGTACCATTCATGTGAGAATTTGAAGTACACTATGCTGTGACATTCATAGTTTTAAATAAGGCGAACGGAACCTACGCCACTACAGCTGTCATGGAGGACCTCAATGTAGGTGTGTGAGTGAATGTTTTATCAGTATATTGTAGCAATGCAGTCTCTGCCATATATTACTTGGACCTGTCTACATCCTGCAGTGAACCATTGATTCACCTAACATCAGGTACATATGGCTTCTCTTTCACTGATACATTGGATTTTTGTCAAACCTGATAGCCCATATTCTGTAACCATTTTATGTATGTGCTATCAACTGAATACAAAATGAAATCTATCATTTATTGCTATCTCCAGTTTCTTAACCCTCCCCTATTACTGTACTCTATTTACAATGGAGTGAAGAGCTTTCATGGGTAGAGACAATACTATTAGAGATGAGCGAGTAGTACTCGATCGTGTAGGTATTCAATCGAATACTACGGAATTCGAAATACTCGTACTCGCTCGTGTACCACTCGCTATTCGAATGTAAAAGTTCGATGCAGAACCAGCATTTTCTCCTACCTTTAGAAGTCTTCTCCGTGCAGCTTCCCCACGGCGTCTTCCGGCTCTTCATTTACTCTGCCAGGCATCGGGCCTGGGCAGAGCCGACTGCGCATGCCCGCACTACAAGCGGACATGCGCAGTCGGCTCTGCCCAGGCCCGATGCCTGGCAGAGTGAATGAAGAGCCAGAAGATGCCGTGGGGAAGCTGCAAGGAGAAGACTGCTCGGAGGATCCAGCCTGACCCTCATTTGTGGACTTGGTAAGTATAATTTGATCGAACGTTGCCTACCCCTGAAACGAGCATTTTCCCCCCATAGACTATAATAGGGTTCGATATTCGATTCGAGTAGTCGAATATTGAGGGACTACTCGAAACGAATATCGAACCTCGAACATTTTACTGTTTGCTCATCTCTAAATACTATATATCAATAGAGGGGTCACAGAGGTCCCTGTTAAAATACGGCCCATAACCAAGGGGCCCCACAGGTCCCATCTCACCACACACTTTAGAAGTCCTCAATAGACTACCTAATCGTTCCTAAAATCACCGTGCGTCCTCAATCTAAAGGACCAGGTTTTTGTACCCTTCTCCAACATACTATGTGAAGATTTGTGTAAGTTCATAAAGCCCATAAGGATGATAAAAGGCCACTTAGTTTCTCCCACTTGTAACTAGATCATTTTGGTAGATCAGAACATTTCTGTATAATATAAATTGTTCTACTTTACTTAAGCCTGTTTCAGGATAAACTGGTGTTTAGTAACACTTATCTTTACTATATGTAAGTATCTAAATGTTAATAAATAAATATATACTATGAAAGTTTACGGCACCATACAACTAATGTTAACATGAGCTGAAACTAGAAATATCATCTGAGGGGTGTTGGTGTAGAAACTTTGTTCCTATCAATATTTATGTACTTATTGCTCTTCTTGTAGAAGAACTAAGTTCACATTTGGCACCTGCAGTCATCTATTTAGCACCCTGTTGTGATGCTTTTATGTGAGGCATTACAATTCAGTGCTTACCGAAAAGTATTTGTTTCTGAAGGAAACACAGGGCTTTCCAATATGCAACCATCAGATGGGGTCTCATTAACAAAGACATAGGAGGCATCGGTGAATGGAGATTGTTTATTACATTTAAGATAAAAAGTACATCCAAACTTAGATTAAAAACTAGATGGAGGTGTACTGTACGAACTCGAGTATAAACGGATGCATGAAGGATATACAAAGTGACAGGACCGTTATTGTGACAGGACCATTGACAGGACCATATTGTGATTCATCTGGAACATAAAGGGTTTTTCTATTCTAATATTAAAAGCTTAAAAAAGGGAAAATAATGTACAATAATGTATCTTGTAAATATGAATGGAAACAAACTTGTATAATTCTAATGTTCGGAACCTGGCACGACATGGGTGCTCTTAAAATAGGCGCTGGGCTTGTTAAAACGGATTAAAAAAAATACTCCGAACGGGGTTAAAAAAAAAATTAAAAAAAGCAAAATTCAATTCATCAACCCAGAGATAGTCTCTACTTTTTTTTTTCTTTTTCCATATTATACCCTGCTGTTTCTTATGTAGTTGAGTAGTGCAAAAATTTATATTTACATTTTTAATAAAAATATTTCCCTGCTATAACTGAAGTCAACAGATCCGATCGCTGCAAGTCACCTTGCAAGGGAAAGCAATGCCTCATTTTTGGTCATGTGTGACCAAAGCAGATAGGAAAGCACATTAATTTTTTTTGTTTTATTTCATATACTTTGCATGTCTCCGGGTCATGTGAATGTCATGCGTTTTTTTCTCATGGACCCATAGACTATCATTGATGTGATGCATCAGCATCAGAGAACTTCCATTGTTTTGTTTTTTTTGCACAACCGAATAAACACATCGAAAAAAATGGGCTCATATGGCATCTGTATAAAAATGTGAACATCACCCATGATATGTGATGTGTAAATAAGGCCTAACAGTCATTGCCTGCAAAGAGAGATCTTGGATTTTGTGCTAAGTATGTTAGAAAGTTGCATTGCATTTTCTTAACCTCAGTGTTGAGAGAAAGTTTTGACAGCCATTAGCATAATGTACTGCTGACTGATCCAGTATTATCAGCGTTTTATTGACATACATAACAGCTTGTTAATTGGCACCTGCTATATTTATTTGCTGTTCTGTTCACACTGTGTGAATCAGTACAACATGTAGTTTATGAGGCCATGAATAGCTCATGGTTATAGGCGAAAAAGAAGGAACGGAACAGCTAGTTCCAGATCAGACTGTGGAAACCAATGCTGACATCTATGTGAACACACTTCTTAAAACAGAAAGTATTTACATACTTACAGCATATATTGCACAATAGTAAATGAATATTCATTCCTGTACAATGAGGATTAAGGTTGTGGGAAAACTTGTATCCAAAACCCCTATAGCACACACCTTATAAGTTCAGAGTCAGTAACGAAGCACTTGCACACAAATGTATATTCTGTGGACCATTATGGAAACTGTAATGAAAGTATAGTAATCTTCTTACCGATGACTGCACGGTGGAGTCATCTATGTGCTTCTGCTCTTCAGCTGTGTTCTGTGGCCATCCATAGGACAGAACAATTTATGCATGGACAGAAATTCCTTTATTTCTACCTTTGAAACCCTTGATATGAATCTTATAGCAATGAATAGAGAAGCTAAGTTCCTGTCCATTATTGATCACATGACACAGCTGAGGACCACAGCGGAGTGAATGACTAATAAGTACAGATGACAGTCATAAGATTACTTTCACTGTCGTTTGCATCATGTAACTTTATACGCCACAGAATAAAACATTTTTGTAGGGCTGATATTAGGAGACCATTATAGATCTTGGGCAGCTAAAATTGCTAATTTAAACTATTTTCGCCGATACTTTTTGTGACTTGCAAAAGCTACATCAGATACTAAGTGATAGATATCTGTTGGCAAGTTGATTTGCTCAGATTTTTTTCTCTCAATGTCGGGTGCGATAGTAGAAAAGACGTTTGTGACAAACTATATTTTCCTGACATGTCCAGTCAAGAGGACAAAGAAACAAATATCTGGAAATACATTTTGTTCAAATTGAGTGAGGAAGGGGATAACACTACTCGTACTCGCATGTTGTATAAAGCATGGTGTATTTACTAGGCATATTATACCACAATTTATATCACCTTGGATTGGTATAAGGGATGACATGAGGTTCCTAACAGAGGGGGCTTACTAAATGATGAGATGGTGCTATATGATTTCCAAGTGTCCATTGTCCTTTGTACTTTATTTGTCTTGGTTAGCAGAACGTTGACATATTAAACCAATATTAGGG
This sequence comes from Leptodactylus fuscus, assembly GCF_031893055.1. NCBI lineage: Eukaryota > Metazoa > Chordata > Amphibia > Anura > Leptodactylidae > Leptodactylus > Leptodactylus fuscus. The sequence goes on from NC_134268.1 coordinate 155,414,255, forward strand.
TCTCTTCGCACTGCATTTGTATTGTATATTGCAGGTATATGTAAAGTGGATTGCGTAACATATGCTGTACCTCCAGCATAAAACACTGTATAGTCATACAACAGTACACATTTCCACTAGACTTCCATGATAAAAAAAAGTAAGACCCATGGTATATGTTACTTTGCAGCATTAAGTGGCTCATTGTACTCTATCCCATGCAACGGATACAATGATATACCAATGTATAGAGTCTGATGTAGGCCAAATGGGCAGTCTGCTGACCTCTGTTCAGAGAATGGATCCCATGCATGTTTTATACAAATAGATCCTTCAGACACAGTAAGATTTAGCCCTAAACACTCATCTAGTAAGTAAGAGCTTCTTTTCAACATAGTGTAAAGTAAGTGTGCTTGTTTCTTACCTAGTGATATAAAGTACAGATGTAGCTAAGCTAACCGCACAGAAAGCAGCAAAAGCTAACAAAAAGTTATCAAAAATTATTTTTTCATTGACTTCTTATTTACTTTTGTTGTCTGTTATGATAAGATATAATATATAAGCTATAATGCTGTGGCAATTTATCAGTGTACATATAGAAGCTGGAATCATTCTTTCCCAATACTGTAGCATAGAAGGGGTTCAGTGTAGTCCTGGGCTGTGTTCATGTGTTCACATAACATAATCTGGGGCTAATTTTGAACTTTATTTTGCCATTATTGTTCCTGTTGTGGGTTCTGTGGTTGATTCTGCTGCATGTCCATGATTTAAGACACTCCACTGAGGGTATATTTTGGCTTCTTAAGTCAGAAAATGAACAGGCAGAGGCAGATGTCTGTCTAAATTGTTCTTCTTTTTTGGCGGTGTGAATGGTCCCTATAAAAGGAAATTTTGTAAAAGACTTAGTGAGTGTACCGTACCTCACTTTCCCCAAAACAGGTTTATGTGCTATCAAACATAATAATGTCACAATGTTAAATAAAATGTGGATATGCAACATATTGATGGATGGAGGGATAGATAGATAGATAGATAGATAGATAGATAGATAGATAGATAGATAGATAGATAGATACTGTAGATAGACATATAGAAAATAGATGATCAAATACCACCCCTGAGCAGTGTCCTGACACATGTAAGTTAGGGAAGTGCACTTGTTAATTAGAGACATTGCATTTCTTACCTGTTTTAATGAAACAGTGAATCTTTATAATTTACATATGTCAATAATTAAAGGGCTGAGTTGTCAAACCTATTTAGCAGTCACGGGAGTGTTTCTAATTTACAAACTGTCTGCAAACTGTCATGATGACAGCTCCTTAAAAGTTCAGAAATAGAATCAATCACAGACAGGGAAAAGGGGCATATATAAGGAGACACACATGAGACATACTATACTGTAAGGAGATCTAAAAAGGAATCCTGAAAACTGGAACCAGATATTGGGCTTGTAAAAGTTTTCTATTTTGATGAGAGTTGAGGGATTCTTTAGAAACTGTAGATACTGCAGATACTTCCATACATTGACCATTCATTCAATAGATGATAGATAGATAGATAGATAGATAGATAGATAGATAGATAGATAGATCAGTTTTTGTACTTGGAATCATACACAATAGGATATATGGCTTTACCTTGTCTTCGTTGCTTATTCAGTCTGTGCGCATTAATATTTGAACACCTGATTGATAGGGTTTGCAGCAGCAAGAACCGGCGTCATTTACATATTCATAGAAATAAAACTCTGCCTGCAGGTCTTTTTGAATCACTTTGCTCTGTAATTCCATGTAAATTGTTATATTTCAGATGACGTTTTACACGTTCAAAGAATAAAATGATAAGCTAGAATGTAAAAGGGAATCATCACATGAGGAAACAAGGGAGTCAGCATATAAAGAAATACTCCATCATTCTACTTTTTCTTTCCTTGATTTCACCAAATGTACCATCCTGATTTTTATCATATTTTTCATTCTTGATTGAACAGCTGGAATGTCAGTGTGAAGCTTTTAGACCTTGAATGACATCTAAATCTGCTTATATGTGTGTGTTAGTCTGCATAATACAAAGTATTGTCCAGCTCAGTAAGTATATTTATAGTACATGCTAAAATGTACCCATATTGTGACCACATAAATACAGTTTTATTGTAGTCCCCAGGGGTGTAACAAGTAATCATGGAAGCCCATAGTAATATTTGTAATGGGACACCTCATTACTTTGATCATATTAACCAGCAAGTTCACAACATGACAAGTGTATGACTATGTACACACACAGAGATAAAACATAGTGATTTTACTGTACAGATAATACACGCAGTGATATCACAGGATAAGAATAATGCCCCAGTAATATCACTGTACCAGTATAATGCTTACCTACTATAACATCTTAGCACAGGAATAATGCGCACACAAATGTATCACTAGGTACACTATGACATCACAAGATATGAAGAAAATAATTAAGTGATGTTATATCCAGTCATTATGTTGTCCCAGTAAAGTAATGGTGATTTCAATTTTCCTCACCCCCTTCCATCATCCATACCTATCACTAACTGCACCCTAGATCTCAGTAAAAATTGGCCCCTTTAGATGATGAGCCCCATAGTAGGTTCTGTCTCCACCCTGATTTGCTATAACTGGACAACCATTTGAATGTTGGTAGGTGTGTTTATATAAGGCACTTAATGTTCCCAATTTAATACTTCCATTTGTCTTGATATTAGCAGCCCCTGACTTACATTAGTACCGGTGGTCACATGATTTATCCATATCACCACTTCCTCGACATCCTCATTTCTGCACAAGAACTCAGCAGTTGCTCAACAGACTCAACATATATGCAGGTACACGGGATTCTGATGTATTTTTTTTAGTTTTATATTTATTCTATGGAAAGTGGGAGTGATTCGAACTTTTAGGGGCTTTTTGAATTTTTTTACTATTTTATCAGCCCCCTAGGGAGCTGGAACCTGCAATCTTCATAAGACTTTTGGCTACTGCAACAACAGGTTGGCTCCTGTGATCTAGCCTGCAACAGGTAAGGTATGGGGAGGATGGGGACATGCCCGGGAGGGGGGAGGGCATCGTTTTAGTTTGGTGGAGACACTGCAGTTCAATGCCCGCAATCAAAGCGAACTTTGATTGCAGGCATTAGCTCCGGGTCTCAGCTGTACATAACACCCCATATCTATGGTGACTGCACTGCAGCAGAGCAGATGCTCTCTTTAGGTACCTGGCATTAGCCGTACTATTATGGCAGATATCGGTAAGGATTTTGTTTGCTGTCTCTTCTTCTCACTTTTCCATATTCTTCAACAAGGTGGTGGGCGGGCTTTGAATGTTTGATGGACAAGACACTATGACATACATGAGTAGATATAAGCATTGCCTTTACCATGAGAGATTATTTATTACCACTAGAAATGTAAAATAACGCAGATCAACTATGCACAGTAAATGTATATTACATTACACAAGATTGGAGAACACTTACATGCTCCACGCTGACAATGGACTTGCAGTAAACTCAATGTTATCTTTGTGTTTAGACAGAGAGACTTCAACACTGTCCAAACCTTTAACAGCAAACTGCAATGATCTGACTTAATTGTCTGGAGGGTATAGCAGTATCAGTAGAAACAGCTCCAGACAGTGAGTGAGTCATGTCATCCAACCTAACATCAGATAACAGGCCGGGTGCCTTAGCAACAATGAGTAAACAATGAGATGAGTAATTACACATAGCAGGCATTTGATGCAGCATTACTAAAGCCATGTATATAGGAAAACTTTTGAAATTATAACAAACTAGCAGTCTTGATAGAATCCTTAAAATGGGAGTATCCCTTTAACCCAAATCCAGTGTTTCATTATTATACTGGTTGTTAAAGGGCCCATGAAATTGAATGGTATTTTGCAGACATTACAATATTATTACAATTAATATAAAGTTCTTTTAATTTCTATAGCAATTACAGAAACAGGCTGCAGATATGCCATATTGTACATTTCAGAACCTTGTAACTCCCAAGGAAACAAATCATTTAGCGTCTGATCCACCTTTTAACTCTTCACTTCCCAGTCATTGCTTACTATAATCCACCATTTCTGATTTGCAGTATTCTGTATCTTGAAGACATGTAATAGATTCCTGTAATAATTAACTTATTTCAGCTCTTGTATATGGAATCCCACAGGACATAGTACAGACTTAATAACCTAACCATTAATTGGTATTATGTTGTTCTCCCTTTGTGAAGAGCTTTATGTTATAGATTTTCTGTTAGTTAGTTAGTTACAATTTATTATTTATTTATTAATTTCCTATCCCATTCGACAAATCCTCATTATTTAATTTCAATATGCTTTATTGCCCAAGAAAAGGCTTCATGCTCTGGGGACTATTGACTATAGGCATTAGGCTGTGAAGACGTGATAACTATGTTGCTTCCAGTTTTGATTGATCCTACTGTTTCTTCCCTTTCTCTTACTTTTATTTTCTTGGGTACAGAAATTTTAGTAAAGCAGATTAACAAACAGTGTATCGTAAGAAAAGTGTTTCCTCTAGCTGGGTAAACAGAATTTACTTGCATGGAAAAGACTGTAAGGCGCTTGACTTAAAAAAGTACTTAGATCAACACTCAGCTTCTGTTAGTTTTGATAACAACATGGAGGAAAGTGAGCTGTCTAGAGTTTGATGTATGGAGCTCGGTTCATATATAATAAAGCACATTGTTTCATTAGCCTTTTATGTGTCAGCCTTTCCTTTCTCAATGGAACACTAACCTATTCTAAGCTTTTAATTACTTTTTTAATTACATATTGAGAATAAGAAATGGCATCATATTACCAGAAACCGCTCTCGCAATGTTGTCATGGTGACTATTTTCCAATGTTTAGGCTTTTTTTTTTACATAAAGAGTAACTTTACTTGATACATTTTTAATCAATTCAGTAGATGTTCTTGATACCAGACTGTGTTCTGAAACATCTTTTGTACTTAGGAGTAGTACATACTTAAAGAGGTTGTCCACTTTTACACCAATATTGAGAGACAAACGTTATGGTTTTTATAATAAAAAGTTGTACAGTTTTCCAATATACTTTCTGTATCAATTCCTTATGGTTTTCTAGATTTCGGCTTGCTGTCATTCATTCTGTTACCTCTAGTGGATAAAAGTCTGACCATGGTCATGTGATTTACGGTCCATGGTCATGTGATTTATGGTCCATGGTCATGTGATTTACGGTCCATGGTCATGTGATGAGTACACAGGTGCTGCTCATTACAGTCACAGCTCAGTAATCAGACATTTGCCTGGTAATCAGCTGTGTACCTGTGTGCAAGTCACATGACCATGTAGCGTAAATCACATGACCATGGACTGTAAATCACATGACCATGGTCAGAGTTTTATCCTATAGAAGTAACAGAATGAATGACAGCAAGTAGAGATCTAGAGAACCATGAGGAATTGATACAGGAAGTATATTGTAAAATTGTATATCATTTAATTGTACAAACAATAAAATTTGTTTCTCACTATTGGTCTGAAAGTGGACAACCCCTTTAACCAATTTTACCTTGCCTCTTAATTAGTTAAATGAACAGTGGCAGTACACTTTAACTTGTCTGTGTGAATGGTTTTTTTAATGACTTTTGTTGTAAGATGTGGTTTTGTAAACGTTACAAAAAAACTTACAGTAATGGATCCTTTCTTATTTTTAAATAGACTCTATGTAAATTGATGCCCATTAGTTTGCACCCATTTGCACAGATTTTTAAAGGGGTTAAGTAGTTATATGGTTTCTAATATTAATGGCCTAGCCTTAGTGAGCAGTGCAGCTTGTGATATGTAAGTAATGCAACGTCTTGGTACCAGTGATCTGCAGATCTAATATTAATGGCCTAGCCTTAGTGAGCAGTGCAGCTTGTGATATGTAAGTAATGCAACGTCTTGGTACCAGTGATCTGCAGATCTAATATTAATGGCCTAGCCTTAGTGAGCAGTGCGGCTTTTGATATGTAAACAATGCAGCGTCTTGGTACCAGTGATCTGCAGACGCCCTGGGTGTTGGGCTCCCACAGATCTAGGATTGATAGCCTATCCAAAGGATAGGTTATCAATGTTTGAAAAACTGATAACCCTTTTAATATTTGTTTTTGTACCAATTAAACAGATCTGCTAAACTGATGTTACAAGCTTGATGTGATCAGTGGGAGAGTTTTGTTCTGACATTAGTTGAATACAGTTGCCAAAAATGGACATGGAATAAATGTCTACTATTTGTTGTGATAGATGATAAATAGATAGATAGAACAAGTGATAGAGAGATAAACAGATAGATAAATAGATAGAACAAGTCAAAGATTGTTAGATAGATAGATAGATAATATGTGATCACAAACTCCGGTCTAAAGCCCAATATGTAACCTTAATTTCAAGGATTTCCAAACTACACAAGAGACTAACTAGCGTCTGGCATTAATGATTACTTATGTTATGCCACATTAGTGAAATCTCACCTTTAAAAATGAATAGCAGACCTAACATCACATTTATTTAGCTTACCTAATTGCATTGCTAATGAGGCTAGAATTAATAGTGCAGACTACAATTTACCTACATGGCTATTACAACTACATTACTTAGAGACAATTCAGAGATTTGTGACACAAACATTTACATTTCACTGTAAAATGTTCAAGAGATCAATTTTGTGTAATGGCGGGCCTTACAGAACAAAGTATACAGATTCTCATCAGTAAATCAAGCCATAAAGCAAGTTACTATATAATATAGCATACAGTACATTGTGTATTTATATATCCTAATTGCAATCTATTATGCATGCTTTTATCTTACCTGTAAAGAGCCTTAGTGTTAGAATGTGCCACATTGACTCATTTGAATGGACAGAAGAGACTTTTCACAGTAATTGCCCATTACATGAATATTTTCTTGTTTTCTTGGTCATCCAATTTACTAATATTATTTTTCTGACAATTTTCCAGGCCACCATATTTACAGTGCTCCATTGTAAATGCTCATTTTGAACTTACGCCTACTGTAAAATGGTGTGTTTAAGGTTGATGGTTGCAGTGAGAGGTGTATTGCATATCAGCTAATGCATCTAATAGTCTGATATTAAACCTGAATAAAGGGTAATTTGCATCCATTAGAGGCAGTCATTAATTCTACTGCAATGAACATATAAGTACATTACACCTGAATGTAACTTCTGTAATGCATGCATTTGAACCTTTTGTAAGTGATAAGTGCATGGCTGCTAATGGAGGATGTAATTAGGAAAAATACAAGTTGTTGGGAGGTCTCCTTTCTATTTCAGAGTATTTTGGAAGAACAGTGATACCTGTAGTTTACTTGAAATATCTCATTTTCAGCTTTTAAAATAAGTAAAAAACTAAAAGTAATTATGAAAAAACAAATATAAGTTAAAGGGGTTATCCGGTTTCTAGTATTGATGGTACACCCCTAGGATAGGCCATCAATATTATATATGTAAGAGTCTAACACCACCTGTAGCAAGACAGTGTAGCTCTCTGTAATGTTTATATACCGTGAACCACACTGCTCACTGGCCGTGCCAACTGTATTGGCGAGTGTAGGTACTGTAGCGCTGTCCCATTCAAGTCTATGGGACAGTGCTCCGCTAAGCCCTTTAAAACACATATTCATAGTTTGAAAGAGGAGCTTAGCAGGGACAAAGTCACAGGACAGAGTCACAATAGCCAGCAAACCTGTGTGAACTGATGGTCTGTATATAGGAAGTCCAAGAGTTGCCCCAGATTTGATTGGTAGACACGCTGTCAATCACAAAGGCAAGGCTAAGATTAACTATTTGATGAACAGAGGGAAACAAGGTGCAGGAGATGGGTGTGATGGAAATTCAATTACAGAGGAGTAGTAATAGAGCATTGTTCAAACAGAGCAACCAAAAGCTCTAAGCAAAGAATCAAACTGAACAAGCCTCGTGCGCGTGAAAGCGGAAGGTTGGGCAGAGACTTTACAATGACCTTCATCAGACTACGAGAATTATTTAAAATTACAATAAGTGTACCAAATATACAAGATATACATAATACATAATAGACTAAGTTGACAGACACAGTCCGTTGTGTGGATTTCAGGCTACTAGGTTTCGTGTAGAGGTACAGTAGACCTAGCACTGTACACTACTTCATAGGATAGATTTTAATTTCCATTTTGAATACGGCTATAGGTAACCTATCCTCTGTGCCTGCTTATATTTTAAATTTTAATATTCCTGAATATATTTAGACATTTCCTTCAAATCCAAATAGAAGGCAGAAGTTGTTGAAGATGATAAAAATATAGAATCTATTTGTTCAATCCTTGTGTAAAACATTTATTATTCAAGGAATGCTGAGCACAAACAAGAACTGACAGGTCAGTCGTCAGTACATCTGCTCCAAATAAAGTCCTAGAATCTAATATCCAATAATCAATCATGATGATCCTGAATAAGGTTATAGGCAAGATATTTGCAAATCATCAGTCTCCAGCCGCATCCCTCTGTAGGCAATGCTCATTAATGTCCAAAGAAAACACAAAATCACTCAACTATAAAGGCAGCATGGGTAGTTGATGTTTAATGTATTCTCCAGTTCCAGAACTATGAATAAAGAACAAGGAGCCTGGTAAGAAAGCAAGAAGAAATGATTGTTGATTTTTCTGTTAAAACTCAATCAGTGCCAGGCAGAAGGTCACAAGATTAATTAGTGAAACCTTTGCTCTCTCCAGAGTCTGTTCTTCATTTACAGTCAGTTTCTAATCAGCTTTGTCCCAAAGAGCGCACTACTTTGCAGGATGTGATGCGTATCAATAGAACATTGTATCTGTCAATAGAATTTCAGCTTCAGAAATTTTTTGAATTATGGATTTTTCCTCTTTTTTTGGGGGGAAAAATGTAATTATGAAGCACATTAAATATGCTTAGCGTTATGGACTGCTTGAATCGCTTTATGGCTTCTTTTAATATTTTAATACATGTAAAACACTATCCATTTCCAAGAGCTTTTGGAGGTAATTTTATTTTTATACAGTATTTTGTTTAGGAATTATTTTCTGATGATTCTTTGGTGAAGTCTATGGGAAAAAGAACACTAGATTAAAAAAAACTTTAGAACTATAACATACTATATTTTGTAAAACAAAATGCCACTGACCTCCAAAAGACTTCAAAATGTCTAAAATCAAAACTTTACATTAGGCACAGGTGGCAGGTGTGGGGTGACCAAAAACCATGCCATGCAGCATACTGGTGCAGTTTTCAATTATTTGTTAATGGCTGAGTGATTTTGTAGGTAAATGGAAGTTTGAAAACTAAGGCAACATGATTAAGATGCCTCTCTATGTGGTCTAACCCTTAAAGGGGTTCTCCCACCTCAGCCTTTCAGTCAGGCTGTATGCAGTGTCTGCTTCTCACTTCCTGAATTTCTCTCCCTCCCCCTCCCTCTTGCTGAACGGGACACAGAACACTTCTGCAGGTCAGATAATCTGCAGATTCTTATACAGAACAGACTCAGTGTTATCTGTGTGTTTATCATAGAGAGATAACAGACTTGGCTTTATCACCAAAGTTCAATTATCAGAACAGATTGTCCTGCCAGCACTGAGTAAGTGATTTCACTTGTCCTATCTCCCAGGTCCTTGGTTATAGCAACGCAGTGTAAACAATGGGAGGAATAAGTTCACATAGCAGGCAAACACAACAGGATTTCTAAAGCAATATATTTAGAAATAGGCTTCAATTTACACAAGCTATCAGTATAGATAGGATCCTTGAGGTGGGACAACTCCTTTAAAGTATGGGTCAGCAAAGTTTTGTTGTACGAAGAACCAATTCTGTAAAAAGAGTTAAATATTCCCTAAATAGTATCATAAGTAAAGAATCTAGCCCCCACATGAGGAATAGTAGGGTGTTTAACCTGAAAATCTCACAACAATCTGGTATAATCCCAAGAAAGGAAAGTTTGTCCTAAGGAGGGACCATGAAAAAACCTAAGTGCCTATTGAGAGTGGCATGAAAGGATCATTATTTCGAAATGTTATTGAATAAGTTGTTCAGCTTGCAGAGAATGGTAAAAACAAGTATATTTCTTCCGATACTGCATATCCAAAGTCTCTGCTCCAATTCGCTTTCATTTTCAGATATATCCATTATTACCTTTCCTCTTTGCTCATCATGTTCACTTTAGTGACTAGAAATGACCAGCTTTGAAAAGGAAACATGATTTTTAGATACTTTATTAGTAGAGATCTATGCTGTGCATGTCTATATGTAATCACCAGTGGTTGTCATGTGAATTGTACCTGTCAAGGGATTTGATAGTATTTTGCAATATTATATTGATTTTGAGTCTTTTTCAGAAAGAATTCACAGAAAGGTAAAAGTGGACATATTTGTAGGAATTCTAGTCACATTTCAGTATGAATGGTCCATTATGTTCCTACCGTACTAACTTATTGTGTTTACCATTACATATACTGTGATTACTCAGATGTGGAACCAGCTATTCACAAAGACAATTTTTTTTTTTTTTTTTTCAAGAGACGAGTCAAGTCAGAAACAAGTAATCCACTTTACTGCAAGGACACCACTTTCAGAAAATGTTGCCATCTAAAAAAAGTCAAAAAAGCACCTCCGCTATGGATGAATGATACTATGAGATAGTATCATAATGCTGTTCTTTCAGCTGCAAGCATGAGGAGTTTGAGACATGTAGACTGTCTGCCCATGGGTCACTTGTTTCAATTGTGCATCCTCTTGCATGAACCAACAAGACAATTGTTCTTGGTTGAGCAGTCTTAGGAGGCTAAGGGGTTTTATGTCTTTCCTTGTTATTTCTTGGCAATCTTATACCTAACAATAACCTTACTGATTGCTAGCTTTCATTAATACATCTTATATAACTTACCATGAAATAGAACATAGTATATCACATTTATTTTATGAACAAAAAATCTTAATTGAAAAATACCTTTTCTATTCAGCCTTTTGTATTGTATGTTTCACTGTGTTTTATATGGCTGCTGCACCAGCCTATTCACACCACCAACTTCCTCTGTCATGTTCTATGCTAATGGAGGTCTTGAGGATGATGTCAGGGGATGAAAGGCCTGAACATGTTTAATATTTTCTTTCATTTCTAGAGATGAGCGAGTAGTACTCGATCGAGTAGGTATTCGATTGAATACTACGGTATTTGAAATACTCGTACTCGATCGAGTACCACTCGCTGAACCAGCATTGATTGGCCGAATGCTATACAGTCGGCCAATCAACGCTGGTTCTTCTCCTACCTTTAGAAGTCTTCTCCGTGCAGCTTCCCCGCGGCGTCTTTCAGCTCTTCATTTACTCTGCCAGGCATCGGGCCTTGTAGTGCGGGCATGCGCAGTCGGCTCTGCCGAGGCCCGATGCCTGGCAGAGTGAATGAAGAGCCAGAAGATGCCGCGGGGACGCTGCACGGAGAAGACTTCTCAGAGGATCCAGCCCGACCCTCACTCGTGGACTTGGTAAGTATAATTTGATCGAACGTTGCCTACCCCTAAAACGAGCATTTTCCCCCCATAGACTATAATAGGGTTCGATATTCGATTCGAGTAGTCGACTATTGAGGGGCTACTCGAAGCGAATATCAAACCTCAAACAGTTTACGGTTCGCTCATCTCTATTCATTTCCTTTGTTCTTTCTATTAAAACACATGCATGCTTAGCCCAGCCTGAATGTGAATTGGAAGGTTGGGAGGAATAGTTGAAAAGGAAAGGGGTGGCCAGGAAATGATCTATGTTTTAAATCACAATTTTATGTTAAACATATTTTTAAAGATTTTTGGTTGCACTTTTTTTTTAATTTTTCCATGTTATTAGCTATATGTTAAAGAAAAATCTAAAAATGTTGCCAGTAAATTTAAAATAGTTTGCGTTTCTGTGTCTTATCTACATATACATGATAGTTGTGATCATCGGTGTTCTGATAAGTTAGGAGGAGTTCACACTACCATGTAAATATCTGTTGCTGTCTTCCATCATAGGATGACAGCAATGGACATTAAACTGTCATAGAGGATGGTCACAGACTAATTCTGTGTCTGTTCTCATTGACACTAATGTAAACAAACATGCTATTTTAAAAAAGTTTTTTAGAAGCACTATTTTCCCTGATATTAAAAAATTAAAACAAAATAAAAACATCATAAAGCCCTATAAGTCACCAAAAAAGATGCATAAATTAGTTGAATAACCAAAATGATAAAAATGTTAACGCCCTCAAAACTACACATACAAAAAAAAAAAAACGAAAATGTGTCTGCTTCAAAATCACAAATTGGCCCAGTACTGAAGTCATTAGGTGCAATCACAAGTCTCATCATGTTACACAGGAGGCTGGAAGAGGATGCTAAGCAACCGCTGCACTCCAGGAGAGATCCCAGGAGAGGTGAGGCGGGGTGGGGTGCCACACTTCTTCTGGGCCTCCACTTTTTACACTTTGGGGTCCAAAGAGAGTCTGAGAAGACCCCAGAGTATAATATCAGTTCATTGGTGATGACCCTCAAAGGTTTCAGGTTCGGGTCTAGCCAAAAACTTTTGGAAAATGCTGGTCAAATCTCTGCTAATCGTCCATTCAGATTCAGAGCTAAGTATAAAGCCATTCATTGTAAATGATATAGCATGAGCTTTTCACTAGATCTCATATTAGATAGAGGTTTGTACAGTATATCATACATCTTTATCTCTATCAATTCAAATGTAACAATTTTCTATCCCATAAAAGTTTAATATACTAGATACAAAGAGCGATAGGTATAGCTGACTTGTGATGAAAAAAAATCACTCCCGCTAAGTTTTTTAATTCAGATATCCGCTTGAGACTGTCCTGTTTCTCATTTGGCAATCAATCACTGTCAGTACCCAAGTATCAACAGCTGTTCCTCTGAGCCGCATGGCAGTACTGCAGAATCATTTCATTCCCAGCATACATTTTTCCATTAGGGTTGAGCATGGAACATCCAGGACTTTGTTACCCTTTGCCCCAATTTCTTGTGCCATCAAAAAAGAAACAGATTAGTTCATGGCCCCATTCATAAGATATTACGCAGAAAGTGGGCATTCAATATCCAATTTGAAAGCTTTGAGGCAGCGGAGAAATTGTGGAATTTACAATTTATGACGAAGAAGTTACTATCTCGATTACATACAACTGTATACAGCTCTGTTGTATTACATAACATTGCATTGAAAATTCAGTAATCTAGATTCTGTTACAGGACAGTTTGCTGTATTATGAAATCTAGTTTCAGTGATAGCACAGATTCACAGTAGTTTTATTGTAATATAAGTTAGTAGGTCTTGCATTTCTTTGCTTTCCCCCTTTATTTCAATTTACTCCTGGTATTGGCTTCAAAAACTACATCTACAAAACCTGAATGTCATTCGACAAGCTGGGGGTCATCTTGTGCCAGACATCTTGGGTTATGTTGAGATTAGAGGAAAGGTAAGTCACATCTGTGTCCTATGGAGTAGTGATATGTTCTATTCTTTGGAGAACCCCTTTATTTTGAAAGGCTATTATGCACTATACTGCTAGTTCATGGACAGCCTGGTGGCGCAGTGCTTAGCATTGTTGCCTTGCTAGGTTCGAATCCAGCCAAGGATGACATCTTCAAGAAGATTTTATGTTCTGTCTGTGTTTGTGTGGGTCTCCTCCAGGTAGTCTAGTTTCTTCTTACACTCCAAAGACATTTAGATCATGAACCCCATATGGGACATTATTGACAAAATCTGTAAAGCACTGTGGAATAAGATGGCATTATATCAGTAAGTAAATAAATAGTATATACTATTGTACTGTACATTAAACAGATATAACTCTTAGCTGCTATCTTTAAGGGTTAGATACAGATAATTGGATCATCAGTGGACAGGATTTGGCTTCTACAAAGAGACTTTCTTTATGAAATAATCTTGTTAAACTGCTTTAGAAAGGGACTTTTACAATATGAAAGAAGCTCCTTTATTTACCTCCCACAATATCACAGGCATCTAGTGAGTACTAGCATTGTGAACTAGGCTTTATACTGTATACAGCTTTTACAGTCATGTCAGGCAGCCCCTCTTCTCTGAACTACTGAATTATACGTCTGAAACTCTACAGTTCTATATGCCCCTGTGGCAGGCAATAAGTGAATAGCTACAGGGCTATGTCATCTCTGTATTCCTAATATCTAAAAAATGTAGCATATTATGCCCTATTAAGATGTGACAAAGTAGACAATCATATTTCAGTTCTCCAGACAGATATGAGCAGATGAGCCTTGGAAACCTTTGGATTTTGATGAATGAGTTGATGGGATATTTCTGAGTGTTATTTCAATGTGGAATGAAGCCATACACAAAACAGATTTTAAAAGATTTGTGTTAAGTCATTCAATGGCGACTGGCCTCTGGCAATACTGAAATCTTCTTCATGACACCACAGATACTCTTTTGCAAGGTAATAATAGCTTAAAGCAGCTTCTTTTGTAGACATTGTTAATCTTAACCTAGCATTAAAGCAATAGCTGTAGGTCAGTTTTCAGTATTATCCCTAAGAATTTGACACAGTACCATGAAAAAAACTATAAAGCCAATTAGTTTCGACACTTTGCAAACAACCCCTTTTCATATTCTCTATTAGGTCAGATATATGATATAGAGTTGGATCCTTGACTCCATTTGTCAGGACAGAGAACTGCCATGTCATACTACATTTTGGGAAATTTAAAGAAGGGCTGTCTTGACAAGACAATAACATAATGTGGTTGTTAATCACAGACGGGTGATTATGTGGACATATCTGACCAATCTGGATGATTCTGAGAGTAATTGGGAGAAGATGCTGTGGTCAGATGAGACAAAAATTGAGCTCTTTGGCATTAACTCAACTTGCCGTGTTTGGAGGAAGAGAAATGCTGCTTATGACCCAAGTAACACTATTCCCAATGTCCAGCATGGAGGTGGAAACATTATGTTTTGGGGTGTTTCTTTGCTAAGGGCACAGGACTACTTCACCACATCAATGGAAGAATGGATGGAGCCTGAGTGACAACCTCCTTCCCTCTGCCAGGACATTAAAAATGGGTCACAGCTGGGCCTTCCAGCAGGACCATGACCCAAAACATACAGCCAAGGCAACAAAGGAGTGGCTCAAAAAGAAGTACATTATGGTCATGGAGTGGCCTAGCCAGTCTCTAATCCTTAATCCCATAGAAAACTTATGGAGGGAACGGAAGCTCCGAGTTGCCAAGCGACAGCAGATCATTAGAGATGATCTTTACAGATGATTAGAGATGATCTGCAAAGAGGAGTAGACCAAAATTTATCCAGACATGTGTGCAGACCTCATCATCAACTACATAAAACGTCTGACTGCTGTGCGCACCAACAAGGGTTTTGCCACCAAGTATTAAGTCTTGTTTGCCCGAGGGATGAAATACTTATTTCTTTATGCAAAATGCAAATATATTCATAAAATTTATATAATGTGATTTTCTGGATTTTATTTTTAATATTCTCTCACTGTTAAAATTAACCTACCCTTTAAATTATAAACTGTTCATGTCTTTGTCAGTGGGCAAACTTACAAAATCAGCAAGGGAACAAATAATGATTTCCTTCACTGTATCAGAATTAAGAAAGTCACATATCACATCTCAGCTGTCTTGTTTACATTTTGATAACCTATATGATTTCATATTGTGAGGCTCTTCAGATGTGGTTCCTTTTATATATTCCTGATAAATGTGCAGTTAAGGAGACAATTCCTAGTGTTTGATAGGTCTGTATGTCAGAATCACTTAATTCAAAGTCTAAAGTATTGTAGATCACAGGCATCTCTGCACAGTGGAAGACTTTTATGAAAAAGCATATAATACACAGAATACATCAATGGCATTTTCACAACTTGAATAACAGCATAAACATCTCTTAACAAACTTACTTGCTCACTGGATGAACTTACTGTTTCTTATTTAAGCTGTGTGAAATATATTGTATTTTAATGTACTTAATAAATCACTGC
This sequence comes from Leptodactylus fuscus, assembly GCF_031893055.1. Classification (NCBI taxonomy): domain Eukaryota; kingdom Metazoa; phylum Chordata; class Amphibia; order Anura; family Leptodactylidae; genus Leptodactylus; species Leptodactylus fuscus. The sequence goes on from NC_134268.1 coordinate 155,430,356, forward strand.
TGCTTTGACTCTGCCCTGGGTGACTATAATATATTTCTTGTATAAAACAGTAGTGCGAGTACCATTGTACATAATGCAGTGATTGGGAAGTAGCACAAATATACATTTATGTTACAGTTTTACTTTGTATTGTACATGATAAGGATTTGTTGGCGTTTCTATTAGAGATGAGCGAGTAGGTGTTCGATCAAATACTACGGTATTCGAAATACTCGTACTCGATCGAATACTACTAGCTGTTCGAAGTTAAGATTCGATGCAGAACCAGCATTGATTGGCAGAATGCTATACATTGCCAATCAACGCTGGTTCTTCTCTTACCTTTAGAAGTCTTCTCCACGCGCAGCGTTCCCGCGTCCTCTTCCGGCTCTGCATTCACTCTGCCAGGCATCGGGCCTGGGCAGAGCTGACTGCGTATGTCCGCTTGTAGTGTGTGCATGCGCAGTCGGCTATGCCTAGGCCCGATGCCTAGCAGAGTGAATTCAAGGCCGGAAGAGGACGCGGGGACGCTGTGCAAGGAGAAGAATCCAGCCCGACTCATGGACTTGGTAAGTAGAATTTGATCGAATGTTGTGTACCCCTGAAATGAGCATTTCCCCCCATAGACTATAATGGGGAGCGAAGCCCGTTCGAACAGTTGAACAGTGTGCGGCTGTTCGAATTGGATTTTGAACCTCGAACATTTTAGTGTTCGCTCATCTCTAGTTTCTATTATTTTATTGATTTGCACATAAAATATTAGTGAATGAAAAGGTTCTATGCTTTGCTTTATATATTGTTATAGAAAAAAATGGGGCAAATCTATTAAAACTGGTGTGTGTGGTACGCTAGTCTTAATAAAGGGGTGTTCACACTACCGCTGCTGTCAGCCCAGGGGTTTCTGTCATAAACCATGGGGAAACTGGACAGGGAACAGTTTGCCAGCAGTCAGCTTTAAAACCCATTCATTTTAACAGGTTTTTAAAGCTAAAAATCGCTGTCTGTATGCTGCTTCTCCGCCTGGAAACCCATTTTCTTTGTGTCCGTGCAAAAAAAACGGTTTCCAGATGGAGTGGCAGCATATGGACACCGGCCATTAGCTGTAAAAACCCATTCAAATGAATAGATTTTAAAGCTGACTGCCGGAAAGCCATCCCTTGTCCAGTGTCCCATGGGTTTAGGACGGAAACCCCTGGGCAGACAGCTGCGGCAGTGTGATTGCCCCCTAAAGGTTCTGACTGGCATAGGGATCGGAAGATTTTTTCAGAAATATACTTTCTTGTACCAGAATGGAAATCTACACCAAATAGGAACTGGCATGGATTTTCATTCTAACTCAGAATGCTAGCATGAATTATAATAAACCTGTTGGGCTGAAGTGTCCCTGGGTTGTGACACAATGATGAATTTCCCTAATGACTCTTTTTCCCTATATCTTGCTGTTACATTGTCTGTAAATGTAAGGGTGCATTCACACGATGTAACATGTAGCGTGATCTGGCACGTATACGGCGCAAAATTACGGGCGCAAAATAACGCGGTGTATACGCTCGTAAATCCCATTGAAATTAATGGGATCTTTTTGAGCGCTCAAACTCTGACACGCCATATACATGCCAGATCACGCTACACGTTACATTGTGTGAATGCACCCTAAATGCTCAGAAACTCTGTACTCACTGAAAAACAATGAGAGCCACATGAGGGCTTATAAGTCATTGAAGTATTTAGTATCACTCCTGGGGCATATTACACAGAGCAAAGCTCCTGAGAGAGTGTGTACAAGAGAGGAAGGGTACAGAGAGGAAGATGACAGGTATAAATACTCAGCTTTTCCTCTCAGCATATCATCTTCTTATAAGTATTATTCTATCTTCAGTACACTGCTTCTGAGTATGGGAGAAGAAAGAGCACGTCCTACCAAAAATCTTTACCAAGTAACACTTAGAAAAGATAAAAACTCTCAATTATAGACAGAGAGGCAAATTTATCAAGACCAACATGTTCCATACCAGTTTTGGTAATCCCTGTCATGCTGGAGTTTTGCACCTAATTTATGATGCAGACCTCATCTTTAATGAAGATTAGAGATGAGCGAACACTAAAATGTCCGAGGTTCGAAATCCGATTCGAACAGCCGCACACTGTTCGACTGTTCGAACGGATTTTGAATCCTATTATAGTCTATGGGGGGAAATGCTCGTTTCAGGGGTATGCAAAATTCGATAAAATTATACTTACCAAGTCCATGAGTGACGGTTGGGTTGGATTCTCCTTGAAGTCTTCTCCCGGCGCAGCTCCCCCGCGGCGTCTTCCGGCTGGAATTCACTCTGCCTAGGCACGGGGCCTAGGCAGAGCTGACTGCGCATGCGCGGTCGGCTCTGCCCGGCCCGATGCCTGAGCAGAGCCGACTGCGCATGTGAGGGCATGCCCGCGCATGCACAGTCAGCTCTGCCTAGGCCGGATGCCTAGGCAGAGTATATTCCAACCGGAAAACGCCGCGAGGACGCTGCACGGAGAAGACTTCTAAAGGTAAGAGAAGAACCAGCGTTGATTGGCAATGTATAGCATTCTGCCAATCATCGCTGGTTCTACATCGAACCTTAAACTTCAAACAGCTAGTAGTGTTCGATCGAGTACGAGTAATTCGAATACCGTAGTATTCGATCGAACACTACTCGCTCATCTCTAATGAAGATAAATCTGATGGAGCCAATGGCCCGCTCCAGCACACCCACTTTGCACCCCTTCGAAGAAAGAAGTATGAGAAGCAAAGCACAAAAAGTCCTAATTTTGGGGTAAAATTTTCACTTGCAAAAACATTTTGCCACAGAGGAGAAAATCACTTTATAAACAACCGGAGTCCTAATTCTTAAGGGTTTGTAGAGCTATTATTGCACTATGTTTCTGTTTTTCTCTGCAAAATTATGTCCCCGAATGCCAAAATGGGGCTTGTTGCAGCTCCTTGCACAGCTGAGTGGCTAAAAGAACTTAAACCAGTTGTGGCCACTTCTTTCCAAATATCTTTCGTGGTCCCAGAGGTTAGACCCACTATAACCATAATGTTATATACTAGTGATTTACTATCATCGTAAGACATCTATGATATAACGACTACTGCAGAAAGTATTTCACTAGATTTTCTATCGCAACATTTTCAAAAGCTATTTCTTACAAGGAAAAAAAAAATCACAACTGCAAGATATGTATGTCAGATGTGCAATATTCCCTGTATTTTTCTGCAAGGCTGAGACTCCACATAAGTAACCATGAAGTATAAGATTGACACTGCCTTAAATGAAATGATAGCAGTGAGAGCGATAACGTGTTAAATCTAACAATGCCAACTGCAAAAGCTGAAGCAGAGCAACGTAAAAAAAATACTTTTATCCAGGCACTACTTTTGGACTGGTTGGAAATACAAATTATTATAACTTTACACCACAAATTATATGGAATGGCTTTTTCTACAGTTATGGCTCCAGTAAGGGATCATGATACCGCAGGAACATGCTGATATTGGCCCATATTTGAGCTAATGTTCATATTCTCATTGCCGTCGAGCTGTGTTCCTACATTAGATGTCAAAATTTTAATTATATTCTTTGTGAGTTTTCAAGGACAAAAACATTTTCACTTCCAGACAGAAGAAAGCCAGATTTCCTGTTCTGCTATAAGTAGGAAAGCAAATTGATCTATTGCCTCTGCATTGCTTGTTGTATTTGTTCCTAGCAAATATGGCATGACTGGTGATTTTGTTTGCATTTGCTTTTTCCTACTGCAAAGGAGATATGTTGGCATTGGCAATTGCTATGACAATTTTTTTTTTTTTTTTTTTTTTTAGGACAAAATCCACACTTGTTATAAAGCAGGTAATCCGAATTATCTGTAAAATATACCTTGAAAAAAGGATGCGGATCTTTATTCATTGCAATAGTGTTTACTGTACTGAAGTAAATGCAAACACCTGTCAGGCATCTGGTTTTAATCCAGGTTGCATCTGCTACTGATTTAACAATTTAGATTAGATTTGTTAGACTGATGTCGGCTTGTCAGTTACAAAACAATGTTCATTTACTGAAGTCGCTGATTTTTCCACCAGCAGCTAAATTTGTGAAAAGAGAGATCAAATTGTCCTGGCGAGTATTGGGAAAACCAAAACTACAGGTATAAAGGTTTTCTTGATCCATGCATATATCATGGAAATACGTGCTTTTATATTCACAAATAGGATGTTATCAACTTCGCACCAGGTCCTTATGGGTGAACTTATAGCGATTCTCAAACAACCACTAATGCAGAATATACATAACCTCAGGAAATTATTCTTTCACCCAGTTCTCTTGTGTTTTACCACTTTTTCACGCTGGAGAATAACTCCCATCCCATGTTTGAGATTGTGACGGCAGTGGGCAGTACTGGCAGTGACCGAAGGAGGTGTAAGGAGGTGTAAGAAGGAGCGTTATCGGAGGTCCTTCTTCCCATCCGCGGTCAGGCTGTATAATCAACATCAGGCTAAGCGGCGATCACTCTGCACAGAGAACTAAATGATCCTGGAGTCTTTCTTTTTCTTTTAGTTGCTATGACTCCTAGTATTTTTTTCTATTTGCTATTCTGAGCTTGTATGTATTCTTTTTTTGTAATATATTACTGTCATGCTGCTGTAACACACAGAATTTCCCTATGGTGGGACTATTAAAGGATTATCTTATCTTATGTTGAGATTTTATCTTCAGTTAGAGAATGAAGGAAACAAGATTGAAGGAAAAGTCTGTATTATTTTTGCATTAGAGTGAATGGGATGGACACAGACAGAGGGCGCTCAATCTGCATCCGTTTTTCTGCTGGGCTATAGTCCATTGCATGCAGTACTGTATCCATTAAAATCCCTTCCTATATGTCCCACAAATAGCTGATCATCTCATTTCAAGCAGGTGGTTTTTTAGCATGTCATGGAGGCCCAAAGACTCCTTTGCGTCTATAAACATCCGGGCAGTATCTACTAAAGCCTGGACGTATGTCATTAGTAGTGCGAACACGAACACTTGTCTATACTGACCTATCTAAATCTATTCAGATGTATACATACTTAGCTTGCCACAAATTTGTTTAAGAACTCTTATTTCTCATGAAACCATTTCTGTCTAATAGTGTACCACACTAGCAAAACCCATGGTCGAATGGTATTCCTATCAAAATCACTGGGTTTCCAGACAGAGACATAGGACATAGGACATAGGACAAAGGACATAGGATAGATAGATAGATAGATAGATAGATAGATAGATAGATAGATAGATAGATAGATAGACAGATAGAGACATAGGATAGATATCTTGGGACAGAGTATTGCAATATTACATATGTTGCACTATATTGTTTGGAAAACTTATCTCCTGAGGACACTTACAGTCCTATGAAAAAGTTTGGGCACCCCTATTAATCTTAATCATTTTTAGTTCTAAATATTTTGGTATTTGCAACAGCCATTTCAGTTTGATATATCTAATAACTGATGGACACAGTAATATTTCAGGATTGAAATGAGGTTTATTGTACTAACAGAAAATGTGCAATATGCATTAAACCAAGATTTGACCGGTGCAAAAGTATGGGCACCTCAACAGAAAAGTGACATTAATATTTAGTAGATCCTCCTTTTGCAAAGATAACAGCCTCTAGTCGCTTCCTGTAGCTTTTAATCAGTTCCTGGATCCTGGATAAAGGTATTTTGGACAAACAATTCAAGTTCAGTTAAGTTAGATGGTCGCCGAGCATGGACAGCCCGCTTCAAATCATCCCACAGATGTTCAATGATATTCAGGTCTGGGGACTGGGATGGCCATTCCAGAACATTGTAATTGTTCCTCTGCATGAATGCCTGAGGATTTGGAGCGGTGTTTTGGATCATTGTCTTGCTGAAATATCCATCCCCGGCGTAACTTCAACTTCGTCACTGATTCTTGAACATTATTCTCAAGAATCTGCTGATACTGAGTGGAATCCATGCGACTCTCAACTTTAACAAGATTCCCGATGCCGGCATTGGTCACACAGCCCCAAAGCATGATGGAACCTCCACCAAATTTTACAGTGGGTAGCATGTGTTTTTCTTGGAATGCTGTTTCTTTTTGGACGCCATGCATAACGCCTTTTTTTATAACCAAACAACTCAATTTTTGTTTCCAAAATGAAGCTGCCTTGTCCAAATGTGCTTTTTCATACCTCAGGCAACTCTATTTGTGGCGTACGTGCAGAAACGGCTTCTTTCTCATCACTCTCCCATACAGCTTCTATTTGTGCAAAGTGCGCTGTATAGTTGACCGATGCACAGTGACACCATCTGCAGCAAGATGATGCTGCAGCTCTTTGGAGATGGTCTGTGGATTGTCCTTGACTCTTCTCACCATTCTTCTTCTCTTCCTTTCTGATATTTTTTTTGGCCTGCCACTTCTGGGCTTAACAAGAACTGTCCCTGTGGTCTTCCATATCCTTACTATGTTCCTCACAGTGGAAACTGACAGGTTAAATCTCTGAGACAACGTTTTGTATCCTTCCGCTGAACAACTATGTTGAACAATCTTTGTTTTCAGATCATTTGAGAGCGGGCTGTCCATGTTCGGCGACCATCAAACTTAACTGAACTTGAATTGTTTTGCAGAAAGAAATGGTCCAATATCCCTTCATCCAGGATCCAGGAACTGATTAAAAGCTACAGGAAGCGACTAGAGGCTGTTATCTTTGCAAAAGGAGGATGTACTAAATATTAATGTCACTTTTCTGTTGAGGTGCCCATACTTTTGCACCGGTCAAATTTTGGTTTAATGCATATTGCGCATTTTCTGTTAGTACAATAAACCTCATTTCAATCCTGAAATATTACTGTGTCCATCAGTTATTAGATATATCAAACTGAAATGGCTGCTGCAAACACCAAAATATTTAGAACTAAAAATGATTAAGATTAATAGGGGTGCCCAAACTTTTTCATAGGACTGTATGTATATAATAATGGCTTGCCTAAAGCTTTATTCACACTTCCGTCATTGCTTCAGTTGCCATCATTAGTATAGCTGGTTAATTTTCAACATATCCTATAGATTCTGTTGATCTGTACTTATTAGCCAGGTTTTCTTTAGGATACCATTGTTATAATCTTAGAATCCCTGTTTTTCTGTGACATTGACTAGAATGAAAGGTGAAAATATAGGAACATTGTATTAAAAACTGATGACTTGCTGCAGTGTGATATCACACATTGAAAGTAAAGTTGCTTTTTTTAAATGTAGATTGTGAGCCCCATATAGGAAGCACAATGTATAGTTATTTATATTTTTCCTATCAGTATGTCTTTGTAGAATGGGAGGAAATTCACACAAACGTGAGGAGAACATACAAACTCCTTCCAGATGTTGTTCCTGGTGGGATTCAAACCCAGGCCTCCAGTGCTGCAAGGCTGCCACCATGCTGCCCCACATTGAAAGTTGAAGTTTGCTGAACAGTAGGAGTCCTCCCTTACCTCTCTTACTTAGACATGTCCAGATACATGTAACACAAGTTAAAGAACTTATCACAACACGTGGTTCTGTGCTAATACATTATATAGGTATACGTTAACTATCGTATTTGTGTCTATGTGTGATTCCCCCACATAGGGAATTACAGTATTTCACGGCTTTTTTTTTTTCTAGCATATCATAATGTTGTGTTGAATTGGTTTCAGAAAAAAATGTAATTTTTAACCACCTACTAGGCCAGTTACCGTAAGTGTGGACATGTCCATATATTTATGGAGAGAATTATAAAAATGCAATGAACTAATATTTGATATGGTCTATGGCAGGTTTTTGTCTGCTAAAAATAAATCGACTTTGTTGGAAATTTTCAGCTGGCAGTCAGCGCAAAAAATAACCGCATTTGTCATAAATGGCTAGTTTTGGCTGGTGATCAGCCATTGTGCACAGACTTATTTTTTAACTAAATTGTACCTTTTCCTACTAAATACGCAAATGTAGCTCAAGTGCAAGGAGGCCTTTCTAGGGTTTTTCAAGGAAATGGCGCATCTATTGGACTGTCTAAAGCTAAGACAGTGCTCAGCATAATTTTCCCTGGAATGCAATGTTCTGATTTGATATGGAGTTTCCTGGTGATAGATTTGATTTAACTTGTGACATGCATAACCCCTCGTTCACATCTGCACTTAGTAATCCATTTGGGGAGTCCGCATGGGGACCCCCCCCCAAACTAACTACCGAATGCATTTGCAAGCGGTGTGCATAGACTATACTGGAGTCCGTGTGCTTGCTGTGCGATCTCCGCACAGAACATGCGGACAAGGAACTAGACTGTGAAGTACTTTCCTGTCCACATGTTCTCTGCGGAGATCTCATTATAGTCTATGGCAGGGGTCCTCAAACTGCGGCCCGAAGGCCACATGCGGCCCACCAAGCACTTCTGTCTGGCCCCACAGACAACGCCGGCAGGCATGCATTTATAATGAAGCTCCTGGGGAGCTCGGGCTAGGCCATGGAGCGCACTTCACTTTACCTATTGGAGGGCACTGCTCCCGATGTCTGTGCGACCTGCTCTGCCTCCGGCCCACTGTTTAAAAAGTTTGAGGACCCTTGGTCTATGGGGTCCATGTGCTTTCACTGGCACATCGCTTGGCAGTGTGTTTGGTATTCCATTTGGGGGTCCCCATGTGTACTCCCCGACTGGATTACCAAACTCAGATGTGAACTAGACATTTTCAGCTAAGATGTCAGATAAGGGAGGACAACGTGGCATAATGTAACTAGTACCGTAACTGGAGATTTAGACAGACAACCCCTGTGATAATTCTAGGAGGAATTGTAGAGAATAATGAATTGCAATCTGGCATCTGAAAGTATAACATTAGCCAGGTACTTCAATAGACAGTCCCATTTACATATGCACATAAGACTAATCTGCTCTTATTTATGGTATTAGCCTAAGATTAAACTTTCTTGATAGAACAATACATGAGAGAGATTTAGAGCGTTTCATTATTTTCTTTTATTTTCCAATTTGCCAATCTGTTTCCTGCTAGACAAAATGATAATATGTAATAATATGTCATTTTCAGAAGAGGCCTATTATTAAGAAAGATACTGCTTGTAAAAAAAAACCCCAGGGAACTCTGACAATCGAAGAAAAATAAAAGAATATGTAAATTGGTCACCCTGTGATAATCTTGGGAAACTGCGCGCTATAATAACATGGCACTGTGTGTTTATTTCCCTCCAAGACAACTACATTGCAATTCCCGTCCTATTACATTTTTGACAACTGATTTTGCCTATGATTTATTATTATTAGTTGTATTATTGTTGTTGCTACTCTACCAATTTTCTATGGTCTACTAAGTATACAATTACCTGTAGGGTTGAAAAAAAACACTGTGTGCTCACTCATGTAGATTGCTTGATCTCAGTTGTATTGTTTTCCATCTATATCTCCAGCTTTTTATGATTCTGTAATATGGCGTAATTGCTTATAACATGACAAGTTCAGCTCAGACTTTGTGCTATTATTTAAAATGAATTTGAACTTAGAATGTGACATTTTTATTATCAGGTTGTTAGCAGGCTATCAGCTCTTTTAGATCGGGTGAGCCCTACGACACCTGCATGAACAGTAAATGGTATAGGCACATGTACATGCAAGAAGGTATCACAAGCAACCTATGCATTCATATAGTGTAATAAACTTGTCATGTACTGAACAAAGTAATAACTATACATTTTATTATTACTATATATATGCATATGGGGGTAGATGATATCTAGGTGTAGAAACCGGCTGACCAGTATTCTATCTATTCAATCCCCACGGGCCCCATGTTTTGACACTAATCTCCTATCATTATGCAGCATTTTGTTGCTGCCTGTGGCGTTCTTTTGTATGGCATCCATCCCAGTTCACAGAGATATGGGTAAGAACCAGAAAGTCGTTTACTAACAGGGCTCCTAGAACAAGAACAGTCTGAGGCCAGGAATCGGCAGTAGAGATGAGCGAACAGTGTTCTATCGAACTCATGTTCGATCGGATATTAGGCTGTTCGGCATGTTCGAATCGAATCGAACACCGCGTGGTAAAGTGCGCCATTACTCGATTCCCCTCCCACCTTCCCTGGCGCCTTTTTTGCTCCAATAACAGCGCTGGGTAGGTGGGACAGGAACTACGACACCGGTGACGTTGAAAAAAGTAGGCAAAACCCATTGGCTGCCGAAAACATGTGACCTCTAATTTAAAAGAACAGCGACGCCCAGCTTCGCGTCATTCTGAGCTTGCAATTCACCGAGGACGGAGGTTTCCGTCCAGCTAGCTAGGGCTTAGATTCTGGGTAGGCAGGGACAGGCTAGGATAGGAAGGAGAAGACAACCAACAGCTCTTGTAAGAGCTAAATTGCAGGGAGAAGCTTGTCAGTGTAACGTGGCACTGACGGGCTCAATCGCCGCAACCCAGCTTTCCCAGGATCCTGAATGGAATACACTGTCAGTGTATTCCCGTATACCCGATATATACCCCGATACCCGTTCCAACGGTGTGCCCCCCCACCTTCACCCCAGAAATACCCTGCAAGTCCCCTAGCAATAGAATTGGGGCTATATACACCCACAATTTTTACTACTGGTATACAGTGCCATTGTCTGACTGGGAATTCAAAGAATATATTGGGAATACAAATACCCTCATTTCTTGCTACTGCCATATAGTGCCAGTTTCTGACTGGTAATTCAAAGAATATATTGGGGTTACGTGCACCCACAATTTTTACTACTGGTATACAGTGCCATTGTCTGACTGGGAATTCAAAGAATATATTGGGGTTATAAATACCCTCATTTCTTGCTACTGCCATATAGTGCCAGTTTCTGACTGGTAATTCAAAGAATATATTGGGGTTACGTGCACCCACAATTTTTACTACTGGTATACAGTGCCATTGTCTGACTGGGAATTCAAAGAATATATTGGGAATACAAATACCCTCATTTCTTGCTACTGCCATATAGTGCCAGTGTCTGACTGGGAATTCAAAGAATATATTGGGGTTACGTGCACCCACAATTTTTACTACTGGTATACAGTGCCATTGTCTGACTGGGAATTCAAAGAGTATATTGGGAATACAAATACCCTCATTTCTTGCTACTGCCATATAGTGCCAGTTTCTGACTGGGAATTCAAAGAATATATTGGGGTTACGTGCACCCACAATTTTTACTACTGGTATACAGTGCCATTGTCTGACTGGGAATTCAAAGAATATATTGGGGTTATAAATACCCTCATTTCTTGCTACTGCCATATAGTGCCAGTTTCTGACTGGTAATTCAAAGAATATATTGGGGTTACGTGCACCCACAATTTTTACTACTGGTATACAGTGCCATTGTCTGACTGGGAATTCAAAGAGTATATTGGGAATACAAATACCCTCATTTCTTGCTACTGCCATATAGTGCCAGTTTCTGACTGGGAATTCAAAGAATATATTGGGGTTACGTGCACCCACAATTTTTACTACTGGTATACAGTGCCATTGTCTGACTGGGAATTCAAAGAATATATTGGGGTTATAAATACCCTCATTTCTTGCTACTGCCATATAGTGCCAGTTTCTGACTGGGAATTCAAAGAATATATTGGGGTTACGTGCACCCACAATTTTTACTACTGGTATACAGTGCCATTGTCTGACTGGGAATTCAAAGAATATATTGGGGTTATAAATACCCTCATTTCTTGCTACTGCCATATAGTGCCAGTTTCTGACTGGTAATTCAAAGAATATATTGGGGTTACGTGCACCCACAATTTTTACTACTGGTATACAGTGCCATTGTCTGACTGGGAATTCAAAGAGTATATTGGGAATACAAATACCCTCATTTCTTGCTACTGCCATATAGTGCCAGTGTCTGACTGGGAATTCAAAGAATATATTGGGGTTACGTGCACCCACAATTTTTACTACTGGTATACAGTGCCATTGTCTGACTGGGAATTCAAAGAGTATATTGGGAATACAAATACCCTCATTTCTTGCTACTGCCATATAGTGCCAGTTTCTGACTGGGAATTCAAAGAATATATTGGGGTTACGTGCACCCACAATTTTTACTACTGGTATACAGTGCCATTGTCTGACTGGGAATTCAAAGAATATATTGGGGTTATAAATACCCTCATTTCTTGCTACTGCCATATAGTGCCAGTTTCTGACTGGTAATTCAAAGAATATATTGGGGTTACGTGCACCCACAATTTTTACTACTGGTATACAGTGCCATTGTCTGACTGGGAATTCAAAGAATATATTGGGGTTATAAATACCCTCATTTCTTGCTACTGCCATATAGTGCCAGTTTCTGACTGGTAATTCAAAGAATATATTGGGGTTACGTGCACCCACAATTTTTACTACTGGTATACAGTGCCATTGTCTGACTGGGAATTCAAAGAGTATATTGGGAATACAAATACCCTCATTTCTTGCTACTGCCATATAGTGCCAGTGTCTGACTGGGAATTCAAAGAATATATTGGGGTTACGTGCACCCACAATTTTTACTACTGGTATACAGTGCCATTGTCTGACTGGGAATTCAAAGAGTATATTGGGAATACAAATACCCTCATTTCTTGCTACTGCCATATAGTGCCAGTTTCTGACTGGGAATTCAAAGAATATATTGGGGTTACGTGCACCCACAATTTTTACTACTGGTATACAGTGCCATTGTCTGACTGGGAATTCAAAGAATATATTGGGGTTATAAATACCCTCATTTCTTGCTACTGCCATATAGTGCCAGTTTCTGACTGGGAATTCAAAGAATATATTGGGGTTACGTGCACCCACAATTTTTACTACTGGTATACAGTGCCATTGTCTGACTGGGAATTCAAAGAATATATTGGGGTTATAAATACCCTCATTTCTTGCTACTGCCATATAGTGCCAGTTTCTGACTGGTAATTCAAAGAATATATTGGGGTTACGTGCACCCACAATTTTTACTACTGGTATACAGTGCCATTGTCTGACTGGGAATTCAAAGAATATATTGGGAATACAAATACCCTCATTTCTTGCTACTGCCATATAGTGCCAGTGTCTGACTGGGAATTCAAAGAATATATTGGGGTTACGTGCACCCACAATTTTTACTACTGGTATACAGTGCCATTGTCTGACTGGGAATTCAAAGAGTATATTGGGAATACAAATACCCTCATTTCTTGCTACTGCCATATAGTGCCAGTTTCTGACTGGGAATTCAAAGAATATATTGGGGTTACGTGCACTCACAATTTTTACTACTGGTATACAGTGCCATTGTCTGACTGGGAATTCAAAGAATATATTGGGGTTATAAATACCCTCATTTCTTGCTACTGCCATATAGTGCCAGTTTCTGACTGGTAATTCAAAAAATATATTGGGGTTACGTGCACCCACAATTTTTACTACTGGTATACAGTGCCATTGTCTGACTGGGAATTCAAAGAGTATATTGGGAATACAAATACCCTCATTTCTTGCTACTGCCATATAGTGCCAGTTTCTGACTGGGAATTCAAAGAATATATTGGGGTTACGTGCACCCACAATTTTTACTACTGGTATACAGTGCCATTGTCTGACTGGGAATTCAAAGAGTATATTGGGAATACAAATACCCTCATTTCTTGCTACTGCCATATAGTGCCAGTTTCTGACTGGGAATTCAAAGAATATATTGGGGTTACGTGCACCCACAATTTTTACTACTGGTATACAGTGCCATTGTCTGACTGGGAATTCAAAGAATATATTGGGGTTATAAATACCCTCATTTCTTGCTACTGCCATATAGTGCCAGTTTCTGACTGGTAATTCAAAGAATATATTGGGGTTACGTGCACCCACAATTTTTACTACTGGTATACAGTGCCATTGTCTGACTGGGAATTCAAAGAGTATATTGGGAATACAAATACCCTCATTTCTTGCTACTGCCATATAGTGCCAGTGTCTGACTGGTAATTCAAAGAATATATTGGGGTTACGTGCACCCACAATTTTTACTACTGGTATACAGTGCCATTGTCTGACTGGGAATTCAAAGAGTATATTGGGAATACAAATACCCTCATTTCTTGCTACTGCCATATAGTGCCAGTTTCTGACTGGGAATTCAAAGAATATATTGGGGTTACGTGCACCCACAATTTTTACTACTGGTATACAGTGCCATTGTCTGACTGGGAATTCAAAGAGTATATTGGGAATACAAATACCCTCATTTCTTGCTACTGCCATATAGTGCCAGTTTCTGACTGGGAATTCAAAGAATATATTGGGGTTACGTGCACCCACAATTTTTACTACTGGTATACAGTGCCAATTTCTAACTAGGAATTCAAAATGCGCAAGGCTCCCGGAAAGGGACGTGGACGAGGCCGTGGGCGAGGTCGGGGGAATGGTTCTGGGGAGCAAGGTAGCAGTGAAGCCACAGGGCGTCCTGTGCCTACTCCTGTGGGGCAGCAAGCATTGCGCCACTCCACAGTGCCAGGGTTGCTTGCCACATTAACTAAACTGCAGGGTACAAACCTTAGTAGGCCCGAGAACCAGGAACAGGTCTTGCAATGGCTGTCAGAGAACGCTTACAGCACATTGTCCAGCAGCCAGTCAGACTCTGCCTCCTCTCCTCCTATTACCCAACAGTCTTGTCTTCCTTCCTCCCAAAATTCCGAAGCTTTACAGAACAATAACCCAAACTGTCCCTGCTCCCCAGAGCTGTTCTCCGCTCCTTTCATTGTCCCTCAACCTGCCTCTCCACGTCACGATTCCACGAACCTAACAGAGGAGCATCTGTATCCAGATGCTCAAACACTAGAGTCTCCTCCATCTCCGTTCGATTTGGTGGTGGATGACCAGCAACCCACCCTCATCGACGATGATGTGACGCAGTTGCCGTCAGGGCATCCAGTTGACCGGCGCATTGTGCGGGAGGAGGAGATGAGACAGGAGTTGGAAGAGGAAGTGGTGGATGATGAGGACACTGACCCGACCTGGACAGGGGGGATGTCAAGCGGGGAAAGTAGTGTGGATGTTGAGGCAGGTGCAGCACCAAAAAGGGTAGCTAGAGGCAGAGGCAGAGGTCAGCAGCTTAGGCGAAGCCAGGCCACACCCGGAATCTCCCAAGATGTTCCAGTTCGTACCCAGCCCCGAAAAACTCCCACCTCGAGGGCACGTTTCTCGAAGGTGTGGAGTTTTTTCAAGGAATGCGCCGAGGACAGATATAGTGTTGTCTGCACAATTTGCCTCTCGAAATTGATTAGGGGCTCTGAGAAGAGCAACCTGTCCACCACTTCAATGCGCCGTCATTTGGAATCCAAGCACTGGAATCAGTGGCAGGCAGCAACGGCAGGACAAAGGCCGACTGCCGTTCACGCCACTGCCACTGCCTCTGCCTCTGCCTCTGCCACTGCCACTGCTGACTGTGCTGGCGATGCACTCCAGAGGACGAGCCAGGACACCACTTCATCTGCCTCCGCCACTTTGTTGACTTCTACCTCATCCTCCCCTGGTCCTGTCTTATCTCCTTCTCCTGCACCATCAAAGGCACCATCAGGCGTTTCTTTACAACAACCCACCATCTCTCAGACATTGGAGCGGCGGCAGAAATACACTGCTAACCACCCACACGCGCAAGCCTTGAACGCCAACATCGCTAAACTGCTGGCCCAGGAGATGTTGGCGTTCCGGCTTGTTGAAACTCCCGCCTTCCTGGACCTGATGGCAACTGCGGCACCTCGCTATGCCGTCCCTAGCCGTCACTACTTCTCCCGGTGTGCCGTCCCCGCCTTGCACCAGCACGTGTCACTCAACATCAGGCGGGCCCTTAGTTCCGCGCTTTGCACAAAGGTCCACTTGACCACCGACGCGTGGACAAGTGCATGCGGACAGGGACGCTACATTTCACTGACGGCACACTGGGTGAATGTAGTTGAGGCTGGGACTGCTTCCCAAACTGGCCCGGTGTACCTCGTCTCCCCGCCTAACATTCCTGGCAGGGACACGAGAAGAACACCCCCCTCCTCCTCCTCCTCTACCGCCTCCTCCTCCGCCACCGCCTCCTCCTCCGCCACCGCCTCCTCCTCCGCTGTTAGATTGACCCCAGCTACGAGTTGGAAACGTTGCAGCACTGGCGTTGGTAGACGTCAGCAGGCTGTGCTGAAGCTGATCAGCTTGGGGGACAGACAGCACACTGCCTCCGAGGTGAGGGATGCCCTCCTCGATGAGACGGCAATATGGTTTGAGCCGCTGCACCTGGGCCCAGGCATGGTCGTTTGTGATAACGGCCGGAACCTGGTAGCAGCTCTGGAGCTTGCCGGACTCCAACATGTTCCATGCCTGGCCCACGTCTTCAACCTAGTGGTGCAACGTTTCCTAAAGAGCTACCCCAATGTTCCAGAGCTACTGGTGAAAGTGCGGCGCATGTGCGCCCACTTTCGCAAGTCGACAGTAGCCGCTGCTAGCTTAAAATCTCTCCAGCAACGCCTGCATGTGCCACAACACCGGCTTTTGTGCGACGTCCCCACACGCTGGAACTCAACGTTTCAGATGTTGAATAGAGTGGTTGAGCAGCAGAGACCTTTGATGGAATACCAGCTACAAAACCCTAGGGTGCCACAAAGTCAGCTGCCTCAGTTTCACATCCATGAGTGGCCATGGATGAGAGACCTTTGTGACATCCTACGGGTCTTTGAGGAGTCCACAAGGAGGGTGAGCTCTGAGGATGCGATGGTGAGCCTTACAATCCCGCTCTTGTGTGTTCTGAGAGAATCCCTGATTGACATCAGGGATAACTCAGATCACACAGAGGAGTTAGGGATAGCATCCGATCCGTCACAGCTGGAGAGTAGGTCCACACATCTGTCCGCTTCACTGCGTTTAATGGAGGAGGAGGAGGAGGAGGAGGAGGAAGAAGAGTTGTCCGATGATGTGATGGTGATACAGGAGGCTTCCGGGCAACTTCGAATCGTCCCATTGTTGCAGCGCGGATGGGTAGACATGGAGGATGAGGAGGAAATGGAGATTGAACTTTCCGGTGGGGCCAGAGGAGTCATGCCAACTAACACTGTGGCAGACATGGCTGAGTTCATGTTGGGGTGCTTTACAACCGACAAGCGTATTGTCAAAATCATGGAGGACAACCAGTACTGGATCTTTGCTATCCTTGACCCCCGGTATAAAAACAACATCTCGTCTTTTATTCCGGTAGAGGGGAGGGCCAATCGCATCAATGCTTGCCACAGGCAATTGGTGCAGAATATGATGGAGATGTTTCCAGCATGTGACGTTGGCGGCAGGGAGGGCAGTTCCTCCAGTAGGCAACCAAGTTCTCACCGGTCCACACAAACGAGGGGCACACTGTCTAAGGTCTGGGACACCTTGATGGCACCCCCTCGCCAAAGTGCCGCCACGGAGGGTCCTAGTGTCACCAGGCGTGAGAAGTATAGGCGCATGTTGCGGGAATACCTTTCCGACCACAGCCCTGTCCTCTCCGACCCCTCTGCGCCCTACACGTATTGGGTGTCGAAGTTGGACCTGTGGCTTGAACTTGCCCTATATGCCTTGGAGGTGCTGTCCTGTCCTGCCGCCAGCGTCCTATCTGAGAGGGTGTTCAGTGCAGCCGGTGGCATCATCACTGACAAGCGCACCCGTCTGTCAGCTGAGAGTGCCGACCGGCTCACTTTGATAAAAATGAACCACCACTGGGTAGAGCCGTCATTTTTGTGCCCACCTGTGTAAAGCACCCCAACATGAAACTCCATGTCTGTACTCAACCTCTCCAATTCCTCCGCATCCTCATACTCATCCACCATAAGCGTTGCACAATTCTGCTAATACTAGGCTCCCTCCACCCTGATTTCCCCCAACTCTGCTGGTTAGAGGCTCCCTCCACCATGAATTTGCCCAAACTGGGCTGTTTAGAGGCTCCCTCCACCATGAATTGGTCCAAACTGGGGTGGTTAGAGGCTCCCTCCACCATGAATTGGTCCAAACTGGGGTGGTTAGAGGCTCCCTCCACCATTAATTGGTCCAAACTGGGCTGGTTAGAGGCTCCCTCCACAATTAATTGGTCCAAACTGGGCTAATTAGAGGCTCCCTCCACCATGAATTGGTCCAAACTGGGTTTTTTAGAGGCTCCCTCCACCATTAATTGGTCCAAACTGGGCTGGTTAGAGGCTCCCTCCACAATTAATTGGTCCAAACTGGGCTAATTAGAGGCTCCCTCCACCATGAATTGGTCCAAACTGGGTTTTTTAGAGGCTCCCTCCACCATGAATTTGCCCAAACTGGGCTGTTTAGAGGCTCCCTCCACCATGAATTGGTCCAAACTGGGCTGGTTAGAGGCTCCCTCCACCATGAATTTCCCAAAACTTGGCTGTTTAGAGGCTCCCTCCACCATTAATTGGTCCAAACTGGGCTGGTTAGAGGCTCCCTCCACCATTAATTGGTCCAAACTGGGCTGGTTAGAGGCTCCCTCCACCATGAATTTGCCCAAACTGGGCTGTTTAGAGGCTCCCTCCACCATGAATTGGTCCAAACTGGGCTGGTTAGAGGCTCCCTCCACCATGAATTTCCCAAAACTTGGCTGTTTAGAGGCTCCCTCCACCATTAATTGGTCCAAACTGGGCTGGTTAGAGGCTCCCTCCACCATGAATTTGCCCAAACTGGGGTGGTTAGAGGCTCCCTCCACCATTAATTGGTCCAAACTGGGCTGGTTAGAGGCTCCCTCCACAATTAATTGGTCCAAACTGGGCTAATTAGAGGCTCCCTCCACCATGAATTGGTCCAAACTGGGTTTTTTAGAGGCTCCCTCCACCATGAATTTCCCAAAACTTGGCTGTTTAGAGGCTCCCTCCACCATGAATTGGTCCAAACTGGGCTGGTTAGAGGCTCCCTCCACCATGAATTTCCCAAAACTTGGCTGTTTAGAGGCTCCCTCCACCATTAATTGGTCCAAACTGGGCTGGTTAGAGGCTCCCTCCACCATGAATTTGCCCAAACTGGGCTGTTTAGAGGCTCCCTCCACCATGAATTTGCCCAAACTGGGGTGGTTAGAGGCTCCCTCCACCATGAATTGGTCCAAACTGGGCTGGTTAGAGGCTCCCTCCACCATGAATTTGCCCAAACTGGGGTGGTTAGAGGCTCCCTCCACCATTAATTGGTCCAAACTGGGCTGGTTAGAGGCTCCCTCCACCATTAATTTGTCCAAACTGGGCTGGTTAGAGGCTCCCTCCACCATGAATTTGCCCAAACTGGGCTGTTTAGAGGCTCCCTCCACCATGAATTGGTCCAAACTGGGCTGGTTAGAGGCTCCCTCCACCATGAATTTCCCAAAACTTGGCTGTTTAGAGGCTCCCTCCACCATTAATTGGTCCAAACTGGGCTGGTTAGAGGCTCCCTCCACCATGAATTTGCCCAAACTGGGCTGTTTAGAGGCTCCCTCCACCATGAATTTGCCCAAACTGGGCTGTTTAGAGGCTCCCTCCACCATGAATTGGTCCAAACTGGGCTGGTTAGAGGCTCCCTCCACCATGAATTTCCCAAAACTTGGCTGTTTAGAGGCTCCCTCCACCATTAATTGGTCCAAACTGGGGTGGTTAGAGGCTCCCTCCACCATTAATTGGTCCAAACTGGGCTGGTTAGAGGCTCCCTCCACAATTAATTGGTCCAAACTGGGCTAATTAGAGGCTCCCTCCACCATGAATTGGTCCAAACTGGGTTTTTTAGAGGCTCCCTCCACCATGAATTTCCCAAAACTTGGCTGTTTAGAGGCTCCCTCCACCATGAATTGGTCCAAACTGGGCTGGTTAGAGGCTCCCTCCACCATGAATTTCCCAAAACTTGGCTGTTTAGAGGCTCCCTCCACCATTAATTGGTCCAAACTGGGCTGGTTAGAGGCTCCCTCCACCATGAATTTGCCCAAACTGGGCTGTTTAGAGGCTCCCTCCACCATGAATTGGTCCAAACTGGGCTGGTTAGAGGCTCCCTCCACCATGAATTTCCCAAAACTTGGCTGTTTAGAGGCTCCCTCCACCATTAATTGGTCCAAACTGGGCTGGTTAGAGGCTCCCTCCACCATTAATTGGTCCAAACTGGGCTGGTTAGAGGCTCCCTCCACCATGAATTTGCCCAAACTGGGCTGTTTAGAGGCTCCCTCCACCATGAATTGGTCCAAACTGGGCTGGTTAGAGGCTCCCTCCACCATGAATTTCCCAAAACTTGGCTGTTTAGAGGCTCCCTCCACCATTAATTGGTCCAAACTGGGCTGGTTAGAGGCTCCCTCCACCATGAATTTGCCCAAACTGGGGTGGTTAGAGGCTCCCTCCACCATTAATTGGTCCAAACTGGGCTGGTTAGAGGCTCCCTCCACAATTAATTGGTCCAAACTGGGCTAATTAGAGGCTCCCTCCACCATGAATTGGTCCAAACTGGGTTTTTTAGAGGCTCCCTCCACCATGAATTTGCCCAAACTGGGCTGTTTAGAGGCTCCCTCCACCATGAATTGGTCCAAACTGGGCTGGTTAGAGGCTCCCTCCACCATGAATTTCCCAAAACTTGGCTGTTTAGAGGCTCCCTCCACCATTAATTGGTCCAAACTGGGCTGGTTAGAGGCTCCCTCCACCATGAATTTGCCCAAACTGGGCTGGTTAGAGGCTCCCTCCACCATGAATTTCCCAAAACTTGGCTGTTTAGAGGCTCCCTCCACCATTAATTGGTCCAAACTGGGCTGGTTAGAGGCTCCCTCCACCATGAATTTGCCCAAACTGGGGTGGTTAGAGGCTCCCTCCACCATTAATTGGTCCAAACTGGGCTGGTTAGAGGCTCCCTCCACAATTAATTGGTCCAAACTGGGCTAATTAGAGGCTCCCTCCACCATGAATTGGTCCAAACTGGGTTTTTTAGAGGCTCCCTCCACCATGAATTGGTCCAAACTGGGCTGGTTAGAGGCTCCCTCCACCATGAATTTCCCAAAACTTGGCTGTTTAGAGGCTCCCTCCACCATTAATTGGTCCAAACTGGGCTGGTTAGAGGCTCCCTCCACCATGAATTTGCCCAAACTGGGGTGGTTAGAGGCTCCCTCCACCATTAATTGGTCCAAACTGGGCTGGTTAGAGGCTCCCTCCACAATTAATTGGTCCAAACTGGGCTAATTAGAGGCTCCCTCCACCATGAATTGGTCCAAACTGGGTTTTTTAGAGGCTCCCTCCACCATGAATTTCCCAAAACTTGGCTGTTTAGAGGCTCCCTCCACCATGAATTGGTCCAAACTGGGCTGGTTAGAGGCTCCCTCCACCATGAATTTCCCAAAACTTGGCTGTTTAGAGGCTCCCTCCACCATTAATTGGTCCAAACTGGGCTGGTTAGAGGCTCCCTCCACCATGAATTTGCCCAAACTGGGCTGTTTAGAGGCTCCCTCCACCATGAATTTGCCCAAACTGGGGTGGTTAGAGGCTCCCTCCACCATGAATTGGTCCAAACTGGGCTGGTTAGAGGCTCCCTCCACCATGAATTTGCCCAAACTGGGGTGGTTAGAGGCTCCCTCCACCATTAATTGGTCCAAACTGGGCTGGTTAGAGGCTCCCTCCACCATTAATTTGTCCAAACTGGGCTGGTTAGAGGCTCCCTCCACCATGAATTTGCCCAAACTGGGCTGTTTAGAGGCTCCCTCCACCATGAATTGGTCCAAACTGGGCTGGTTAGAGGCTCCCTCCACCATGAATTTCCCAAAACTTGGCTGTTTAGAGGCTCCCTCCACCATTAATTGGTCCAAACTGGGCTGGTTAGAGGCTCCCTCCACCATGAATTTGCCCAAACTGGGCTGTTTAGAGGCTCCCTCCACCATGAATTTGCCCAAACTGGGCTGTTTAGAGGCTCCCTCCACCATGAATTGGTCCAAACTGGGCTGGTTAGAGGCTCCCTCCACCATGAATTTCCCAAAACTTGGCTGTTTAGAGGCTCCCTCCACCATTAATTGGTCCAAACTGGGGTGGTTAGAGGCTCCCTCCACCATTAATTGGTCCAAACTGGGCTGGTTAGAGGCTCCCTCCACAATTAATTGGTCCAAACTGGGCTAATTAGAGGCTCCCTCCACCATGAATTGGTCCAAACTGGGTTTTTTAGAGGCTCCCTCCACCATGAATTTCCCAAAACTTGGCTGTTTAGAGGCTCCCTCCACCATGAATTGGTCCAAACTGGGCTGGTTAGAGGCTCCCTCCACCATGAATTTCCCAAAACTTGGCTGTTTAGAGGCTCCCTCCACCATTAATTGGTCCAAACTGGGCTGGTTAGAGGCTCCCTCCACCATGAATTTGCCCAAACTGGGCTGTTTAGAGGCTCCCTCCACCATGAATTGGTCCAAACTGGGCTGGTTAGAGGCTCCCTCCACCATGAATTTCCCAAAACTTGGCTGTTTAGAGGCTCCCTCCACCATTAATTGGTCCAAACTGGGCTGGTTAGAGGCTCCCTCCACCATTAATTGGTCCAAACTGGGCTGGTTAGAGGCTCCCTCCACCATGAATTTGCCCAAACTGGGCTGTTTAGAGGCTCCCTCCACCATGAATTGGTCCAAACTGGGCTGGTTAGAGGCTCCCTCCACCATGAATTTCCCAAAACTTGGCTGTTTAGAGGCTCCCTCCACCATTAATTGGTCCAAACTGGGCTGGTTAGAGGCTCCCTCCACCATGAATTTGCCCAAACTGGGGTGGTTAGAGGCTCCCTCCACCATTAATTGGTCCAAACTGGGCTGGTTAGAGGCTCCCTCCACAATTAATTGGTCCAAACTGGGCTAATTAGAGGCTCCCTCCACCATGAATTGGTCCAAACTGGGTTTTTTAGAGGCTCCCTCCACCATGAATTTGCCCAAACTGGGCTGGTTAGAGGCTCCCTCCACCATGAATTGGTCCAAACTGGGGTTTTTAGAGGCTCCCTCCACCATGAATTTGCCCAAACTCTGCTGGTTAGAGGCTCAATCCACCCTGATTTTCAAAACAAATGTTGGTGCCAACCTCAACTTACTACAAGGGCCAAATTCACTGCTGGTGACAAGCTCTCCTCACTGCAAGTGCCAAATACACATGTTTCAAGGTGTTTTCCTACTGTCAGAGAGGTGGTATTGAGTGTGTAAAGTGTGTAGTTGTTAGGCTGTGATGTTGGGGTAATAGAGGGTCTTTGGTGTGTTAGATGCCCCCAGACATGCTTCCCCTGCTGTCCCAGTGTCATTCCAGAGGTGTTGGCATCATTTCCTGGGGTGTCATAGTGGACTTGGTGACCCTCCAGACACGGATTTGGGTTTCCCCCTTAACGAGTATCTGTTCCCCATAGACTATAATGGGGTTCGAAACCCGTTCGAACACACGAACATTGAGCGGCTGTTCGAATCGAATTTCGAACCTCGAACATTTTAGTGTTCGCTCATCTCTAATCGGCAGCAATAAGTTACTAAAAAAGTGTGCTGGAGCAGTTCTAATATTGTGTAAATGAGTGTCGTGTATTGCATCATTTGCATTTTACTGTACAGTGGACGCCCAGAATACGTTTTACCTGGTAATTCCTAGACACCCCAGTCCAATACTGGCTGTTAGTAAAGAGCAGAGGCTGGGTTCTTGTTACAGAACTACTCCAATTTCAGTCTACAAGTAAAAATAAAGGAGTCATTATGAAATCATCCTTGTTTGGTCACTACCCTTATGTCCAAGACCTAGAACCTCCAACCTCAAGGAAACATTTCATGTTTAATAGGGTTGGTTGATGGTGGGAAATATTTGATATAAAAGGTTATCTGAACAGATCAACATGCACAATGGGGACTGTGAAGTAGGAAAATAATTACTAAAACTATGGAATCCAGTTGTATCTGTTGTATAGTAGATACCACCACTTGAAATAAAGTTGGGTTCAGTCGTGTTGCCCTTAGTTTTGACTGTGCAAAATAGTTCTGCATTCAGCACTATATTAACCTTGAAAGTGTCATTCATAATAAGCCTCCAACACACATGTGAACAAAGCCTAAATAAAAATATTTTCTGTAACATACTATATTTTGATTAGTAGACATAGTAGACATAACAAGTAACCATCGGTCCCCATAGCAAAAACTTGTAATTGGGCTCCATTGTACCATGATCACCTTAAGTGGCAAGTTCAGATTATGTTGCTCTCCTTTACGTTCAGGGATAACACACATAGGGATTTTAAAGTGTAGCTAATGCACACAGTGATGTCACAGTCCATGAAATACAGATCATAGCTAGCAGTTCCTGTCTCCACAATTGTCCCATTCTGAAAACATGATTGCTGTAGGGATAATAGTCCCATGGGGAGAGAGGGACTTTAAGCATCCTGGAAGGTTTGAATAAGGTTTAGGAAGGCAAGCTGTAATATTGCTTATAACATGGGTGAATAAAAGCTCCATCTGGTGCAATATTTCAATTGTATCAGAGAAATGTCATACAGCTGTACCATGTGAAGTTTGTGAACCCTACTTTGATGTACAGTACCATCAGCACAAATATTTATCACAAGCCACCGATTCCTAGTAGACTAATAGACGATATTCTCATGAATATTGGATCAGTACAGTAAATAACTGTCTGTGAAGAACAGGTGGTTTTCAGGCTTCATATGTTAGAAGAACCAAGGGAAATGTGAGGTTCTCATAATAAATCGATGACTCTAAATCAGTTTTATTTGCTTGCAGTGTCATGTTGGGTAATTTGGAATAAACATGAGAGAGCTGTAATTTCACATATGCATAAACATAAATATGTCTGCATATGACAATGACACACAGGTGTTTGCATAATAACACATGATTACTTTGCTTAGATATAAAATGAATGCCACACTTCAGTGCAGATGAAAACAATTACAATTATCATCACCTGTGCTCCCATCCTAAAATCCAAAATACAATACAAAGTAATGCAAGTGCAACACAAACATACTATAAAAAGATCGTTTCTACAAATATTTCCATAATGTAAATTATTAATACAGTAGTTTACCTTGATGATCATTATATCCTTTAGTTTCTCAAAAGCTCACATAGTAACACAATTCATGACGTTAAAAAAAAAAAAAAAATACTTATGCAGCCCATGATCATATTGCAGGGAAGCCTATGGGGTGAAAGAAGGAGCTCCCTCCCTCTCTGTGGCTAACCGATTAGATGATCAATATTAGTTACTTCTAGAGATGAGCGAGTAGTATTCGATCGTGTAGGCATTCGATAGAATACTACGGAATTCGAAATACTCGTACTCGTTCGAATACTACTCCTATTCGCAGTAAAGATTCGAATCAGAACCAGCATTGATTGGCTGAATGCTATACAGTGTACAGCATTCGGCCAATCAACGCTGGTTCTCCCAGAGGCTCGTCTATGACGAGGCAGAGTCTAAGATTGGACCACAATGGAGACTGCTGTAGTCCGATCTTAGACTCCTCCTCGTAACAGACGAGCCTCCGGCAGAACCAGCGTTGATTGGCCAAATGATGTACACTGTATAGCATTCGGCCAATCAACGCTGGTCAATGGATTCCTATGAGAAAAAGTCAGCTCCCGCATAACCGCAAACTGCCAGCTCTCCCGACTAGCAAAGAAGAGTCTGCTGCACAACCAGCGTTGATTGCCCGAATGCTATACACTGTATAGCATTCGGCCAATCAATGCTGGTTCTGTAGGACGAGTAAGTTGACATTAGCACTTGCCTCCCATGCAGAAGACGTCCACAGGAGGATCCCCCCGAATGGAATATTAGCGCAACTGCAAGCGCTGTGCAGTTACAGCGCATGGACCCGTTATAGTCTATGGGGTCCATGCGCTTTAACTGCACAGCACTCCTCCTAAACACTCTCTGCTTGCTACTCGTGGACTTGGTGACTGTCCTTTAGTTGAATAGTGGTTTCCCCTGAAATGAACATTTTTTCCCATAGAATGTAATGGGATTCAATATTCGATCGAGTAGTCGAATATTGAGGCTCTACTCCAAATGAATATCGAATCTCGAATATTTCACTACTCACTCATCTCTAGTTAATTCTGATCCCCACCATTACAACAGGGTATCAGCTGTACTATCCTCTCACAAGTTATATATACGCCAGCCATATACTGAATATACAGTGCAGGGAAGATAAGATAAGATAATCCTTAAATAGTTCCATCATGGGGAAATTCAGTAAGGAGAGCCATAATAAAAAAATAAAAAAAATAGCATACTAATACTAAGGCATCATAAGCCAAGACATTCATCATTACTATAATTGGGTCTTTTATCTTATCAAGTTTTTATATACTGTATACGCTGTTATATGTATAAAGCTAATATGCAGACTTATGTATCGCTATGGTTACAGATTAAAAGTATCTGATCTTGCACTCATACAGTCCTATGAAAAAGTTTGGGCACCCCTATTAATCTTAATCATTTTTTGTTCTAAATATTTTGGTGTTTGCAACAGCCATTTCAGTTTGATATATCTAATAACTGATGGACACAGTAATATTTCAGGATTGAAATGAGGTTTATTGTACTAACAGAAAATGTGCAATATGCATTAAACCAAAATTTGACCGGTGCAAAAGTATGGGCACCCTTATCATTTTATTGATTTGAATTCCCCTAACTACTTTTTACTGACTTACTGAAGCACAAAATTGGTTTTGTAACCTCAGTGAGCTTTGAACTTCATAGCCAGATGTATCCAATCATAAGAAAAGGTATTTAAGGTGGCCAATTGCAAGTTGATCTCCTATTTGAATCTCCTCTGAAGAGTGGCATCATGGGCTACTCAAAACAACTCTCAAATGATCTGAAAACAAAGATTGTTCAACATAGTTGTTCAGGGGAAGGATACAAAAAGTTGTCTCAGAGATTTAACCTGTCAGTTTCCACTGTGAGGAACATAGTAAGGAAATGGAAGACCACAGGGACAGTTCTTGTTAAGCCCAGAAGTGGCAGGCCAAGAAAAATATCAGAAAGGCAGAGAAGAAGAATGGTGAGAACAGTCAAGGACAATCCACAGACCATCTCCAAAGAGCTGCAGCATCATCTTGCTGCAGATGGTGTCACTGTGCATCGGTCAACTATACAGCGCACTTTGCACAAATAGAAGCTGTATGGGAGAGTGATGAGAAAGAAGCCGTTTCTGCACGTACGCCACAAATAGAGTTGCCTGAGGTATGAAAAAGCACATTTGGACAAGGCAGCTTCATTTTGGAAACAAAGATTGAGTTGTTTGGTTATAAAAAAAGGCGTTATGCATGGCGTCCAAAAAGAAACAGCATTCCAAGAAAAACACATGCTACCCACTGTAAAATTTGGTGGAGGTTCCATCATACTTTGGGGCTGTGTGGCCAATGCCGGCATCGGGAATCTTGTTAAAGTTGAGGGTCGCATGGATTCCACTCAGTATCAGCAGATTCTTGAGAATAATGTTCAAGAATCAGTGACGAAGTTGAAGTTACGCCGGGGATGGATATTTCAGCAAGACAATGATCCAAAACACCGCTCCAAATCCTCAGGCATTCATGCAGAGGAACAATTACAATGTTCTGGAATGGCCATCCCAGTCCCCAGACCTGAATATCATTGAACATCTGTGGGATGATTTGAAGCGGGCTGTCCATGCTCGGCGACCATCTAACTTAACTGAACTTGAATTGTTTGTCCAAAATACCTTTATCCAGGATCCAGGAACTGATTAAAAGCTACAGGAAGCGACTAGAGGCTGTTATCTTTGCAAAAGGAGGATCTACTAAATATTAATGTCACTTTTCTGTTGAGGTGCCCATACTTTTGCACCGGTCAAATTTTGGTTTAATGCATATTGCACATTTTCTGTTAGTACAATAAACCTCATTTCAATCCTGAAATATTACTGTGTCCATCAGTTATTAGATATATCAAACTGAAATGGCTGTTATAAACACCAAAATATTTAGAACTAAAAATGATTAAGATTAATAGGGGTGCCCAAACTTTTTCATAGGACTGTATGTCTCTCCTGACTGCTGCTTGCTAATAGACAATAGAAGAGGTGATGTAAGTCAGTCATTCATTATGCAGGATCGGGCTACATAGGGTATGACACTTGCAGAGATACATAGGTTTGCATACAGTAGGTACTGAATACAGAGAAGAATTCATTGGCATAAAATTGTTAAAAGTACCAAGGTAAGTACCAATGTAAGTCCTGCACACATACTGTAGTGGCTTTCATGTAAAAGGGAAAAATAAAGTTACCATGTGTCCACTATGTGTTGATTTCATTGCCAGGTTTTATTTCTACTGCTCATTTGTCATGTTTAATAAACCACAAAATCATACATTATTTACTCCAAATTAATGAAATAGAAGTATAACAGTACAGTATATGTTGGAAAAGGAGGAAATGATACAACTGTGTTAGACATACCTGTCATTCTTCTTTGCCACTCAGACCTAAAGCCTAATGAATGGCTGTCACTATTGTCAGGGACCTGTCATACTATTTGCTCCCCTTAATATTACTTAAGCTGTACGATCATTATTGGAGAATATGCCACCCATATTGTACCAAATAGCTTACACTGATAAGTGAGAGAATGATTGCATCTGTTATAGCTTGATGGAGAAATAGAACTATTTATTATTGCAGTATAGTGTCATAGTAGCACTGAAGCCCTATTTCATTGAGGAACTGACATATAACTAATGGACAGATAATATGTAAGAATATGTATTATAATATACATATTATCCATACTATCGGGATGAACAGTACACTACTTGCTATGTTGTTAAAAGAAATTCATGCCACTAAATAAATAAATTCATACTTGACAAATTATCTATCTATCTATCTATCTATCTATCTGTCTGTCTGTCTGTCTGTCTGTCTGTCTGTCTGTCTGTCTATCTATCCATCCATCCGTTTTCCTATAGATAAACCTAGCCTTTCTGTTTTGATAGTTTGGCCATCATACTATACCACTAAAACTATAAGGTTCAATACACAGAATAGGGGCCACTATGGAACATTATCCTGTCGGGAGAGGCCACTCTGGAACATTCTTCTGAGTGGAGGGTCCTCTATATATGACATTATACTGTGTGGAGGGGCTACTATGGGACATTATACTATGTGGAGGGGCCATTATGGAACATTATACTGTGTGAAGGGACCTCTATGAGAAATAATACTGTGTGGAGGGTGCTCTCTATGCCATTATACTGTGTGCAGGGTCTGCTATTTGACATTATACTGTGGGAAGGGGCAACAATATGACATTATACTGCCTTCAGGAGCCGCAATGGGACATTATAGTGTGAGAGGGGGTCACTATTGGACATTATATTACCTGCAGGGGCCGTAATGGAACATTATACTGTGAGTGGGGGTTGATATGGAACATTATACTGTGTGGAGGAGCAACTATGAGACATTATACTGTGGGGAGGAATAACTATGAGACATTATACTGTGGGAAGGCCATATTATAGTGTGTAAATGGGGCATTTCACTGTTTGGAGGTGAGGAAAAGGGATGCTTTGTCATGGTGGGCGGGCCCAAGTCAAAGGTTTGCTATGGGGCTTAGTCTTTGCTAGTTATGCCTGCTGACAACATGGTTAAAATGCGTTCCTCAGTTTTTTTTCAAAATTGATATGCTATCCTTACAGTACTGGAGAATGCAAATTTTTATTCTGTGATCCATTAGAAAGGTTCATGCCACAAATTACAGTAAAAGTCATTTTCTGACTGGTAACAATATTTGTTATACACTTACACACATACAGGTCCTCAGCTATATCATGTGACCAGCAATAAGATGCTTAGGCCACATTTACACTACAAAATATTCATTGGAAAAAATAAACATGCATTTTGTCTGTAGAGACCACAGAAGAAAACCAAAGGCACTTTATGCTGTAGAGTCTGTCTGGTTTGCACGCACTAAATAGGGTTGATCAGAGTCACCAGCTGTCATTCACCACATATCTCAATTGTATGGCTGGCTTTAGATACTGATACTGTATATTTCTATTTTTATTTTATTTGCTCATATATCGAGTTCACGTTGAAGTTTCCCTTATCCAGTAATATTTTGCATCTAGATTTTATATCTCTTGTATTTCTTTATATCTATCCATCTGTCTATCTACTAGTTATTAGAGATGAGCGAACACTATTCGAAACAGTCGTTTCAAATAACACGCTTCCATAGAAATGAATGGACATAGCCGGCACGCGGGGGGTTAAGCAGCCGGCTGTCGGCAAAGTCTGCGTGCTGGCCGCTTCCATTCATTTCTATGGGAGAGTGCTATACGAAACAGCTGTTTCGAATAGTGTTCGTTCATCTCTACTAGCTGTCTGTTTGTCTGTTTGTCTGTTTGTCTTTTTGTCAGTCTGTATGTTTGTATGTCTGCCTGTCTGTCTATCTATATACCGATATGCTCACTTGTCAAGCTTAGAACAAGAGTGAAATCTCCAAATATAGTTCATTTGTACACCCCTGAAGCTGACAAATTCAACACCGTATTACAAATTATGAAGAAGAATTACTGTGCTTTAAAAGAGATAAATACATCCAGGTCAAATAGGACTATAAAGAGCGCAGGGTGTATAGCAGGCTCCAGGGAACACACTAACAAGACCATACACCTTCACTAAATAGACTTTCTTGCAGATGCATTGAATTGATTTTTTTTTCTCCGTTTAGTATCCCAGAGTAATTCTGACTTCTCAAGCATTCAGTAAACCTTATATCATTCTGTTCACAAAGTAGCTGCAAGGAAGTGTATGCAGAAAACAGAAAAGTCAGTAATTCATTGCCCCATGTCTTAAATGCAACATAGCGAAATAACGTTTTCTTCTTTTTATGATGCCAGATAACCTTCTATGGTATTGTATCAATATTAGCTGTGATCTAATCGCTGGCCCCATAGCCACAACGGTCATTGTGGACACATAATGTTAGCAGTAGTGTCCACATAATAGCTGTGTATTAATTGTTGGGGCCATATGGCCATAGTGCTCTGTAATATTGCAAACCATTGTATTTTCTAGGGTTGTGGACTTGATGGGCCAGACCACTGACTGACCAAACAATTTTTCCTGTGCCCTACTCCGATTTTGACTCCTTTATAAATGAATGACAGCCAGGGTCAGTGCTAAGGCGCCTTTAAGAATTCTAGTGGAGCAACTATAGCTGTATAAGTCTCCACACACCTGAGAAGGTGGTCTCTCCCTAAGGAGTGACGTTATCCCCATAATCTGGTCTCTCAGCCTCTCACTTAAACCAAATCAATTCTCTCTAGGCTGCGCTGATGAAGTCTAAAGAGACAGAAACGGTGCCGTCCGTAGCTGAGAAATTGATTTGGTTAAAACCTCGCATCATGCAGTGAAGTCTTCTGGGAAGTCGGGCATGTTGTTCAGGGTGCTTCCCATAGAGGGCAGCATAACAGAGGCACTGTCTCCCTGTTTACATCTTGGAAGACAGATTTGCATATTCTTCCCTTAAGAATTCTAGTAATTTCATTCCTATGGAAGAAAAGATGCAATAGGCTATGTATCTCATTAATTATACAATATTAATAATTGCTTAATATAATTTATACAAATAAATAAAAAATAAGTAATCACCGAATCCATTCGATTATCCTGTAAATGAAATAAAAACCCTTTCTGTTGTGATGCACACTGTTATAATAAAGCTATCATCCAACCTCATCTACTATGTAACTATGTATCATCGCGTTGCATTGCAGTGTGACTCTTGCTAGGCCCAGTTGTGTGAGCTCCATACACTCCTCTAGTACATTATTATTAGGAGTGAGTACAGAATCATGAAATTCAATGTAAAATCTGGCATCACTTACCAGGGCCTGGGGAGAAAAGCAAGCAGAGGAGAGGACACGCGTGTCCACCATCCCACAGCTGCTGGTGGTCATTACTATGGTAACCAGTTAAAGGGAATGCTTTACAACATGGGAAATACGTGATCAAGGTGCTTCATTCTGCTTCATCTTTAAAAATGGAGATCTATAGCCTATATGAACTTTCTTTACTGTAATTTTTGAGGTATGTTTCTAGTAATTGAAATACTTCAACTTTGGTAGTATTTGGTTGAAGACTCCAATTTCTCATATGCACAACCACACTTATCAGATATCACTATGTGATACAAAATTGTGAATCATGCTATTGTGATAACCTTTAATCTCAACAATATACTTGGACATGTCTTGCCAAAACTAAAGATTAAGTAGAACACATCTGTAAGTTCTAAATGTACAACGTATCCCCAATGAATACGCTACATAATATCAACATCTGGGGAATTGCCTGGACTGAGATGTGAACAGCTCCAGCTCAGCCTGACAGAATATTCTACAACTCTTCCACTCCGACATACTGATAGTGCACAAAAGGCTCTATTAGGCTGAAGATCTCTTACAATGAGTGCTGTCAAACCTTTAATTTCATGAATCAGATTCATTACCAACATAGATAATGAATTATGAGACTCAAGATCACTCCTCACGTCTCTACCAATATGTGAGTTTGGCTCTTTCCATCAATTTGACCAAGTCAGAACTTTTCCTAGTTTATGAACCAGTGGTTCACCATTATAGAAAGAACATACCTTTGAGATGTGTGACTATTATTAAATGTTTGGGAGTTATAATATCATGGTGTTGGGTAACTATTATTGGCCAGGCGCCTATTATTTAGAGGCAAAATTGCAAAATTTTATAGGGTAAAATCTGGAAGATCATGACTCTGTTAAGGGAATGCTGTAACACTTCCTTAAAGGGAATCTGCTGAAACAATTTAGGACACTAAACCACCCACAGGTCCTTAGTATCCCAAATTGCTTTGGTATAATGAAATCCATTGCCGCATTAAAAATAAGAAAGCTTTATAGTCAACCTTCCACTGTACTCCCCTCACCAGTGCAGTTCTTTAATGAAGCCAGAGGAGTACACCTTGTCTTCATTGCAGATGTCCCGTGTCTCCAGCACTTGAGAGGTGAAGCCATGGTGTACATCTCCAGTTTCACTGAAGAACAGTAGGTGCCTGGAGCACCAGGGATGAATCCGATGAGGCTCATTGGACTTATCTCTAAGTAAGTAAAACCACAGATTGCATTACAACAGGGCAATTTGGGAAACAAAACCCCACATCTATAAGGACCTGTGGGTGGCTTAGAGTTCTAAATCGATCTGACAGGTTCCGTTTAAATTTAAATGACTAGGAACCCTCAGAACTAGAGTTGAGCGAGTACTGTTCGGATCAGCATGCGACGGGTTAAGCGGCCGGCTGCCGTCAAACCGGAAGCACCAGGTGCTTCCATTCATTTCAATGCGTGTGTGCTGTTCGGATCGCTGATCTGAACAGTACTCGTTCATCTCTACTCAAAACCCTAAAGTATTCTTGTTTAGGAACCCTCAGAGCCCTATAGTACTCTTTTTTAGGAACCATCAAAACCCTATAGTACTCTTATTTAGGAACCCTCAGAACCCTATAGTACTCTTTTTTAGAAACCATCAGAACCCTATAGTACTCTTGTTGGATGATCAAGATATTCAGTGGGAATTATTAGATTTTCTCCGTTGCCAGACAGTAAAGAAAAGCAAACTGTCTGAAAGATACCAGCTAAACTGAATATTCAATGGTATATACAAGAGAGAAGACATTATAGTAAAAAGTTAGTGGTTAGAGATGAGTGAACACTATTCGGAACAGCCATTCCGAATAGCATGCTCCCATAGAAATGAATGGAAACGGCCATTCATTTCTATGGGAGCATGCTATTTGGAACGGCTGTTCCGAATAGTGTTCGCTCATCTCTATTAGTGATAGGTTCCCAATTTTCCTTGGGATAATTTCTCACCAGCTTGTCTGTTAGCAATGCAGTCCCCTCTTACATAGGTTCTTCTCTATAGTCAATGGGGTCAGTTGACCAGAACAACGGACAGCTGATGCCAGTGTGAACCTACCATTACCCAGTAGCAAATAGAGATAGGACCGACCAAGGCTGGGTCTCCTCCCTTCAAAGACCCCACTACATGGTAGCTACATGGTCTACTGTTATGGTATGTACTTCCTTGCTACTCCTTGAATAAAGGATTAATTAGAAATTGGCTTCATTCATGACTGAGCATCTTCTAGTTGTGCACTTGTCTGTTCTTTGCTATAAATAGGAGCTCATTCAGCTGCAAAATACTAGATATCATTTTGTCACTGCTCATGAATAAAGCCATTGTATATCCTAGAGATATGTTCATTTTCTATGTCATATTGTAAAGAGGTGCAGTTGCAGTGTAGTCATAGATCAACAATGTAAGTTTGATTTTTCTAACATGTATTTTACTTTGGAAGCATCTATGTAGTAGCTGCACATTATATATTTTTTAACGATAAGTCTTTGGTATCTACGAGAGACTCAGATACTACTCTTTCACTCTAGCCTGCTACTGGCAGAATGCCACATTCATAAACCTATTGACATGTTGGCACTTCCTTATCACTATGTACAACCTTCGAGTTATTAGAATATGCAGAGGGATCTGCAGATCCTGACAGCAGCAATATAATAAAAGGCTGGCATACGCAGACACAGTCATTAAAGATTCTTATGTAAGACATACAGTTACCAGCTACATAGCTCAAAGCACTGAAAAGCATTACGCACTAATGGATTGCTATTTAAATGCCAAAGAAACATTTATGGCAAATAAAATAATAGGTGTCTGTGAAGTTCTGAAAAAGTAAAATGTCATGAACCAGGGTAATTTATACTCTTATGAAATATGCATCCAGTGAAGCATATTTAATGAGGTTAAAGTGTGGCAGAAGACTGGCATGTTCATGTAAATTAACAAGACAACAAGAAGACAACAACACCACGTCTTACCAGCGAAGAAGAGCGACTCAGAAGATGGACAGCTGTCTAAGTGAATAAAACAGGATAAAGAAGTAAATCAGGCAATGACTAAACAGTTAGGAGATGTATCAGCTATATATCTTTACTAACTGAAACCAGAGACTGATTTCATTTTCTGGAAGTGGATCTTTTTTTATATAAGTTTTTATTAAAGTACGGTATACTATGAATTTGCTTGGAATGGTGAACGTCTTATCCATAAGTTGATAACAAGAAACATTAGAGGAGATTTATTAATCAGAGATGATAATATTGTGGCGCACATCTGGCGCAAGGATCTTTACATACATGTGCCGTAACTTCCATTCTGGACCTCAGTCATCGCATTGTATGAATGTGGGCAAGGAGCGAGGCGGAAAAGGAAAACGTCTGCCCGACATATTCATTATAACTCACGTCAGTTACAATGAGTCATAATGGAAATCTATGCCAGTTCCTCAAAGGCATAGATCTATACTCTGGCACAGGAATATGAGGCAGATTTATAAAGAGCCCGTTCATAGATCACTCATTCCCTGTGCAAGTCTGGACCGTTATTAAGAATGACATCTGATGCGCCAGTGTTAATAAATCTGCCTCAGTGTCTTAGAACTAGATATGTGTCTGGGTGTGTACAATCTGTGTCTAACAGTACAACAAGTAGAACAGAGGCTGTTTTGTTAGCTCTCAACATGGTTAAGCAGCTTGGGCATGGAAGAGGGACCTATTGAGTGCAACAAAGATGCTGAAAGAGGCTTTCTAGAGCTGTGTGGTTATCCTGCAAGGAGCTAAAGTCCTGGCTTGGTTCCCATTGCTTCCTTAACATGAGTTAGCTCTTCCTATTCGTTGGGCTTTTTTTTTTTTTTTTTTTTTTTTTACATATGGTGGGTATCTTGCCTGAGCTGCTGGTGTTAGGAGCATTTAGACAAATACCTTACAGCAGTCACCATATAGGTATTTAGCCTGCAGATGACTCTTTGACTACTATGGGAAAGCTCTAGACATGTATACTGTGACTTAGTATACTAAGAACATATTCAGACTAGAAGAACGAAATAGTAAAGTCTATGTCTTACCAGATAAATCACTTCAGGTGTGTGATACCTGGGAAACTCCCATTTAAATAGCCCAGGTTCCTCCCTGTGATCTAGGAACATTCATTCTGGCTATGAGTAAGGGGCAGGTTTGGTCCTGAAACATGTCAGCCATTAGCGATTTTTTAATCACTTTTGTGTTATTTTTCTGATCTTTCTACACTTTTGTATGTAATTTTTCTATCAATTTTTAAATAATGGATTAAAAGTTACATTTTATAAAGAAGAAATTCAAAGAGTGCGGACCCCTTTTTCTCTATGTTGAAATATCACTAGATGTCTTGTCTCCTGGACCCATTTATCAAATTCAGTAATTAGCAAATATTATTATCTAGTCTGCTGTATTGACTGGACCTAGCCTGCTGTATCTATAAAATAGATACATATACATAGATTGTAAGCTTGTGTGCAGTGACTATTTCTTTGTAATGTATCTTTTTTTCTGTACTTGAACCCTACAAATTGTACAGTGCTGCGGAATATGTTGGCGCTATATAAATAAAATGTATTATTATAATTATTATTATTTATTTATATAGAATTTTTTACATATTTTAGACTGATTAAAGATGTAGAAAGAGTTGATTCCATTTTTTTTTCTTAATTTTAAAATTATTAAAGTGTGTGACAATGTCACAAGAAATTTGCTGCCCAATATTTATACTACTTGTGGTTATTTGATAAAGTAATGAACAGGGTTTGATAATAGGGAAGCCTTTGGGTACCAGGCTCCTTCTAAGAATGATTCATGGCAACTCAAATGAACATGCCCAACACAAGAATTCAATTTCAACATGTCTAATCTATTGTTCTCGGGTGAGATTGTCTACTAGGAGAGGTGTTTGGCAGAGGATTACTTCTTTCATCCCATTGAAAATACATTTAACCAATTCCAGTGTACAAGTATATGGGAATGTCAGGAGGAACCTTACAACTTAGACGTTTAGCCTGGATAGCTGAGCCTAAGGGCTGTTGCAATATCTGTGAATTGTAAGTGCTATCATGTGGGCAATGTGTGTTAGTATTATTGGTGCACTATTAGGGCATTATTTCACCATTATTTAGTTACTACATACTGTATACAGCTCTCTAATATGATCATTGTGATGAACTTATTGGATGACTGAAATGCATATAGTACATCAGAAATATAGTATATCACTAAAGTGAATCCAAATGATTGATGACTGGTTCTGCAACACACACAGATATACATATAAATATATATGTGTGTTTGTACGTTCACATATCATTGTCAAATTTTAATACAAAAAGGACACGCCATCATAAATCCTACCAATTCTAATTTTAATAAATGAGGCCCTTGGACTTAAGCGATGCAGAGGAAGTCACTGAACTTATTTTACTTGGGATAAATAGAGCTCACAAGCTCCAGTCATACTGGATGATTCTGTCACTTGTGATCGATGCGCTATTCCTAATAGTGGCAAGAATAACAAATGACCTTAGTCTTGTTGAAGATATTTGAAGAAGGTAACTGCTTTGGGACAGTGGGCATCCAAGAAATATCATATTTTATACATTCATTTAGAATAGGATTTTTTTTTACATAGCTTAAGCTAAAATGGCTAAAGTTAGAACAGAAGTCTGAACATTGCTTATTGGTCACTCCTGTAGAAGTCGTGCACCATCTTGTGTTTCTACTATAACGCTTCTACATCTAGGTTTGCTTTTATTCTCTTAGCAAAATATTGTGTTCTAACATTTTTTAGCAAAACACTTTACATTCATGCATTATAATGCCATGTATTCTGTTGATACTGGTCAGCTATGCATGTTACAGATGTGATAAGATGGTAAAGCTTCTCTCGGCATACACTGGTGTCTCTGCAGACCTGTACCATTAAACATCAGTCTAGTACTGGAAAAAAATTCAGATTTCTTGATGTATTGCTGGCAACATTAGATGTGGTAGGTAATAGGTAGTGTATTTGTGTGTCTACCAGACATCCACTGACAAAAGAAATCCAACCGAGTAACTTAGATATAACTGTGTATTGCAGTTCTCTACACATTGGGCGATCAGCAATGCCTGTTTTAGTAAAAATTCCAAATTTTTCGATTTTTGTTTTTGACTCCACATCTCCCAAACCCAGTAACTATTTTTTCCATTCCAACAGCCATGTGAGGGATTAATGTATGCAGGACAAATTTTTCTTCATAATGGCACCATTTATTATTCTGTACATAGTACTGGGAAACTGGAAAAAAAAAATTCAGAATGGGGTGAAATTGGAGAAAAAGTGCATTTTTGCCTCTTCTTCCGGGTTTCTTTACAGTGGTCACTGTGTAGCCAAAATGACATGTCACCTGTATTCTATGTTTCGTTACGATTCTGGGGCTTGCGAATTTATATAGTTTTGTTTGCATTTTAACAAAAATAAAAAACTTTGCAAAAATTTTTTTTTTAAATAAAAGTCTCCATATTCTGACACTCATAACTTTTTTATACTTATGTGCATATGTGGGGCTATATGTACTTTTTAGTTATATCATTTTGGAGAAGATCTATTTTCCACATTTAAGTACTCAACATCCACCTTACTATTACGGCAGATGCTGGGAAAGGGTTAAAGAGTCCTGCTGGTATATGCAAACACTAAAAAAAAATAACTTGTACTTAAAGTCTATTTGTTATTCAAATATCTAAGGTGCATGTATCACAGGTTACATATTCCTATTCATCAAAGTATTCATCAAAAATATTGCACCATTTATCATAAGGAGCATAAAAGACCATAAAATCACATTCCAAGAGAAGTTGTGTAATACTGATGCTGTGTTATACAGTTCAAGAGCAAAACATGCTTAGTCACCTGTCCCTGTAATATAATATATTCTTATATAATATATTCTGACCCTGTCCCTGTAATACACTGCCCTTACATAGCGCAGCATACTGTAATGACAAATCCACTTCAACTGAGAACAGACTTGGGAAATGAATACGAGTCATGGTTTAAATGGAATTTTTCATGTCATGCAAAAGGTTTTGTAAGAAAATTGTAGAAATATATTGCTGTATTTTGGTAAAGAACAGCGCCACCTTTTTTTGGGGGGCTCTGTCAGGTATTGCAGTTTGGGAAATAATTTGTTACTAAATCACACCAGTCCCCTAATAGTATTATAGTGTTAAGCTTACACTGACTCCTCTTAACTCTCGTGTTCTGATTCGTCATAGGATCAGAGTATAAAACTGAAAAAGTAATAGAACAATGGATGTAGTAGGACACATTCTGTCTGCACTCTTCAACATTCAGTGTCATGTAAAACTCAAGCTGGATTCTTTATTCTATCTTGATATTTATTGTTTTAGATTAGAGATAAAGTCCTGATATGGGTCTATGGCAGCTTAGAAAAAAAAAATTATATATATATATATATTTACATATATATATATATATATATATATATATATATATATATATATATATATTAGCCTCTGCCCACGACTTCATCTGCGGGTTGTTGGCATCGATGATCCGCCTATATTTAGCAAATTTCTGCCGTCGATGGTTTGCCTGCTCCGGCGTTTCGGCAGCTGTCAAGCTGGCCTGCCGTTGAACTCGTTCCTGGCGCTGTGCCCATTATTGTTCTGGCATCTCAGCAGCTCACTGGGATGCTATATAATGAACATGTTGGTGTTGACGATCTGCATGCTCCAGCGTTTCAGCAGATCTCAAGCTGGCCTGTTGCTGAACTTGATTCTTGCACTGTGCCTGGGATTGTTTCGGCATCTCAGCAGCTCGCTGGGAAGCCATAATATGAGCTATGAGCATGTTGTTGACGTCGATGATCCCCCTCAGCTGCGCTTGAGAACAACTCTGTTGACTTCTGGCTTCCTTCATAGCTGTCGTTGTTTGCAGCAAATTAGTTTCTCTTTTTCCATGCATGTTAAAAATTGGCACTGCAGTTTGGATTAAAGGTGTTTGCCCATGTTTGTCAGCACTGCCTGGAGCAGATCAGATAATATGCAAAGTTGTCTACACACTTAGGGTTAAGTGTGTTTACACAGAGAGATAACAGCCCTGAGTGAGATAAGGCTGCTGCTTAGATCTGTTTAATATAGTATGTGAACTGAATCAAAATGAAAAAATAAAGTAACCGCTGCTTACCACTTCCAAAGTAGAACTTCGGGGTGCTAGACTGCCCTCCGGACCAAAGAGGGCATCCAGTGATGGGTAAGTATGAGTAAAGATGATCTGCCACACTCCGAGTCTACAAACTGCATTCTTTATTTACTCCATATATAAAAAATAGATTTCACACAACAGACATGCCATGAGTAAGGGGATCTCCATCCCGAAACGCGCTAGTGGTTTTGTTTGCACTATGTTTGTTCTTTCCTACCGTCACTGATGTCTGCTGTGTGAAATCTATTTTTTATATATGGAGTAAATAAAGAATGCAGTTTGTAGACTCGGAGCATGGCAGATCATCTTTTCTCATACTTACCTATATGTGAACCTAACTTCATAACTGTCATGAATCTATGTAATTTACCAGGATAAAAAGTAGCCTATATTTTAATTGAGGTTACAATCTATCTATGTGCCAAATTTCATTCAGACCCATTCAGTGGGTTTTTGCGTGATTGAGAAACAAACACGCAAAACATATAATATTAGTAGGATATATTAGAAATCATCTTTATACGTTCCATCTGCATCCATCATTCCTTATGACAGATCGGATCAACAGTCCAAAAGAAGGCAGGGTGAATGTAGCCTTCTTGGTTAGACACGGTGTTTCAATACTTTGTAGCTTTTTTTTCATTTATGTGAACATTTCATTTTTTTATTTTTTTTTATTTGATTTTCAGTCTGCAATATATAAAGAACTCTGATGCAATTTAATGTTACAATGGCGTAGCCTGTGTCTTTAATAGTGTAAAAACCTGGCTACTTGTGACCATGTTGCCATAGCTTGTGTATATATAAGCATGCAGGCGCAGTGAACATCAAGGTTAATGGATTTCTCTGCACCAGGAACTTTTATGCTTCAGTCTAAACTGTTATTTTACTCTATCCCTGCCGATTTACAAATTAACCTGCAGTCGTCTGCTCTGAGGAGATAGCTTTGTTCAATAAATATCAAGAAATTCATATGGCTGTAATATTTGTATGTGGCAAATCTCATTCTATATTACCATTACCTGTCCCCATAATTAATTAGAGAAGGCTCCTGATTACTTTATGGACGGAGACATGACTACAGCTCATCTTATGCGCACGTTCTCAGGCTCTGGTGAGCCATGAATATTTTTGCTCATATATTCTGCACAGTAAAAGACTGGATTTTACTCTTTAGCAGAATATAGACCAATGATGTTGTCTTGCATGCACTTTGCATATTAGCACATGTATTATAATTTGCTAACTCACAATGGCAGAAAAACATTGGTACAAATGGACTGACTGCAGTAAATCAGTAGCAAGTGCCAAGTGCCTTTGCGTTATTAAAACTTAGACATAGGAACGCATTGTCAGTTTGATTGACAGATTTACAGTCACAATATAACACAAATCCCACCTGCAAATACAGATATTGAAGCAAACACATTATCCTCAGGGCTTCATAAAACATAGATGTATGCCAACAATTGGATATCAGGTGCCAGTCTGCTAGTAGAAAATACACATTACCCAGGGAGAAAGACATGGCATTATGACTTTTTTCATGGACCCCATATGCACCTGCATGTTGAGACTGAAGTAGCAAAAATAGGCAAACCAGCAGTATAGTACACACTACCATATAAATGTCTGATAAGAAACACTTAAAGGGGCTCTATCATTGGGGAAAGTCATTTTTAACTAAGCACATCCTTGCATAACCTTTAGAAAAGCTATTCCACACCTACCTTTTGTATGTAAATCGCCTCAGTAGTTTTTGAATGAGCCTGTTTTTATTCATATGCTAATTAGCCTCTTGCTTGCACCCTGGAAGTCTCATCGTGCACCCTCTGCTATTATCTCCTATGTGTGTGTGAGAGCAGGGAGATGAGTCATCATCAGCAGCAGTAGCAGCCTGTGCTGTACAGACATAGGAGAGAAAATCAGAGAGTGCATGGGCTGGGCTGGGCTGCACGCAAGAGGCTAATTAGCATATGAATACAAACGAGCTCGTTCAAAAACTACTGTGGCAATTTACATACAAAAGGTATGCGTGGTCTTTCTAAAGGCTATGCAAGTATGTGCTTAGTTAAAAATGACTTTTCCCAATGATAGAGCCCCTTTAAAGGGACTACCTAATTTTTTTTTTTTTTTATAATACGAGATCGGTGAGGGTTCGACACCAAAGTTCCCCAATGAGATTTCTGAGCTCTGCACTTTTAACATTGCACACCGTGAGTATCATTGAATATCAATGTAATTCTAGCCTTGTCCATCCACTTTTATATGCAGTGGATGATGTAGGCACTGAAGAGGTCCAGCACTTGGCCCTTTCAAGCAGCTAAGGCTAGGCAGTTACTAAAAAATAAATGGACAACCCCTTTAATGTTATAAAGTCTGAGATTGTGGATCTTATATAGGTAGACAGATCTGTCTTAGGTTTTTTTGGTTCAAATGCAATACATGATTGCAACATGCTAGCAACATTCTCAACAGGCTGTAATTCACATCCCAGCCACTGGGTGGCCAGATATAGACAAACAGCATAAACATCTCCTGGCAGAGCATTTTGAATTGTGTCATTTCATTAATTTAGCCTTTGTTCTAAATTTATTATTAGAAATGAATTACAAACTAAATTTGTGACATTTTTTTTTTTTTTGTCTTGATCATCTTGTTTGGTTCTGTACTGACTAATAAATTCTTTTTAACACACTTACCGTAGTATGCAAGGAAAGACAGGACTGACAACCGATAGACATGTAAGACACATACCTTTCCTTTAGCTCTACTGCTAATATCTGAAAGTAGAAATTACCATGACATAGTACTTAGCTTCCGCAAGAATAATCTCAGTGCTTTGGTGTGTAGGGTAACAGAAAAAGGGTATAAAGTAGTTCTCTTACTTTAGACAATTATCCACTAGATATAC
Source organism: Leptodactylus fuscus (assembly GCF_031893055.1). Classification (NCBI taxonomy): domain Eukaryota; kingdom Metazoa; phylum Chordata; class Amphibia; order Anura; family Leptodactylidae; genus Leptodactylus; species Leptodactylus fuscus. The sequence continues at coordinate 155,473,503 of NC_134268.1, forward strand.
TATACTATTATTCTCTGAATGTTCAGGACTCAGGGATCCAGGAGTACATTTAGCCCTTCTACTGCCCAATTATGAATTACACATTTTATACAGTTATTAAAGAGGCACACTGGACATTATTTAAGAACATTTTTAAGGACATTATTTAAGGACATTATTAATATTTAGCAGCACATTTTGCAGATGGTACCCTCCCCCCACACATTGCATTATAGTGCACCCCGACAAACATACACACACACCAGATGCTGAAGAGTGCTGCATCAGGTAAGATGCTCAGCTTGCCTCATGGCTGGTACAACTCTATTGGAAGCTATCTACATAAATATCAATCTTCTGACCCCTTTTTGGCAAGCAAAGATTCTATTAGGAATACACCTTAAATTTTAGTTTACATGCTGTACATGTCACACAGTTGGTCAGCCATCTCCTGCCACACAAAATAGGTATCATAGATATATGAGGAATCACTAATTGTAGGGGTTTCTTTTAATAAATTGTAATCTTTCTATGTGTTATATATAGCAATAAAAATACTAAGTAAATACATTTT